>NW_009649449.1:2393193-2414225 GCF_000708025.1 Charadrius vociferus | reverse complement strand
CCCCCCAACTCTCCCAGCCTGTCCTCCCAGCAGAGGGGCTCCAGCCCTCCCAGCATCTCCGTGCCCTCCTCTGGCCCCATTCCACCAGGTCCATGTCTTTCCTACGTTGGGGGCTCCAGATCTGGAGGCAGTACTGCAGGTGGGTTCTCAGCAGAGTGGAGTAGAGGGGCAGAATCAGTCATGCCATGTATCAGGTCGGAGCAGGAGTGACAGACGGACACAGCACTCCCAGCAGAGATCGTGCCTCTCCCCAGCCCCGTAGCCACTGGCCGCCACACACACCTCACTGGTTGGGCTTTGGGCATTCCAGCCCGACCAAAGCAATTGCTGCTCCCACAACACTGAAGTATTTGAGAGCTGAACTCCCTTTCACACCTTTCTCTTCACAGCAGCTCCTGCACAGTCGTACGCGCTCTTATCCGCCTCGGAAGCACTGGCAACACTAAACAACTGGCCCAAAATGAGAGAGGAATTCTGAGGCACAGCATCAACCAGGAAGATGCCTTCCCTTCCAACTTCCTTAGCTAATCCAGGGTGCGGCGAGGAGAACACGGCCGGTGTCCCCCGGTGTAGTAGGGAGAGCGGTGCAGGTGTCTTCACCCCATTCATGCCCAGAGAGGTTGTTGAGGCCCCATCTCTGGAGGTGTTCAAGGCCAGGCTGGAGGTGGCCTTGGGCAACCTGGGCTGGTGGGAGGTGTCCCTGCCCAGGGCAGGTGGGTTGGAACTGGATGATCTTCAAGGTCCTTTCCAACCTAAACCAACCTAATCTATGATTCTATGATTTAAGCTGCTGCATCCATGGCGGGGAGCAGTCAAGTCCCTCCAGCTTGCAGGGCAAGAGCTTGTTTAATGGATGCACGGCCATGGGACCACTGCAGCAGGAGACTCCCAGCAAGGTCCCGCCTGCCTGCCGAGGCGACTCAGCTCGCTGCAGGGCGCAGGAGGCGAGCCAAGGAGCCGAAGACGGCAGGGTTGGGGACCGAGCCTCCATATATTGTGTCATCTACTTAGGGCCTGTCAGGGGAACCACATTCCGACTCCCTTTGGCAGCAATAGGCAGAGCCTTTCAATTAAACAAAGTGCTGCAGTGAATTGCCGCCTCATCCATTAGGCTCATCTGAGTCAGGCGCTCGCAGACTGTCTGCTCCCCGGTGCACTTCATTTGGGAAATTGGTTTCTTTAAAAAAAAAAAAAAAAAAAAAAAAAGGCAGAAATGAAGAGGAAAGGATGAAGTCTGTGGAAGGGGAAAGAAATGACCCCACCATGACAAACCAAATCTTGCAGCCCCAGGCGGGCTGGGCTTTTACGTCTTCAACCGCAGAGGCAGCTGGTGAGATGTTCAGGTCGGTGGGAAAACCTGGCGATATTTTCGATATTTTCAGTGGGGTAAGGCGGGCCGGGAGACAAACCCACACGATGCCAAAGCAGAAGGCATCACGTGTGGGTCTCCCCCTGCTCTGTGGGCGCTATCATCTCCCGCGGCGCGGGGTGGTGCAGGGCTGGCAGGTCCTGGGCGATGCTCGCGGCAGGACGCGAGTGACCACACGTGTGAGGAGCAGCTCAGCCCCTCGGTGGGCTGAGGAGGTGTCATTCCTAAGCCACGCTGCTCTCAGATCAGACGGCTGGAGCAGGAAAAAAAAAAAAAAAAAAGTCCTGTTCTTTTCCTGTAGTTATAAAAGTTTTCTTTGTTAGGCAATAGCTGGAAAACAGCTGCTCCCGAGCTGAGGGCTTGTTCAGACACATAATCCTCGCTAAGGAGCCAGGCTGTTTATGAGGGTGAACAGCTCTGGGCGAGGATCTTAAATCTGAGCAGCTCCTCATGGCTTGGCTCTATCAATGCGCCCATGCTATCGGCTGCCAAGCTGGAGGCAGCGCGGACAGTGCGTGCATTCACACCCGGGGAGGCCAGGCAGCGGTTAGGTCCCCGGCGGGCAGCTGGAGGTCGGGGAACGCTGCTGACCCCGCACCGGCACCGCCGGGAAGCCAACAGCCCCTGCCAGCGACGGCTGAGCCCTGCTGGGAGATGGCAAGGACGGAGATTTGGGCAGGAGGGAGACCCCGGTAAACAGCCCCGGTCTGTGTCTGCGTTTGGATGAGCCGACTGCAGCCGCCGCAGTTGTGCCCCCGCTAAAAGAAGGGCTCCCACCTCTCCTCGCCCCCCTTCCAGAGCTGTAAAGAGCATTAGGAATAAGATGCTGTACCGCAGAGCTGTCAGAACTGGGGTTGACCCTCTCTTATTTACTGGGTGGTCAATAAGGTAGAACTATAGTAAAACAATGCCGAAATGGGCCAGAAGTTTTCAGTCTTTGGTGGTGAGGGGAGGTGAGGGAAGCTAATCGGTCTTGTTGCTCTTGGTTTAGTAGTTCAAATCAACGTTCAGGCCTGGGACCGGAGATTTGCCCAGGGCTTGCTTAGAGTCTAAGTCCAGCAGGATTTGTTGCAAGCAACTTGCTCTATTTTGGCTTTATAATTCAGTCGGTCAAGTCTACTTTTGGAAGCCATTAGTGGCCTGGCTATCTCTACAGCAGGCAGGAGGTGTCTCCCTCACGGCTGCTGATAGCTACGAGAGCAGCAAGAGCAGGGCTGACCTCAGTCTGCGCAAGGCTGGCAGAACCCATCTGCTTCTCCCTGGCAAGGCACTATTATTCATTGTACTTACGCTTATTATAGCGAGCATGGCCAAAATCAGGCTTGCTGGTGGTAGCCCCTGTATGGAAACAGGGTTTCTCAAGCCTTAGAAACCCTCTCCCATCACTCTGATGTCCTGCTGATCCAAGACCTGCTTCACCTCAAGCCGGAGCACCTCTCCAGCCAGAAGCAGTTTGAAGCCAAAGCGATCTTTCCTCCTGAGCTGTGTTTTTTCTCCCAGCTCGGGTGGTCTGGGTGATATCAGCCACTCCAGTCACGCCGGCAGGAAAGCACAAGAAGAGCTGTGGGGTCTGGAAGCAGCAGCTCTCTTCCCTCACCTCCCACCAGCGTGGGGACAAACGCTGCCGAAGCCAAGGGAGATGCTTCAAAATGAAACCGATGCCAGTGCTGGTCCTGGATCGGGGATCAGAAGGAACACGTGTTGTTGCCTGCTGTGACCAGGCAGGACAGGTTGCTGTAAGAAAAAGCAGATGTAACTCCAACATCTGAGGGCAGAGGCCTTGGCATGAGTCTGCCTCTGTCTGGACCAGAGGAGACGAAGCTCTCTCCAAGACGAGTCCCCCTCACTTCTCTCCCACTTGTTTTCATCGGGACTTTCCACTTCATTCCTCTCCTGTTGGAGTTGGAGTTGGTTCCGCTGAAGGTGGGTCCTTCTCACAAACGCTGTCCCTGGGTCAGCCAGCGCCTGGAAGAAAATCAAGGCTGAATTTGCAAAAGTGAGACAGGAAAAGAATGTTCAATTAAAACCACAATATAAGCAGGGCTGACCCAGGAGAATTGATACAGCTAAAGTAAAAGGCTGGCTTGATGCTCTGGCAGCAGGAAAGCTTCTGTGAAATGAAATGCCATAAACCTTTACCAAGTGGGGAACAATAATAGTGCCAAGATGCGGTACTTAGATATTACACTGATTGAGTTATGGACTGCCTATTGCAATGCAGCCTCAGTGATAGCAAAGAGGAAATCAGCTCCTAAGTAATTAACGTGCCGGCACGGGGAGAAACTCGGGAGATCAAAAAGGAGGAGCCAGGAAGACAGGAGTGTTGCACCCTACCTCAGCATGAGCACCGACCCATCCTCCTCCTGCTCCTGAGCAGAATTTCCCAGGTAGATGACCCATTCCCAAACAGACGACCCACTGCGGGTCACCGCAGAGCAACCCGCAAGGGCGAACGGCATGGAAGAGATTCTCAGCCCGTCCCTGAGAGCACGGCCCATGGCAAGCACAAGCGGCTCGGATCTTTCTCCAGCACTGGAGACACGGGTCCTCAGGGACAGGCGAGACCGGGTGCACAGAGGCGACTTAGCGATGCTTGTTCTGGTATTGCTGTGGGCTGTCGAGACCGCAGACATTAGAGTAACGCTGGCGTTGCACTGCCTTCTTCCTCTGGCTCTGGCTGCCAGGAGAGAAGGGCACAGCACCTCACGTAGCACCCGGTCCCGCTCCCTCCCCGCAGACAGGAGGTGGCTTTTCCAGCTCCAGTGCCCTGTGTTAGGGTGAGCTTTTCTGGGCTGCCATCCAGCTGCACGGCTGGAAGAGAGGAGACAGTGCAGAGCATCCCTTTGTGAGCGAGCTGAAGCTCACAGGGCCCTGGGCCGTTTGCCTTTCCAATTAACCAGCCTGTCTCCTTGCCAAGAGCTGACCCTGCAGCCTGCCAGGCAGCCCATGGCCATGGGTGGCCCTTGAGGCTTTGAAGTGTTCCTGCTCAAACTTCTGGTGCTCTGCTGAAAGCCCTTCTTCACCCTCTGGCATCCCTTAAGCTCAAAGCCACATCGTTTATGGGCTTGAAGTGGTGGGATGAGCGCGTTGCCCTCCTGTGGGTTTATCCCTGCAGGGCACAGTGGGAAATTCGGCAGCACAGACACAAGTAGAGGCATCGCTGACATCGGAGGTGGGATGCAACCCCAAAACTAGTCTGCGCTGCTGCTTCTCTGGTCCCGCCTGGCTCTCAGGTGCCCTGCAAGGCAGGCCCGAGGTGTTGCCTAAGCAAGCCGGGCAGGAGGTACCGTCCCAACAAAAATGCCAACGCAGGTTCTTACCAGTTGCTGCCTTGCTTGCACGAAGCAGTGGAGAAAAGCTGGGAAGGAGCTTAGGCAGAAAAGCACAGTGTTATGGTTTGAGAGACCCATAACAATTTATTGTCATTTAGACAATCATTCTCTCACCCGATGACCCCTCCCCACCCGGGAAAGGGAATCGGGAAAAACAAGGAAAGCCGGGAGTTGAAGTATAAACAGATTTAATAGAGTAGGATTAGATAATTAACATTAATAGCACTAAAGAACCAATATTGACCCCAATACCCATATGGAATATGCAAAGATTATACTCAGCCAATTGTACCAGTAGAAGCCGTGCGCTCCCAGCAGTGACAGCACATGTGGGACACTGTGAGCGCTGCGGCTTCGGGAGGAAGGGAAGGGCTCAGGGGTCCGGCAGCGGGACAAGGAGTTCTCAGGATGGCAGCCATCAAGGGAGAGAGAGAACTTTGCAGCAAACTTTCTAATTTATAGTGAATGGGATGTTGATGGTATGAAATAATGCTGTTGGGCAGCTTGGGTCAAGTGCCCAGGTCGCACTCCTCATCTCTGCGCCCGGTGAGCTCAAAAACACCGAGACCTTGAAACCCCCACGCCATAGCTAGCTAGAAAGTAAATATTTTCACAGATTCAGGCACTAGAGCCTTCTAAGAGCGCAGTCTTCCCAAGTAGTAGAAGAGAAATTAGTCCAGTGTCACTCAACCCAGGACACACAGACTGGAAGAGACATCCAACCCCAAGCCTGGGACGGGCTGTCTCCAGCTCATTTGCCTAAGTGAGGCACATATCCTTTTCCCCCCAGCCTTTCCCTGGCTGGGAAAGGCTTTTTTGGAGTTGGTGGTTTGTTGTTTGGTTGTTTTTTTTTTTTGCTGCAGGAAAGTGGCCTCTCGTGGATGAAAGCTGCGATGCACCGCGGGCCAAGAGCGCTGCTGAGCGGAGCGCATCCCTCCGCCTCCCGCGGGAGCCGGGGCCGGCCCGGCGGGTACCCACGGGGTGGCACCTCGCCCTGCCCTCAACGCCGGCGACAATCGCCCTGGGACAACCTGGGGACCCGAGGAGGGAGGTGAGGACGGGGAAAACCCTGCGGACCGGGAGCCGCCTGCCCGCCGCCAGCACCGGGAAGGGACCGGCAGGGGGCACGAGTGACCCGCCGTACCGGGATGGAGACGGCTCCCGATGTCGCCTCTCTCCGCTCCTGGCTGCCCCGGAGGGGATGGAGCACACTTTGTCGCCTTTTGCATCCTTGAAGCTCCAACGTTTAGGTCACCCTCTGCGGCGTCCCCTAATTAAAACATCAGAAAGGACAGCCAGCCAGCAGGGGACAAACTGGTGGAGGTGATGAGCCGCACTGGGTGGACAGGTCTGGTTGAGCATCCCCTCCCTCTGCAGCCCCAGACCTGCTTTGTGGAGGGAGAGGGCTTGCTTTGTCTGGGTGGGAGCAGAAGGAGAACGTGGCTGAGCTCTGCATTCAGAAATCGTTTTGCCCCGGACAGCAGGAGAGCGCTCTGGGAAGAAGCTTCCTGCTGGTGATGTTACTGTTTGTCGCAGGATGTCTTTGGAAAGAATGATCCAGGTTGCAGCAGCCATCAGTGGGGAAACCCAATATTCCCCTGGCATTCTACTGTCCCAAAAGTGCACCTCTGAGCAGCCCGAGCGCTAGAGGGCGGTCGAGGCACAGGGCAGGTACGTGACTGTCCTGCACATCCAGAGTGAGCCAACAGCAGAGCTCATTAAAGCACAGCTCACACGACATTGTCATACCATGCGCCTGCCCCTTGCCGGGGCGCACAGTGCCTAAAGAAAACACATTGGGTTGCAAAACACAAATGTTTGGCACAAAGAAGTGCTTGGCTGTCGGTTCCAGACCATGGTGACATTCCACCCTGAAAGCCCCTGTGTTTGCATTTCTAAGAAAGCGCCACAATTTCTTACCCTCCTCCCCTTCCCTGGCACAGCCAGCTGCCAACTAGGATGAGGGACCGTCATCCTGTAACAGGGGGATGATGTGGTGGGAAGAAGTGGGCGCTGATGAACTGCTGGAGAAAGATCAGACCTCGGTACCCGACCCGGATCCCGCACCCCGCGGGCCGACCCCGCTATTGTCCAAGGGAGGCAGAAGGGGTTCGTAGCAAATATTATTCTGCTGGCTGAGATTCATCAAGTCGGTGGCTCGCTCACGGGCATAGAGTCATCAAAGCCTCCATCAGCGCTAACCGGCACTGACAGCCGCACAGCGGGAACAATGGGGCCATAACACTTATTAATCATATCCCTCCCCATTGAACCCGACCCATCAATCAGTCGCCTTGGTCTTGTACTTTGAATTCCCCGAGCGGCGAGCTGCCGATCCCATGGCTCTCCCGGTGGGGGACCAGACGGAGGGACACGCCGTTGCTGGAGCAACGCTTGCCACCGTTTCCTGTTTCCCCAGATGTCAGCCATGTGTTTCCATAAGAACTGGGATTGTCCCCAAACCAGATGGAGCCACAGGGCGCTTTCACGGGCGCTGCGGCAGCTGTGGCAGCCCCTCACACACAGATGTTGTCGTTTATGCTCTTACCTTGGCTGTCCCTGTATCCTGGTGGCCGTTCCCGCTGGCCTGAGTGGTAGCATGGCAGGAACACACAGATGCTTCTAAGAACCTTCAAAAAGCAGTGACTTTTCACAACAGCTCATGGCCAGTCTCTGTCTCACCTGCGGATCTCCAGCTGAGGGTGCCACAGAGCACTGGGATGGGAATCCCAAAAACGTCTCCGACATCTTTCTTCACAGCTTCCACCCATGGTGGGAGTCTGGATATCCATTCGAGAAAGCCTTGGGCCTTTCTGAGAAACTGGAAGTCCGGTCCCTCAAAGCTTCAGCCCATCTGCACCAAACAGCCCAAGGTCAGGCTGAGTAACACATCAAAGTGTGGAAGTATGAGGTCTGATTAAAAGCTTTTAGGCATTCATTTTTGCTCCCCCCTTTTTTTTTTTATTATTATTTATTGGGTCCCTTGCCTTTGGAACCATTCCCTCCATATGCTCGAGACACATGCAGAGCACATGGCATGGGAAATTGCACATGCTCCCCACATGGATGGCTCCAGAGCTCCCCGGGGAGCGGAGGGCAGTCCAGACGCAGCCGACGAGCGCTGCCGGTGCTACTGTTTGACTTACTGAGCAGAGCTACGGCCCCTTGCGCTCCACGCCTCTGTGCTCAGCAGCGGAGGACGTGGGGAATTCACAGCCCATTTCAATCACACGAAGGACCTGCCTCTCTTCCACTCAGCCGTCCGCCTTCCTTTGCGCTTTGTCCTCTGGGCTGCCAAGACTCTGGTTCAGAAGATGCTCAAAGCCTCCTTCCCCGTGGCCACGTGAGCACGCTGGCTGCCGAGACCTGCTGAGAAGGGAAACCCACACAGCAGGCTGAAGGCAGCAGCTCAGATAAATAAGAGATGTCCTTGCTGGAACCTATAGCCAGTTTGCAAGCAGTCCTTGTGTGATAGATGAAGGATTCGGCCCCACTGAATGGTCCTCACCACCCACCTCCACTGAAATCCCTTAGGCAGAAACCTGTGAGTGAATGTTGTCTCTCCTTTCTGCCTAAAGCCAAACTGCAGTGCTGGGTCCAGAGGTCAGGAGACATTCCTCCTGTATCCAGAAGCCGTGCCTTGGCCATATCTTGTTTTGGGAGTGTCCCAGGAAAAGGGATCCCAGAGCCCTGCTGAAGTTTTGAGGGTTCCTGAGGGAGCCCACCCCTCTGCTCCTTCATTAGGGAAAGGCTGGGCTGGAAAGCTGGTGGTGAGGGACACACACAGCCTGGCCTTGGAGTCTGGTTCCATCCCCGAGTTACTGTTTTACTCTTTCTCTCTTTCCTCTGGCCATTTGCTCTGGAAGGACAGCACTTGGGGACAGCTGCCCCCATGCCGATGGAGCTGAGAATCATAGAATGGACACCTCCCACCAGCCCAGGTTGCTCCAAGCCCCGTCCAACCTGGCCTTGAACACCTCCAGGGATGGGGCAGCCACAGCTTCTCGGGGCAACCTGGCCCAGTGCTTTACCACCCTCAAAATAAACAATTTCTTCCTAATATCTAACCTAAATCTCCCTTCTCCCAGTTTAAAGCCATTCCCCCTCATCCTATCACTCCATGCCCTTGTAAAAAGTCCCTCCCCAGCTCTCCTGGAGCCCCTTTAGGCACTGGAAGGGCCTCTGAGGTCTCCCCTTTTTCGCCTTCTCTTCTCCAGACTGAACCCCCCCAACTCTCCCAGCCTGTCCTCCCAGCAGAGGGGCTCCAGCCCTCCCAGCATCTTTGTGGCCTCCTCTGGCCCCGCTCCACCAGGTCCATGTCTTTCCTACGTTGGGGGCTCCAGAGCTGGAGGCATTACCCCAGGTAGGGTCTCGCCTGTCTCCTGTGCCGAGCGGTGCCTGCTGGCAAACCACTCCTGGAAGATGCCGGCTTCAGGTGATGCTTAGTCCGTGCCGGTAGGTAGAGAAGAAGCTCCTTTGCAGCCCAGAGCGGTGTAAAAGATGTCCGTAAAGCAAGCTGAGGAGCAGGCTCCATCACCCAGCGCCATGTCTGTGCAACCACAGCACGGATACGTGTGGCCAAAGGGCTTGTGAGTCCTGAGTGGAAACCAGTGAGTCCAGTTCTCCCGCCCGAAGGCGATGCTGCCATCTCCCCCTGTCCATGCCCTTCCCCGCAGCCCCGATCCCCCTCCCAAAGGGCACCCCCTTCCCCATCATCTTTAAGCCGTGCGGTTCGCAGGTTAACCGGCCTTTTTTGTGCCCCGGGGAAGCGGAGGGTGCCGGAGGCCAGCGAAACGGAGCCGCCCTCGCCCCGTGTGCGGGATTAGGGCCGGGGAACAGGTGGCTAATTCCCCCCCCAGCACAATGCGGCGTGGCGACCCAGGCGATGCTGCCGCTGACCCACGGGCCGCCAGGAACATGTTAACAATTTCCAGGTCAGCGGAGGGAAGGAATGGCAATTTTTTCTGCTCCAGAGGATAACAGGATATGGTTTTCACAGCCCCCACTGCAGCCCAGAAGGCAGATTGGAGGAATGGTGATGTTATCCTCGCTTTCCTTCCCCCTCGCCCCCAGGAGGGCCAGACCCCTCCATGTCCCCAAGCGTGACCACAAGCCCTGCACTCAGGTCCCCGTGGTGGGAAAGGTCTCACACTGCCCTCACACCCCCTCCTGCCCAGAGCAGGGCAGATGACATGCAGGGGGGGCAGCGCAAAGGGATGCTCCTGAACACCACATCCATCCAAGATCCACCACCTCTTCCTCCCGGAGACCTCACGGGGTTGACACCTTGGTGGTACCCAGATGCCGGTGATAGCATCGTTCCCGTGGAGCCACCCCTCTGACACGTACCTGGTTGTGCTGGAGCTTGCCCAGGACACAGCCCGCAGCCCCTGTCCCTCTGCTGACCGCAGTGACGGATTTCTTCAGGTCACGTTCCCACGGAGCCCTTGGAAAAAGCTCTTTCATTTCCACAGCCCCTTTATGCTTGAGCTGGCAAGCAGCAGCGAGGCCAGCGCTGAGCCTGGTCATTACGTGTCCCTCCTTCTTGTTTTTTCTTTGGAAGGAGCTCTTCTGGGCAGGCAGGGCTGAGGAGCAGAGGGAAGTTTCTTAGAGAAGGTGAAAAAACACATAGGAAAAATGAACATTACTCCATTTCCTCACTTTTCTTTACTCTTACCCTGACATACGCCAGAATATCTGCACTTGCTTGGATTTGTGAGGGTCCTGTCCCGCTGGGCGGCCACGCGTGGATGTTATTATCCTGTTGGCTGTGAAATAGCTTTGCCGCGCTCCAAGCAATAAAACAGTGAGGTTTAGAGGAGAGCTAACGAGAGCTGGGCCAGTTCGAGGGCGCCGACAGGTGACTCTGGGCACCACGAGTCCTTTCCCTAGGTTGGCGTCAAGGATAACATATGGCTGCATGCCATAAATCCCTCGCTCAGCCTGCAGGCACAGCAGAGCATGGGCTCGCTCTGATTGCAGCCACACGGTGTCCAGGGGGGAAAATCAAAGGGTTATTCCCATCCCCATCATCCCTTCAAGCCAGCAGGCCAGGAAGGCCGGGCAAGCAAAGCCTTCTGCTGCCACCAGGAGAAACACATGGAGCCTTTCTCCACGTGGGCAGGAACGCGGGGGGGACCGTGAGGACGGACACCTCCCAACTTCTGTCTCTCCTAACCTGCTGCAATAGTTTCTTCAAGCACTTTCTGAGCTTAAACGGTGCTGTTCGGAGGTCGTTGCCTGCCTCCGCCCTGCCTGAAACCCAGCTCGATGAGGCTGTGACACCTATCCCTCTCCAGCCCTCCGGCAATCCCACTCTCCCAGGGGAACGTGGGAAGAGAAGATGGGAGTGGGAGAAGGCATGAGGAGGTGCGGACACCCCGGGTTCAGCTCCCCGCTCTCTCAGACCTGCTGTGCAACCTCAGCTACCCTCTTCCATGCCTCTTTTCTCCACCTGGAAAGCAGAGGTGACGATACTCAGCTCCATCGAATCCTGTGGCAGAAAGAGGTGCTGGAAAAGGACAGAGCAGCAGTTCTCCTCCCATACACCACATTCCCACACTCATTACTCTCCCTCTTTCTCCCCTTAATGAGATTAAGTGAGAATAAATTATGCAGAGCCCACCCCTCACTCCTCACCCCCACCCCCGGGGAGGCTGCCCGGTGTGGTTTCTAATTAGCATCATTAATAGGGGTGGGGGGCAGCCGTGCTGCCAGGCTGCTTTAACAATCAGAGCTGTCAGCGAGGCCCCTCCGTGCTGTTAAAGTGTCCCCGGAGCTTTTGTCCCCGGGCAGAAGGGAGCCCCGGACTTAAGACCACTTTGTGCAGGGAAGGGGGAGCGGGAGGGGAGGTTCTCCTTTCCCAGCGTTGTCCCTGGGACCACCAGGAGAGAGGGAAGGCTGATGCCACCAAAGTCCCCTCTCCGGCCAGGTGACCCCCGGCTTTTGGGGGATGGATTTTGCCCAGGGCTCCGGGCAGGCACAGGCAAAGGATGGTTAGGAGCACTGCCTGATCCCATCTCTCTCCATCCCACATTTTTCCATGGGGTTTCAAGCTCGGTTTGGCCTCGCCAGAGGATGAATACAAGCAGGTGGCCCTCCCCGGGTCCGTCCCGGGGGTGGCACGTAGCAGCGGCCGTCCCCACCACGGCCCCTAATGAGCAGCAGAAGGGGGCACGTCGGGAGCGGATGTGTTAACGGTTTCTGGTTCAATGGAGGGAAAAATCCCCACAAAGGAAGGTGTACAAATATTGTGGGAAATCTATTGGCCCCTTAATATTTGATGAAGGCCCGGGCCATTCAGCCGGGGTGAATTCCACAGCAAGGTCTCATTCAGCCGGCATCAATGGGAAACTTTTAATTGAGAGGCACTTCATTCAGGGCCTGCGGGTCATTCAGTGCGAGGGGCTTTCAGGGAGAACAGAGAGCCATGTCTTTCCAAGTTGCACCAGAAGAAAAGCCACTGTTTCCTACGCTGGGAGCTTGAATGCTAAGGGCTCTAATCCCCCCAAAGGGAAAACCGATTCCTTTTTTTTTTTTTTTTTTAAAAAAAAAAAAAAATCATTTCTCAAATAACAAAAAAGGAGGCAGGCAGGACAAAAAGGGAGGTGGCAAGGGATGGGGCTGGGGACGGGCAGGGGAGCGCTGCCCTGCAGGGGTGGCTCCGTTGCCGGGAAAAAGGCTGAACGGCCCTGGGATGCCCTTCCCTGGGGAGCAATCCCTCTCCCCTGCTCCCTGCCGGGCTCCAGCGCCCGGGAACCTCCGAGGTTCATCTCCCCGGGGCCACAAAGGAGAGGAGCATGGCCGTGGAGTTGTGCCTTTGTGCCCCGTCCCCAGCGGAGGTGGGTGTCCCCGGCCGGAGGACAGCAGAGGAACACTCATTTGGCAGGAACGTTTTGCTTCGCTTCAGTCTTTTTTTTCCCCATTTTTAGGGAGTCTTGCAGGAAGTATGGGGGTCTCGCTGCCAGAGGCAGCGACCGGTTCCTTTTTTCTTTTGCAGTGTGGTGCAGCATCTGGGAGCAACCGGAGTGAGAGCCGAAGGGCAGGACAGGCATCTCTGCCCCCGGCCAAGGGACACGAGGGCACCATCAGCCTGTCCTTACAGCAGCCGAACGCCGGCCTGGGCGCGCTGCCTCCGAGGGGCAGGAGGTTAAAGCTTTGACGCACGTGAGGAGGCAGCGGGAGCCTTTGCTTCAACTTCTGAGAGCTTCGGAACGGGATTTAAAAGGCAGCTTCCTCCATCCTACCTGCTGCAAGAACCCGCGGCGCAGAACGGCGTGTCAGGGCGAAGGAGGGAGTTCAGGACATCCGTGGGAGGAACTGCACTGTGTCCAGTTCGGGGGTCCCCAGTTCAAGAAAGACAAGGAATTACTGGAGAGAGTCCAGCAGAGGATGCGAAGATGCTCAGGGGACTGGGGCATGTCTCTGGTGAGGAAAGGCTGAGAGCCCCGGGGCTGTTCAGCTGGAGAAGAGAAGGCTGAGAGGGGATCTCATCAATGCTGATCCAGATCTGCAGGGCGGGTGTCCAGAGGATGGGGCCAGACTCTTTCCAGTGGTGCCCAGCGACAGCACAAGGGGCAACGGGCACAAACTGGAACACGGGAAACTCCATCTCAACATGGGGAAAAACTTCTTTGCTGTGAGGGTGGCAGAGCCGTGGCACAGGCTGCCCAGAGGGGCTGTGGAGTCTCCTCTGGAGACATTCCAAACCCGCCTGGATGCGTTCCTGTCCATCCCGCTCTGGGTGACCCTGCTCTGGTGGGGGTTGGACTGGATGATCTCCGGAGGTCCCTTCCAACCCTTGCCATGCTGTGATTCTGTAACCCACACCCCACCAGCGCTTTACTTCGCAGCCGCTGAGGATCCGCTTCAGCAGCCAGAAGCACCAAGAGCCCGGGGAAAATGCAGCCGGTGACCCTCCTCCCACCTGGGAAGGAGTTGGCTTTCCTCAGCCGTCCTTGCACCGGGGCAGGGTCCCTGCCTGCTCCTGCGTGCGAGGTGGGCACCCCAGGGTTAGCGCCTTTGGAGTGAGCTCACCCGGGGTCTCACCTGGGTGCCAGCAACAGCATCAGTGATGACACGGGGACTTTGTCTCCGTGGGGCTGTTATCCCCCCTCCCCGATAGTCACCAGCGTT
The DNA here is from genome assembly GCF_000708025.1 of Charadrius vociferus. NCBI lineage: Eukaryota > Metazoa > Chordata > Aves > Charadriiformes > Charadriidae > Charadrius > Charadrius vociferus. Next base: position 2,400,389 of record NW_009649449.1, on the reverse strand, counting down.
CGAATCTGCCTTCGGAGTGTGAGAACATACATGTTTTTAGGCAGCATGAATGATTATGTCTGTCTCGTTGCTCTGGCCCCGGTGTGCCTTCGGGTGCCCCAGCTTTGCGTGCATCATTTCCATACCGCGCTTGTTCGTGGGAAGAGCCAAGTGAGGAAAAGGTGGGAGCCCGCGGGTTTTTTCCCCCCTCTTCTGACTTTTTTTGAGGGTCCCTTCTGGGACACGCAGCACCCTTTGCATGACCTCCTTTCTTGTCCCTCCCCCTCCTCTCCCAAGCTAATAACAAGGCGTTGCGATAAGTTATAGCGGCAGCTGGGTTAAAAATGTGCTTTTTCTAAGGCTAGGTGTCATAAACTCACAATAGGCTGGGCTGGGGGGGGGACACCCTGCCCTGCCTCCCTGCTCCTCACTCTCCCGGCTGTAAAGAAAGATGAAGAAGGAATTAAAGAGCGGTCGGAGGGGAGGGACCCTCCTCATTAAGTCTCCTACGCTGCGGTTTCCAGGGAGACAGCTCCTGGCGCTGCATCCCTCTCCCATCCTGCTGCGGCCCTTTGCAAGTTACAGTAGCGGCGGCTGCTGTTTTCCCTCTGTTCCCAGCTGTCTGCCAGCCCCTCTCCCAGCGGCTCTGGTCCGAGGTGGGCTTGACACCATATGGAAGAGAAAAGAGCCCCCCTCCCGGTACATATGACCTGTTTGGAAGGGGAAGGAAAGGAAAGGGAGGTCGAGTTCACGCCTACAAGGAGCCAGGAGGGCCAGACAGGCGGTGGCGGCGTGATGTACAGATAAACTCGGCTCTTGCTCTTTTCTGTAAGCGCTGCAGAGAAATCCAGTAGTGTTTCCAGTGTTGGGTGATGTGGCCGTGATGGGAAGTCATTAGAATGCCCGTGGATCAGATCCCGTGCTATGATGTGTGCTGCTTCTCTTTTTCCCCTAGTCGAGGGGAAGAGTACGGCCACCGGCAATGAGGAAGAGCTCATCCTGCAAATGTGTCGCAGCCGGCGCTGGGGGGAAAAGATTCAGGCAGCCCGACTGCGAGAGAGGGTCAGCGCCCCGAAAGACAGAGCCGGGACTCCTGCGAGATCTCTTACCTTTGGTGGTCTCACCACACCTACGCAAAGCGGGTCTCTCCGTGTCTCTGGGCGTAGAGGAAAAGACAGGTCAGGCTTCCAGGAGCCCAGAGAGTAGGGGTAGGTCACATCATGTGTGAAAGATGTAAAAGGACATCCCTCTGCTCTGGAAAATATTGAAAGGTTCACAAACCGACAGAGATTGCCCAGCTCCTGTGCATCCCTACCCAAGTTCTGAATTAGCTATTTTGAGTAACGACAGCAGCAACCACGTGCCTGTCGTGCAGGCGAATCCAGGGCCCTGCATGGAAACGCAGAAAGCCAGTAAGTGCATTAATTATACATTAATTAATGTAATTTGCTGTTGTTTTTTTTTTTTCCTCTGCATCCCCCTCAAGTGCCGGTGTATCAGTTTGAACTGCCTGTGCGGTGTATCACCATACAGCAGCCCACACCGAGGGCTGGGCACAGCTTTAGCGCAGATCCTGTTCGTAGAACAAAACCAGGAGGTCTCGGTACGGCTGTGGCCACAGTGGTCTCAAATTTATTGGTATGTGCACGCACAGAGGTAAGGTTATACACATCAGAACAGAGCAGTAGACGCACGCCTGATTTATCCCTCATCCGTACTTGTGTGTTTCTGCAGAGAACATCTTTAATAACAGATGCCGGAATAGAGCGAAGTCGTTAGTGGTTACCGATGTATCTTGCATACACATGAGTTTGTTTATGTATCTACTAATGAAGAAGCGATACCCAAACTTACATCTGAGATCTTCCTCCATCGCACGGACGGGCTCCGGAGCGCGCCGTGGAGAAGGGCAGCCCAGAGCCAGGCTCAAGCCCCGCTTGGGAATAGTTGCTTGAAGCTTGACCAGCCGCTGCTTTGGGGGCCGAAATCTCCCGCGTGCCCCGTGCCCACCCCTGCCTTGCAGAGCATGTGGGAACCCATGGAGGGGGACATCTATAGGGAGGACCCCAGGCAGCCCCTGCTGGCTCCATCCACCCCTGGGCACCTCTGCTCCAGCTGCCGTGAGAAAGAACCACAACTCCCGGCATGCCCGACGAGCACGGCATGCCCAGACCCATTCCCTTACACCTCAGCACCCAATCGGATCACGCATGAGCACCCATTTTGTCCATGCATGAGTGCCCAACATGTTCACGCATGACCGCCCGGCTAATTTATGCATGAGGGCCCAATTAGTACGCACACAGCACCTGATTAGTTTCATGCAAGAACACCCGATGAATTTACACTTGATTGCTCAATTACGTCGCACATGAGCACCCAATAAGTTCACATAGGAGCTGTTAGCTCACGCCTGAGCTCCCAATTGGAACATGTATGAGTGCACATTTGCATCACACCTGAGCACCCAATTAATTTATGCATGAGCACCCAGTAGCGTTATGCCTGGGCACCCAATTAGATCATGCATGAGTGCCCAATCGGTCCTTGCATGAGCGCCTGGTCACTCCCTGCATGACTGACCAATTATTCCTGCATGAGCGCTCCGTTGGCGCACACCTGAGCATGCGATTAGCTCGTGTGCGAGCGTTGTGTTGGACATAGAATCACAGAATCATAGTATGATTTAGGTTGGAAGGGACCTTGAAGGCCATCCGGTCCCACTCCCCTGCCCTGGGCAGGGACACCTCCTACCAGCCCAGGTTGCTCCAAGCCCCGTCCAACCTGGCCTTGAACACCTCCAGGGATGGGGCAGCCACAGCTTCTCGGGGCAACCTGCCCCAGGGGCTCACCACCCTCAGAGTGAACAATTTCTTCCTAATATCTCATCTAAATCTCCCCTCTTCCAGTTTGAAGCCATTTCCCCTCATCCTATCACTCCATGCCCTTGTAAAAAGTCCCTCCCCAGCTCTCCTGGAGCCCCTTTAGGGACTGGAAGGGGCTCTAAGGTCTCCCCGGAGCCTTCTCTTCTCCAGGCTGAACAGCCCCAACCCATCCAGGGCAGGTTTCAGCAGCCGGGAGGTGACGTGAGGGAGGAAGGCATGACGTGCACGTTGCCATCACAGTTGATTCCAGTCAGCTCAGAAACCAATGCGTGCAGAAACATCAGCCCAGCAGAGCACAGGCAGATTGAGGAGCATCAGCCACGATGGAAGGAAACCCTGGAGGAGACATGCGAGGAAGTGCAGGGAGACGTGGGAGGAGATGCACAGAGAGACGGCAGGGAAGACCAGGAGACCTACTCAAAAATCCAACTCCTGGGGAAAGTTTAATTAAGAAGGGCAGAGATCTTCCCAAACAAGCTAAAAATTATGCTTTCTCCATATTCCACTTTCCTTCCTCGTTTGTGGGTGGGACAGCAGAAACATATTCTGGTGACCAAGAGATAAATGAGGCCTCAGTCCCCTATGTCCACAGACTGGCAGAGTTCACACGCAGACCCCGAGAGGTCCCCTTCCTTCCAGCTGTGACGGTGCAAAGACGATCCCTCATTTTGCAACCCGAGCATCCACCGAGCAGCTCTGTCCAGCTTTTGCGTTGCTCTGCTTTCTTACTTTTCCCCTCAAAACACCTTTTCCGCAGCTCCCGGGCAGATGTTAACTTCATTCTTTCTTTGGGGATACTCCAGTGAGGAAGATTTATCTTGTCCTCGCTGCCTCGGGACCAACGTGAGGCAGAGTTATGCTGGGGTCAGAGGGATGGACTGACAAGTTCACCCCATCTCCCCCGGCCAGAGCTCTCTGCGCAAAAGGGGATTGCAGCTTTAATGAAGTCAGGATTTATGCAAGTTAATCTGGAGGTGACCTGTCTGCGTTAAGCGGGTTGACATACACCCCGGTGCCTCCCACCGGCTCTGTCGTACAGCTCAGCACGCGTTACCCGAGGGGGACTTTGGCCTGGGGGTCAGCAGAGAGCAGCCCAGAAAGCTCTGAAGAGCCGGGGCACCCCCCTATGCCGGGAGCTCAAGAGGAGCTCCAAGATGTCCCCAGCACCAAGCGTCAACCTGGTTCTTCCAGCCATGAGAGGAGCCTCCAAATGCTCCCTCCTTCCCCCACCGGCAGCTGCGTGCCCGGGGGTCTCCGGGGTAAGAGAAGTCTCTCTTCACCCATTTTAACTTCTCGACACACGGGATCAAAGATCTTCTTGTCCCAGGAGGTCTTGGACCACGTGCAGAGCCCTTAACCCACCTCCCTAGCAGTCACCAGCGGCACAGACCAGTTAGGACACCCTTGAGTATTAACACTGATGGACACAGCAAGTCACTCACCCGATCTTTTCCCCAAATTCAGCCAGTGCTGAGCTTCTCTTCTTCTGCCAGCACAAGGGAAGGCCCCCAGCCGTCCCAGCTACTGGCGATGACGGATTGCCCTCCTGGCTAGCCTGCGTGGGAGAAGGAACACGCCGCCCCAGCCGCTGTGAATCGGTCTTGCCCGGGTAGCGGGCAGGTAGGGAAGCCTGCCCAGACCTGAGCAGACCTGCCCAGCTGCTTAAGAAGAGCTCCTGGATTTTAAACTGGGGAGAGCCCTGAGCCTGAGCTTGGCCAAACCCATCAGACCTTCAGCAGGGGAGTTGGACTAGATGATCTCCGGAGGTCCCTTCCACCTCTGAAAATTCCATGATTCCGTGACCCCGTAAGAGGACAAGGCCCTCAGTTTGGACCAGTTTGCCCAGTGAGAAACCAGCCGTATGCACAGGAGCGTGCGTTTCTCCAGCCTCCGGCTCCAAACGCAGGGATGTGGGGTAGGAAAGCACGAGGAGTGTCAGGGCAAGCAGACGCAGGGGCTGCGCGCCCAGAAATTACCTCAATTTCAGCTCCCCTGGGAGCAGGTCACGCGTCCTCCCCAAACTCCCCCCAGGGGTCTGGGATGAGAGGTGTAGGCGAGCCAAAAGTTGGCCAAAGACGGCCACCAAAGGCCTCACTGGAAGGAGAACAGGGTGGAGGGAGACGACGGAAGGCCACCGGAGGAAAAAGGTGCAGGGAAAATAGAGAGATATGAAGACCACGAGAGAGAAAAATGGGATTTATAAATAATAATAATTAAAAAAAAAAAAAGGAGCGAGAGAGGATGGAGGAGGGAAAGCAAGGCGAGCAGAGGAAAGGATAAAGAGCTGTGCCAAGTGTTCCCCGCCTCGTCCTTTAAGCCCTAAGCTGATCCAGCGGAGGCAGGTATTTACAGGACGGGCTCAGCTTTCCCAGCTTGTTCCCAGTCTTGGCACAAAGGCCAAGAGTAGACGAAGGAGAAGGACAGAGAATGGCAACAGGGCCCATGAAAGCCCCCGACAAACCCCATTGACGTGGCTGTCCTGTTCCCATCTGTCAGCAGCCGCTCAGTGAAAGGGTGTGAAGGGGAGGGGGGCAGGCGGGGTGAATCAAGGGCTGACACAAAGAGGAAGAGACTGATTATGCTGTTATTTCTCCACTTTCAAACCCCATTAGGGGACATGCCGGGCTTTTCTCAGGGTCTTTGGGATGCTTAAGCTGCCCATTTAGCAGCAGGAACGGTCCAATTAAAAGAAAGACAAAGGCGTAGCCCAGCCTGTCTTAATTGAAATGGGTTTCAGTCTAATGAGGATTAGGTTCAAGAACAGACCTAAGGGAGCAATCCAATACCCATTACCCTCCTGGACTGTACCACCACCAGGGCCGCTGGCCGTGCTTCGCCGGCCTTTTCGCCAGCACACGGAGTGGAGGATGGCCTGGTGGGACGGGGAGGAGAGCAACCCCTTCCCCAACCATCAGCCCCAGGGCCAGCAGCTCAGGCTTTCAGGCTTCGCACTTGCCCCACTATTTGGACACGAGCATCCTGAGTGTACCCATCCCCATGCTGGGCGCGCTGGGCCGAGCAGGGGAGGAAGGCAGTCGGTTCGAAGAAGGAGCGTTGCCCACCTCCCCTCGCACCCTGCCAGCTCTCCCCGTGTCCTGCAGACTGGGCACACCACTCAACTTCACTGGGAAGCCTCGGCTGCCGCGCCGGGGTCTGGGTCGGCTTCCCCAGGCAAAAGCTCATCCAAGTCCGCTTGTCCCCAACCTGCCTCTCCCTTTCCCACAGCAGAGCCCGGAGACAGTCAGGGTTTCCCCTGGCTCCCCATCCCAGCGACTCATCCCAGCCTCCTGCCTTTGGGTCCCACCTCACCCTCTGCATCCCTAATCCGCTTGCTGTGAGCTCTACCCTGCCATCGCCCACACCTGCAGTCTCAGGAAAGTCCTTTTTAACTCGGGGTGGAACGTGCACGGCGCTGCTGCCATTGGCAGGCTTTTTAATTACTAAAATCCTGCAACATCTCAACTCTACAGCTGGGGAATGAGATTAAATATATATATATATATATGAAAAGTTTTAGCGTTGTCCAAATTAGGTTGGATTTTCAAAGGGATGGCAAAAGCCATATCTCTGATACAGAGTTCTTCCTTCTTCCTCTCTCCTGTCCCCGTGTAAAGTTGGAGAGTGTTGGAACAGAGAAAAGCCTGCAATCCTTTTTTTTTTTTTTTTAATTTGTGCAAAACCTGGTTCCTCCCCTTCTAAGGACCTGCTGAATGATTTTGATAGCCATTTTCCCAGCAACCCTCCTACCCCCTGTAGAAGAAAGAAAAAAAAAAATATAGCCCAGCTGCTAAAAACTCATCAGACAGTTGCAAGCAGGGTATATCGCATGGACGCACTGAGCTTCCTGCCCTGTGGTCCCACACCAGCAGCACTGGGTCCAGCAGGGAGAAGCAGCCATCTCCCAGCTTGCCCAGGAGATGTGGAGCCCAGCAGTGCTGGGAACCAGGAGAACCATCCAGCCTGGGTGACTGTCATGGTTTAAGCCCGGCCAGCAACTAGGACCACGCAGCTGCTCACTCACTGCCCCCAGTTGGGATGGGGGAGAAAATGGGAAGAGTAAAAGTGAGGAAAAACGGGTGGGTTGAGGTAAAGACAGTTCAATATGTAGAGCAAAAGCTGTGCACGGCAGCAAAGCAACACAAGGAGTTCATTCCCTGCTCCCCGTGGGCAGGTGGGTGTTCAGCCATCCCCAGGACAGCGGGTAACGGAGACTTGGGAAGACAAACGCCATCACTCCCAACATCCCCCCTTCCTTCTTCTTCCCCAGCTCTGCACACCGACCGTGACGCCATATGGCATGGGACATCCCTGCGGGCAGTGGGGGTGAGCTGT
>NW_009649449.1:2391399-2392566 GCF_000708025.1 Charadrius vociferus | reverse complement strand
GGTACGGTGCGGAGGAGGGAGGCAGCGGAGGCAGAGCCCCAGGAGGCGAACCTGGCCGGAGCTGGTGCAGCTGTTTCACGTGTGGGATCTTCAGAAGTCCCTTATATCCTCCAGACGTCCCAAACGGCAACCAGCGGCGGGAAGGAGATGACCTCGGAGCCCAGCTAGGACAGGGCTGCTCACGTGCTGCACGATGCTTCGCCGCCCACAGAGCCTCAGAGGGGACCTGAGCTCCTCTCCTGATCGTAGAATCACAGAATGGTTTAGGTTGGAAGGGACCTTGAAGACCATCCTGTTCCACCCTTCTGCCCTGGGCAGGGACCCCTCCCACCAGCCCAGGTTGCTCCAAGCCCCGTCCAACCTGGCCTTGAACACCTCCAGGGATGGGGCAGCCACAGCTTCTCGGGGCAACCTGCGCCAGGGGCTCACCACCTGCACAGGCAACAATTTCTTCCTAATATCTAACCTAAATCTCCCCTCTTCCAGTTTGAAACCATTCCCCCTCATCCTATCACTACATGCCCTTGTAAAAAGCCCTCTGGTTGTGCTGAAACTCTGCCTGTTCAGGCTGGAAGCAGTTTATGGCTGGCAGCAGCTGATGCTATCTAGTCATAAACAGTAATAAGAAGGGCAGGACCACTTATTACTAATATGCCACTTAATTCTGCTGCCAGATCCTGTACGGGTGGACCAACGCGGGAAGCAGAAGCCCAAGCGCCAGTGCTGAGCATGTCAGAGCCGCTCTCTCTGAAGCAGGTCCCTTCCTCTTCACACCTCACGCTTCCCCTTCCCCACAGCTGCCCTCCACCCTCTCGCTGGCAGCAGCTGAGTGAATTCGCAAGGACCCGGCTCTCCAGAACCTCAGGAAGCAAAGCTTTAGCGATCATCTGGATTCTTGTGCGCTTCACCTCTTGGCTGCCAGGAGGTGGGAGGGAGGGAGCAGAAAGCAGCGAGCAGGCTGGGCAGCCTGGGAGGCAGCTGGGATGAGAGAGGCGCATGATATTTTTTCCATTTTCTCATCTGAATTACGAGCGCCAATAAATAACCCTGGAAATCTCACATCGCGCGAGCGGCGGCCTCCCAGGTATCCCATGGTTTGAGTCAACAGAGGTGGAAAGCAGGTGGCACGCACAATTTATCGTTTCTTTGGGGCTGGGGAGGAGGAGG
>NW_009649449.1:2388169-2391265 GCF_000708025.1 Charadrius vociferus | reverse complement strand
CCTTCCCACCCACTTACCACAACCCAGCTCCAGTCACGTTTCAGCCTCCGGCAAAACCATGTGGGGCTCTGCGGGCACCCGGTGCACAGTGGGAAAATCCCGGCTTGCGTTTTAACCCGTGCCGCCCCGAGGCGGGTGTGCTGTCCCGTCCCCCAGGGACCCCGGGGAGAAGTGGGGGGGGTTCCAGGAGGGTGGGAGAGGTTCAGCCCAACGGCGGGGTGGCGAGGAACGCCGTCCACGCACCCAGACGCCGTCCTCGCTGCCTCCGTCGCGCAGCCAGCCAGGCCACTGGCAACGCCGAGCCCAGACTACAAGCGATTATTGTCTCTGCGTGTGGCCACAAAATGTGTCTGAAGCTGCCGCCTGCTAAGTAGCCACAAGCCTCGAGCTGCAGGCAGAGGTGGGAGCCGGAGGGCAAGCGACCCGCCACCTCCCGGGGACCAGAAGGGAGGGAGATGCTCTGGGGTCACCAGTGGCTATATGGGATGGGGGTCCAGAGCGCTGCCTGGAGGGGGAGATGTGGGGCAAAGCCGGCAGCTGCCTGACCCCCCCCGTCCCTCTTTCCCCTTGCCGCTGGGCTGGGGGTCCCTGCTCTGCTGGGGATCGGGGCCGCGGAGGAGCGCGTGAGGGTTGCAGCGAGGCAGGGAACGCCGTGTCAACGCGCAGGGTCGGGTTTAGCACCCTGAGGTCTACGCCAGTGAGGAAAAAGCCCAAGTCACGGATGCGAGGGATGCGCCCAGAGGACCGCAGGCTGCTCTTTCCCCTTCTCTGGTGGACCCCACGCTCACGGGCGTGCGACCTCCCTGGCTTTCTCTCTGTGGCCCCAACAATTCTTGCTGTCCTGTACGCGGGAAAATCCCCTCCACGGGGTCAGGGGATAAAATAAACAGAGCCAGATCGGGGCGTTCTCACCTGCGCCTGGTGCGTGTCCCCCCCCGCCAGAGTGGGAGCTGGAAAATGAGATTAAAAGTAGCGATTTGCTTTCCCATGCTGAGAGGAAAATAGGGACAAGGGATTAGCCCCGGAGCGAACATGTCACGCCACACCTGCTGCTGCACCGCCAGCGGCGAGCGGCACCGGAGAGAGGGATGAGGGGGGACCAGGCTTCGCACCGGCCGCACCGACTGCCCGGCTGCCGTGCCCCAGTCCCTTATCCCCATCCTTCCACCCCTCCACTGGCGGGTCATGCGCTGAACGGGGCAATGCCGCGGGTTTTGTGGAGCACTATGGTGCCGGACACTGGATCCCAGCGCATCCACACTGGGCAATGGGGAAAGGGATTTTGGGGCAGGCTGTCACAGCACGGGCAGGTGCTGCCTCCCTCCAGCTTCAGGATGGAGCCTGGAAGGATGAAAACATCCCAAAAGTGGGAGAAAACACTGAATTTTAGACCTAAGACCTTAGTGCTGCTCCGGGGCTGAATGGAACCGCAGATGCAAAGGTGCAATTCCAGATCCCGACCTGGTGGCCCAGACTTCGCTCGCGCCGGTCTGAAGGAAGCAAGGCTGCTGATGGTGAAAATACTTTCATCGCATCCCCGGTCCCAGATTCTTGTCCTGCCTATTTATCTGGCTGGAACACAGAGCCAGCAGCGTTCCCAAGCGCACGGGAAGGCCTGGAGAATGTCTCTTTCCAAAGGGGGTATCAGGCTTTGCATTAAAATACAGCAAGAAGCTGAGAAAGGGCAATAAAAGAAGATGAATGATGTGCAGGTGCTGGCTGGGATCCCCTGGAATGAGCTGCACTAAGTCCCCGGCTCTGCTCACCATCCTGTGTGCTTTTCCCACTGGTTTCTTTAGCAGGGACTTATTTTTTTACCTTCTTTTTTTTTGTTGGTTTTTTTTTTTGAAGTATGTGGCTCATATGCGCTGAACGTGCTGGGAATTTCCACCCTCCGGTCCCAAGTTAATGGATCCAGCTGCAAAGATACTGAACGTTCTGGTCCAGGGTTTGCTCGCTCAGGTCTGTCTCTCATTTCATTGTTAAACCAAGTGAAATGTGACAGATTTAAAAGCGAGCCTCAAAGCAAAGCTTGGTGGGGAAGAACCTGTGGAGGTTTGAAAGCTGAGTAGGAAGTAAATGGAGCTGCAAAGCTAAGTTAGTGCTCTCCAAAAAAAGTCTGCCTTTTCCAGACCTGTTTTGGTTCCAAACCACCGTCGATCGCAGTCCCTAAATTACAGCCAAAGAGAAATGGTGAAACTCTAGGACATGGGAACACGGCAGCGTGTCGCCGATAATATACCGTAATACAAACGATACAGTGATGCTAGAGGGAGACGCGAAATATTGCAAAGAAATGAGGCACTCCGGCAGGTTTTCAGAGTGCTCTATCTTCACGCTGAGTTCTCCCTGTTTCCCTCTCCCAGACATTCCCTGCCCAATCCCTCCCGGTGGCGGTGGTGGCTCCGGGATGTGGGCACCCAGGAGCTGGTGCTGGCCATGGAAAAGGGGGGGGTCCCCCCACCAGCCATGCCGCCGCAGCCCCCCTCTGTCCTGTCTCCTGCTGGGGCTCTACGGGTGGAAGGCTCCCAGCCCAGCTGAAGCACTGGCCTCCCAGTGCAGGTGTGCTCAGCCCAGTCTGTCCCAGTTCTGTCTACAAGCCTGGCCGGGTCTGGACCCCCACAGCCCGTGCACCCGCGGGGGGAGTGGTGGGGAAAGAAGACTGTTCCCCTGACTTCTAGTTGTGGATGCTCCATCCCTGGAGGTGCTCAAGGCCAGGTTGGACGGGGCTTGGAGCAACCTGGGCTGGTGGGAGGTGTCCCTGCCCAGGGCAGGGGGTGGGACTGGATGATCTTCAAGGTCCCTTCCAACCCAAACCATTCTGTGATTTCAAACACAGGCTGGAGAGGGACTTGTTACAAGGGTATGCAGTGATTCGACGAGGGGCAATGGTTTTAAACTGGAAGAGGGGAGATTTAGATTAGATATTGGGAAGAAATTGTTGAGTGTGAGGGCGGTGAGCCCCTGGCGCAGGTTGCCCCGAGAAGCTGTGGCTGCCCCATCCCTGGAGGTGTTCAAGGCCAGGTTGGACGGGGCTTGGAGCAACCTGGGCTGGGGGGGGGTGTCCCTGCCCAGGGCAGGGGGGTGGCATGGGGG
>NW_009649449.1:2387741-2388105 GCF_000708025.1 Charadrius vociferus | reverse complement strand
CCAGCTGGGAGCAGCTGCTCTGCTCGGAGAGCCACCGTGGACAGACTGCGGTTGCCCCGCCAGAGCCATGGGACGTGACCACCAAAGGCTCCCTGTCCGCAGGGTGACACTCTCAAAGCTTTTCTCCTCCGCGCCTCCCCCTCCTGACGCTTCGCTTCCTCCCAGCCCGTACACGCTTGCAGCTCTGCCCGTCTCTGCCTCATCCAGCTCAGCTCCAAAGCCTACGGGCGAGGGCGAGCCATGGGAAAGAGGAACCCCAGGCTGCTTGCACCATGGCGGGGCATCCTGCCCGGTGCACCCAGCCTCCCATCCCCGATGGATCCCAGCAGCCGGCGGGATGGGAAGAAGGGCCCCCAGAAGGGCT
>NW_009649449.1:2386367-2387361 GCF_000708025.1 Charadrius vociferus | reverse complement strand
ACTCCCCGGGCGCGTCGGGAGGGAGGGCGCGCTTCTCGCGGCGTGTTTTGGGCGAGATTGCCCCCCCCCCTCCCCGTTTCGGTAAATGAGTGAATTTTATTTATCGCGGCCGTGGCGTGCTGCCTGCCACCACCACGCCGCTCCGAGGGGAGCGTGCCTGCCTGACAGAGACATTTCGAAATGGATGCTGACACGAGCCCATATTTCAAGCCGCAGCGCAGGCGCCAGGGGATCAAAGAGCCACCTCCCCGTTCCCGTTCCTGCAGCGCAGGCAGGGACGTTGCGCGCGTCCCCGGGTGACATTTATCACTCAGTGAAGGCAGAGCAGCTCCGCGACACGTTCTCAGCCCTCTGGAGCGGCTCAGAGGGTCTCGACTTTTCTTGCACTCCTTTTCCACGCGGTGAAAGGGCTTTTTCCTTTGGTGAAAGGAAGGGGTGGATGTTTGGCCCACGACTGGCTGCCCTTTGCCCGCCTCCAGGCAGGGTTTGCACGTTCAGTAGCGAGAAACATGCGCAGAAATCCTTGATCCGATGAAAGCACAGACCCCCTCTGATGGGATTCCCCGTCTCAGGTACTCTCACATAAAAATGCCACTGCTCTGGGATAAGCCAAAAGGTCTGAAAGTGCTCCGGTTTGGATCGCAACTGGCTGATTCCCAGTCAGGACCAGGTTTGTTGGGAAATTGGTTCTTCTACACCTGCTTTGGGGGGGCAATGCCTCCCTCGGCACCTCTGCTGAAACCAGCCAGCCTCTCGTGCCCTCCCGTTGGCCCTCCTGCACGTTAGCCCTGTGGCTCCCGAGATGCAACCAGCTTGAAAACTCCCCTGGGATGCCCTGGGCAGACATGGGCAAGAAAAGCCTTCCAGGAAGGCTGGTGTTCACAGCCCCGTCCCTCCTGCTCTTTTGGTGTTGTGTTTTTGTTGTTTGGGGTTTTTTTTTCCCACAGGGCAAGATCTTAAGATGGGTTTTTTAGCATCTGCTGAGCACATTCCT
>NW_009649449.1:2378533-2386265 GCF_000708025.1 Charadrius vociferus | reverse complement strand
AGCCGCCCAGCCGGGACCCCCCCCCCTGCCCCCGGTCCCGTGCCTCCCCAGCCACGCAGCCTGTGCTCCCACGTACTCTTGCTGCCACGTGCTCCGGGTAGGGTGGCTGGCATGTCTTCGTCATCCTTGCCACGTGTGTGGCAGAGCCGGTCCTGAAGTGAGTCCTTATGGATTGTGCTCCCACTTGGCTTTCCTGGCCAGCCCCACATGGGATGGTGGGCGCAGGGGTTGTGGAGCTGCGCCTCCAAGGAGCCACAACGGGATGGCTAAAGGGGCTTGAGAAAGCGTTGGCAGTCGGCAGCTCTCACCCCTCATTGAAACCTATCTGGGAAAAGGGGTTCTGCGTCCCGAAGCGGCCTCTGAACTGCTGGCTGTGGAAGCCATGACCCAAACCCCTGGAAGCCACCCCAGCCTCAGCCAGGGGACCTGTTTGGTCTCCCCAGAAAGGACGCAGCTCCTGAGAGAGCTCTTTGCAGAGCCCGTTCCATTCCCAGCCGGGTCAGCCAGGGTTTGCCACTTCTAACCCGCACCTCGGCGAGATCGGGGCTGGAAGCTCACAGGCAGGAACATGTCCTCCTCTCCAACAAAACCTGTCAAGCCCCACGGGGCTGCCTTGCAGGTCAGCAGCTGAATCACTTCTTTCGAGTTTCATGCCTGCTGGAGCAAATCCGTAGCACAAGGCCAGAGCCGGCCCGGCTTGTCTGAGCACCCCGCGTTCATTGTCCTCGCGGAAAATTAACCTTTTTGTGACTGCCACTCCCCTCCACCCCATTAGCCAAGCGACGGCAATGGGCAGGGAGCATTGCCTGGGCATGTGGTGTCTCCTTGGGGACCTCGTGGACATCTGTATGCGTAGCCTCGGAGACCAGGGGTGTGGGGTGTTGCAAGGACGTGATTACAGGGTTCAAACACGGGCCTGGAGACCACAGAGCCTTCAGGGCCAAGCTCATCTCCCATATTAACTCACGCCCCAACGAGCAGGCCGTTTACTGCTCTGCTGAGACATCTCAGAGGTCTCATCCATAACAGCCACAGTCAGAGGTGGGATACGGAGGGTCACAGAGCAAGGAATCATGGAATGATGGAATTGTCAGAGTGTGAAGGGACCTCTAGAGATCACCCAGTCCCACTCCCCTGCTAAAGCAGGATTGCCCGGAGCACGTTACTCAGGACTGCATCCAGGCCGGTCTTGAAAATCTACGGAGAAGGGGACTCCCCCCCCTCCCTGGGCAGCCTGTGCCACTGCTCTGCCACCCCAACCGTAAAGAAGTGTTTCCGTGTATTGGAACGGAACTTCCTCTGTTCCAACTTGTGCCCGTTGCCCCTCGTCCTGTCCCTGGGAACCACTGAGAAGAGTCTGGCTCCATCCTCCTTCAGCCCACCCTTTAGATACTTGTGTGCCATATTAAGAACTGAGCCCTGCTGCAGGTAAAAGTAATGGTGGTCCTCCCGGCACCACTGGGCAGTGTCTTGGATCAACGCTGGAGAGGGCGAGCTCCTTATTCCCACACCTTCGAGTTGGGAAAGGCACGGGAGCAGCAAACCCTATAGATGGAATAGCGTGGACTGAGCATCACAGGACCCCCAGGCTCTGGTAACCCAACATTGCAGCCCAAAAGCCACGGCTGCCATTAGGAGAGGAGTCTTTAAAAACCTCAAAGAATCCGTGCCTGATACAATTTGGGAAATGGAAACCAGATTTAGGGGGTGGGGGTTATTTTTGCATCCGGCATCCCAGGGCAGACGTCATCAGCAAACAGCGCAACGCAGATGTTCAGATAGCAGGGACAGCAGCTGGGGATTGTCTGTCTGTTTATCATGAACAAAAGCAAGGAAAAGGAAAAAGGGGAGAAAAGGGAAAAGGAAAAGGAACTGCCCCAGACTCAATCTCAGTCGATCTGCTGCTGCTCTGCTGCAGAAACGTCTCTTGGGACTCCCTGTGACAGCTCCGGTCCTCGGGGTACTTCCCAGTGACTGCTGAGAGAGCAAAGCAGGCTGCAGGTTGAATTTCTTTCGCCTGAACAGAGCAAGATGAGGTCACTCAGCTTTGAGCACCCTTAGAGCAGACATCAGATGGCGGTAGTATCTGGCTTCTGGTGACCTCGGCTGATCTGCCCACCACAGCGTGGAGGGTTCCGTGCTCTCCCACCGCCCGAATCCCGCAGTTAGCGAGCAGAAAGGAGCCACGTGCAAACTTCACGTCCCTGGGAGAGGATATCAGAGGTTGTGGATGAGGCAGCTGCCACCGGACCAGCAACCCCAGGAGAAGATCGCCAGCCACGTCCCTGGGCACCATCCAAGGGCTGCCCCTGCGCTTCAAACAGCTCCAGTGTTTCCCAGTGTGGCCCAGCACCCCCAGGCATCCCCCAGTTCTCTGCCCGTTCCTTCCTAAAAATTTTTGGATGAAGCGTTTGTTTCAAGGGTCGAGGTCCTGAAGGAAGCCCCCAAAGCTCAGCAGCCAGGACTGATAAGGACCATCAAACTTCACCTCCTGAATACTGAGCATCTCAAAAGAAGCCTTGAACCCCCCTGCACGGCAGAAGAGATCATTAGTCGCGTGTTGCAGAGGGCAGGGAAGCTGATCCCTTTAGTACTTCATCTGGGAAATGGTTTGCAGCATGGAGCTGATGGAAAATAATGGCTCTACGCCACTGTATTTCATGGTGAGGAACGCTTAGGACATTAACAAGAGCTGCAGCTTTACTGGTGTGTCCTCTGGGAAGAGGTGAACCTCAGTACCAGTTTTTAATCAGCAATTAGCACTCCCCGCCAACGAATGAAACTGCGTTTAGCCTCTGAGTCAGAGAATCCCTCAACTCCATTAGTTTCCATGTCTCTGGCCGCCCGGCTGCTCAGTCGCTAGTGTCGTGTCCAGTCTTCGGTCACCCGAACCCTGCGAACGGCAGCGGCTAAAGCACGGAGCGCGGCAGCGACAGAAACCCTCATGTCACTTTGGCTCAGCCCTTGAAGGTGCGGGTTTTGCAGCAGAGCCGTGTGCCAGAGCTGAGCTCAGGCCAGGCTGCAGAGCTCCCGGACCTTCACTCCCGTGTTGAATCGGGTGGTGGTGTTGCTAGACAACTACCTGGAGAATGAGGGTACAATAATGCAGAGAGCTTTCTAAGAGCTGGTCCTGAAGAAATTGACTTTCCTCCAACGCCGTCTTTAAGTGTGCTTTTTGTTTGGTTGGAACTCACCACGCTCGCACGCCGCGACCCGCTCCGAGGTGCGCTGTTCTACGCCGTTTCGCTGAAACAAGCAGCGTGGCAGACAAGCAAGTGAATGTCAGGACCAGGGTTAGAACTTCTCCATTTACCACTTCACTGCCTGGACATGCAAACAAAAAGCAGTTAGGAAAAGGCAGTGAAGGCAGTAATCCTAAATTAGGGGCTGGACGTGGCCTTGGGCAACCTGGTCTAGTGGGAGGTGTCCCTGCCCATGGCAGGGAGGTTGGAACTTGAAGATCTTCAAGGTCCTTTCCAACCTAAAACATTCTATTATTCTATGATTCTATGAAGTGCTTAGGTTGGTGGTGAGTTGCCGCTTTGAGGTTTCTCCAGATAAGCTCCAGTCTTCCAGAAGCTCTCCAGGAAGGCAGGGACTTGCCCAGGTGGCCAAGAAGGTCAATGGCATCCTGGCCTGTATCAGGAATAGTGTAGCCAGCAGGACCAGGGAGGTGATTTTACCCCTGTACTCGGCACTGGTGAGGCCACATCTTGAGTACTCTGTTCAGGTTTTGGGCCCCTGACCACAAGAAGGACATGAAGGCACTGGAGCGTGTCCAGAGAAGGACAACGAAACTGGTGAGGGGTCTGGAGCACACGTCTGATGAGGAGAGGCTGAGGGAACTGGGGGTGTTCAGCCTGGAGAAGAGGAGGTTGAGGGGAGACCTTCTCACTCTCCACAACCATCTGAAAGGAGGGTGCAGAGAGGTGGGACTCGACCTGTTCTGTCAAGTAACAGGCGATGGAACAAGAGGAAATGGCTTCAAGTTGCGCCAAGGGAAGCTTAGATTGGATATTAGGAAGAATTTCTTTACTGAAGGGGTCATGAGGCACTGGAACGCGTTACCCAGGGCAGTGGTGGAGTCCCCATCCCTGGAGGGATTTAAGGGTTGTGTAGATGTAGTGCTCAGGGACATGGTTTAGTGGTGGGCTGGTCAGTGTTAGGTTAACGACTGGACTAGGTGATCTTACAGGTCTTTTCCAATCTAGGAGATTCTGGGGTTCTGTGAATGCCTTCTCCCCTCTCGGTCAGCCCCTGGTGATACCCCCGTGCAGGAGGAAGGTGCAGGATCCCTCACACCCCTCTGAAGTGACCGGAGTCCAAACTCCGCGTCTACAGAAAAGGCCAATTGCAACGTGTGAACTGCTAATTTGTTCTCAGTGGTGCAGCCGCGGAAGGAATTCCAGCTGAATAAAAGTCCTTTCTGCTCTGATTAATCGTCCCCCCCCGGTTATGAACAATGCAGAACAAAATAGGGATAATATTCATGCTAGGGAAATGGGGAAGACAGTCACCCAAATGCAGCCATTAACGAGTCCAAATAACCAAGGCTGATCCTGAATGCATTAAAGTCGCAGAGGAAGTCCTGGGAGGAAAGAATGTCCCCTATTAGCCAAGCTCCTAATGTCTCGGGTATTACAATAGCGGAGCGATTCCTCACTCCGCGCTGCCTGCTGCTGCCCTGGGTTCAGTTAAATGTCAGCTCAGCATCGACAAACTACAAATTACCAGAGGGCGTGTAGCTCTTTCAGTCCCACTGAACCCTATCAACGGGGAAATAATAATGTGTCCCCCAGGCTGGCTGGGATGGAGGCACATCCCTGGTGGGACGGGACCAGGACCGCTGCCTCCTGCTCTAGGCGAAGGAGGAGGGAGCAGCCCCGACCCCTTCAGCCATCCTGGAGAGGAGGGGGCTTCTCCCTTCCCGGGAAAACGTGGGTGCCGGGAGAGCCATCCCGGAGGAACCCAATGCCCGACCATCTCCAGCGCAGGCTCCGGTTCCCTGCTCAGCGACGGGAGGGAGTGATGTTAATATGTCTCCTCCAAAACGGGGAGGAAAACGCAGAAAGCTCAGTGTGACGTTTGCCCCCCCAGCAGCACCGGAGCCCATACAAGGCTCAGCCTCACAACTTTCACCCAAAAGTTGTGGCTGAAAAACTTTTGGTTTTCCTCAGCCCCGAGGTATCACTCGGTATAGTTTCTCGAGAGAATTTGTTCCAGAAAATGGCAAATATCAGTAAGCCGAAGCCAAAGGAAATAATAGCTGTTTGCTTTCCTCGTGGGGGCGGTGGGAGAATAAACCCAGTCATGATGTTCCCACACGCAGGTCAAGCGGATTGGGGCAGGTAGGGGAAAGACGGACTGGAAAGCTCAGCCAAAATTCTCCAGCCTTCCCGCAGACGCGGGGACCCCGAGACGGAGCCGGTGTCCCCAGAAGCCGGTGCCCTCGGCCGCAGTTACCTGCGGGGTGAAAACCCCGGGAGCGGCTGCGTGAGGAGTCCTGGGGAGCCGGAGCCACGCAGCCCACTGTGCCCTCCCCCAAGCCCTGGCTTTTTAATAAAAATACACAATTTAGAGCAGCCTGGGGTAGTTCTCAGGGGAAAAGAGAGGCTCCAGGCAATGGCTGGTCTCATCAGGAAAGCGAAATATGCCGGCCAGGGTGTTGATGCACTTATTTTGCCATTGTCCCTGGAAAAGGAGCTGTCGTGCTTCCCTGCTGCTGGTATTAAACTAATTACATTCCCTTTAAAGCGGGAAAATAAAAGGCGCTTCGTTTACTGGGAAGCCTGGTAGCATTTTACAATTGCCGCCAAAGCGCTGAGCTTTTGACCGCAGACCCTTAACTTACGCTGCCCCTACCTAAAATCGCCTTCGGGCAGCGACCTCCACGGCAGGGGAAATATTCCAAGCAGTTGAAAAGTGGTGTAAAGATTGCGCCTGATTTTTAAACGCGAGTTTTCAGCGCGTCATCTTTCATTCCACGGGTCCGTCTGCTCTCCCTGAGCCAGCCCCTCTCCTCACCCTCACCCATTGTTCTGAGCTGTTTATTAGTTTTCAATAGATGCATTTTTAACTGATTGCTAGTATTTTTTTTTCCCCCTTTTGCGTAGGAGCACCCAAAAAGCTCTGAGTTATCTCTATGCTGCTCTGGAGTATGTCTCACCTGACCTCTTCAGCTGTGTGTCCCACGCTCTGGCTTGCTCCGGGGCATGCAAAGGGTAGATGGGCATGGATTTGTTATGCTGTGGTATCATCCATAGGTGTAGAGCTGAGATGCACCATCCCCAAGCAAGCCAGAGGGTTGGTGGGAGGAGATCCAAGGTCCCTGTGGCATAGAATCATAGAATGGTTCAGGTTGGAAGGGACCTTGAAGATCATCCAGTCCCACCCCCCTGCCCTGGGCAGGGACACCTCCCACCAGCCCAGGTTGCTCCAAGCCCCGTCCAACCTGGCCTTGAACACCTCCAGGGATGGGGCAGCCACAGCTTCTTGGCGCAACCAGTTCTTCACCACCCTCAGAGTGAAAAATTTCTTCCTAATATCTAATCTAAATCTCCCTTCTCGCAGTTTGAAGCCATTCCCCCTCGTCCTATCACTACACGCCCTTGGAAAAAGTCCTCCCGAGACATGCAGTGGAAATGGCACCTGAAGGCAAAATGTCAGGAGCAAGTCCCGAACTCGACAGTGCCACGTGCATGTGGGACCTGACACAGGCAGGGTCAGGCTGGACATTACCCAAGTGGTCTTCCTAACCATTCTTTGTTCCAGGCCATGTTGGACGGGGCTTGGAGCAACCTGGGCTGGTGGGAGGTGTCCCTGCCGCCCAGGGCAGGGGGGTTGGAACTAGATGATCTTTAACGTCCCTTCCAACCCAAACCATTCTATGATTCCATGATTCCTGCTTCCCACATCAGTATGGCAACACATCCCTCACTTGCGTTCATTTTCCCTACCCAATTTGCTTCCTATTCCAGCCCTGGCTGGACACAGGTACAGCCATCACTGAGACCTTGGACAAGAGAGCAGTCACCGGCACGATGTTCATCCCATATTTGCCTACTTTTTCCTCTGCTCCGGCCCTTGGCAACAACTGCTCTGAGTTCGTGGTCCCTCCCAACGTTGTATTAATGCTTCTTCTGCAAATCATTACGGCAAGTCTCTCGAGACCCAAACCTTGCTGCTCACCCTCGGCAAGAAGGAGAAACTGGGTAAACAACGGCTTTTGAAAGCTTGGATGAGTGGGAAGGGGAAAAGGAAGGTTTATGGCGAAGCTGGGAGACTCTGGTCGAGGGCATCTGTCCCACAGAGAGGGCTTCGCCGCGGCATTCCCATGAGAACAAGCTTCGCCGCCGAAATGCCTCAACCTCCCCTCCCTGCTCCTCTCCCCATCTTAATTGGTTTGCAAATGTTAAATGTTTTGGCTCTGTGTTCAAACCGCTGTCTGGCTCCTGTAGATATGGCCTAACCCTAGGAGTTCACCCGGGGCTCCCGGCCCCTCCAGCTCCCCCTCTTTGCCATAGCAGCGAGCCCCCGCCGGGCCGGCCATTGTGTCCTCCTCCCCTAACCGGAGCACCTGGAGACCCTTCTTGTAAAAACTTCATTTGCCGGGGAAAGCTTTGATTAAAACAGCCTGGCAGGGGGCTCCCCCACTCCCGAGTCAATATTGGTTTTGGAACAGATGGGGGTGACGACAAGCCATGGCGGGGAGGAGGAGGAGGAGGAGGAGAGG
>NW_009649449.1:2367757-2378459 GCF_000708025.1 Charadrius vociferus | reverse complement strand
CCCAGTGCCCGGGGAACGGCGGGAGGCCCTTAGCAGCATCGCCCCGAGATCAAAGTGGAGCAGCCCCCGAGAGGTGGAGCAGCCCTGCGTGCTGGAAACCTCGGGGAACAAAAGCATCAAAGTAAATCAAATGAAACTAATTGAAGCGCTTTAACATTAAATAATGAGGGAGAGGCTTTCATGAAACGCCAGCTTCTTCCCGTCAAAATCGAGGGACGTGCTTCCAAGAAAACCAAAGCGACAACCTCCCTCCCCAACAATAACAATAACAACAACAACAACAATACCCCGAACCCAAACATCTCGCACAAAAAAAGGGCAAGATAATTCTGGCGGGGTGGCTGCGTGGTCCCTCCTAAAGCACAGAGCCCTCCGCTCCCGAGCGGATGGTGGGCAGCAGAGAGCCCGAGGACCCACGCACATGGACCATTTTCCCAGATTCCTGCAGTCCCTGGGATGGGGTTGTGGGGGTGTGAAGCACCTTCTCCTCACTCCGGGCACTTCACGGGTGGCAGAAGGACGTGTGGGGCTCAAGTGAAGCCAGGCTGTGCGTGCAGCGCACCGCAGGGCTCGGAGGGTGCAAGGTTGCCTGGTGGCACGGCTGAACCTCGGCTCTCCAAGGCACGGCCCCGGCAACCTCTCGGCTTTTGGGGAACCCCGTCTTTGCAACACAAAACTCAGAGAGGTCTGATAATTGCTGGGAATTAAGGTTCCTCAGCCTGGAACCTCCTCCTGTCCTCCAGAGGTTCCCAGGGCAGCCGCAGCGGCAATTACCATCACCAACGTGGCACTGCCGGAGACCAAAGGGAGGACTTGAAGAGTCCGCTCCGTGCCGGCTGGGAGAAGAGGTCTCCAAGGAAGAGGAAGCACCTCTGATGGTGGCTTACCTATTTCTACGGCTCACTGTCCCCAGCAGCAGCAAGGAAGGACACTAACAGCTCTCATCCTTCTAGCCAGGGCTTAGGATTTGCGTGTTTGCAATTACCTCCTGCTCGGCAAAAGGTAGAGCTGTTTTTCCCTTCCCTGCTCCCTGAGAGCAGAACGTGAGCCACGAAAGCGGGATCAGCTGTGGGGTCTATACCAGAGCTCATTGCAGAGACAGACATCGTCTCTCTCCCCTCCTTGCGCCCGAGACTTCTGAAAAGTATCTCTGTTCCCCTTCAGCGAGCCCCGTCCTGGGAAACAGAACGAGAAGGACACAGCAGAGATGGACCAGCCCGACACCCATTGAAATGTCCTTGTTAGCCGCTGGCGAAACCGGCTTGTGGCCATGATGAAAGAAACCCACATGAAGACAATTAGACTAAATTATGTCCAGTCGCAGAAGACAAGTTAGCAGTGAAATGCGAGGCAGTCCGACTCCAGCCAGGCTCAATGTCTGGCTTGCCCCATCGCTGCCACTCATACATCACCGATCAAGGGAAGCCCCTGCAGGTTGTTTTAAACCGGGGCCAGCAGGAGGTTGGGCTAATGAGTAAAATCTGAACATTCCTCAAATTTCCCATCCATCCCGAGCCAGGGCAGGGTGGAGGAAGGGGGATGGGGACAAAGTGCCTCCCTCCGGAGACAAGGCTGATCCTCACGGAGGGACAAAACGCCGGTGCTGAGAACGGGGAGCTGCTAATCCCAGGCCTGACCCGCGCCAAGTCAGCCTCGGTCCGCGCTGCGGGGAGGTGAAGATGTCCTCAAGATGGGGAGACAAACCCCCTCCCCTTTCCCTCCATCCCCGCGCGGACTCCAGTCCTTCATTCAGCCCTGAAACCAAACTGGAGGGTGGCTGGGAGACAGCCCCGTGGCGGGAGCAGGGTGTTCCGTGACAGCCACTTTAACCACCACAGCCTCATCCTCCTCCTCCTCCTCCTCCTTCCAGCATCCCAGCAAACTACCCCAGCTCCAGACTGGGGGGGCTGCCGGGGGGCCGGGGGCTGAGACAAGGGCTGCACGGAGCAATAACGGAGAGCAGCCCCGGCCCCCGTTGTTGCATTATCCCCTCGAAGATGACTTACTCAAGGGAAAGGCTGTCCAACACCCAGCCTCATCCATAGCAAAGCCAATAAATAAACCTCGCCCACCTATTCAGAGTCTTTTAAAAGGGGGACGTGGAGGAGGGGAAAGGTAATTAAAAGACATCAAAGGGATGGCAGGAAGGAAAAAAAAAAAAAAGCCATTTTAAAGAGGAAAGGAGAGGGAAAACAACTATTCCCGATCAATACAATTACAGTTCAGCTTCAGAGAGCTGCTTTCAAGCACAAGCATGCAAGAGGCCAGCACCCAGCAGCTCAACCGCACCTCTCTGCTAAGGACACACCAGGATTTCCAGGAGCACTGGGGATCTTGGGGCTGCGGGGGTTGTGTGCCAGCCCCGGGAGCTTTAAAAGGCCCTCCAGTAAATGAGTTTTCTGAGGTTTCTCTCTCCGGCCGGTCACTTGGCAAGCCGAAGCGGCTTTTTAAATCTTGGCTTGAATTTCACAGCCGGCAGTCACCCCCAGCTCCCCTCCTTCAGCATCCCTGCACAGCTACGGCGGCGAGGGCTGGAGCCAGCCTGCTGCAAGGCAGGCAAAGGGGACTTTTGGCTTCCTAAGGATGAGAGGATGGCCAACAAGAGAGCAGGGTAGGGACGTGGGGTACCAACTGGAGCGAGAGCAAGGGGAAGAGCCGGAGAGAGCTGGGCTTGCTGCTCCTGGGGTTGCTGAAGGGAGCAGAGACGCGGGACAGCGTGAAAAGAGAAGGTTCTAAAGCTGTGGCTGCTGCTAGAGTCCTTTTGAAGGTGGCTTTCTGCTTCATCGGGGGCCAAATCCAGCAAAGCTGCTTGCTGCTGAAAAATTCCTGCCCCAGGTTGCCAAACACTTTGCTCTCGTGCCCACGAAGCAGCGCCTGACCCCAGCCTCTCCCCATACACATGCCACTGGAAGAATTTGGGAGGCATCTCCTGCAGATCTTGCAGCTCATCACCTGATACCTGTAGGCTCTTAAACCAGGGATGCTCGGAGGACAAAGGTTTCTTTAATCCACAGGCAGTGGCACGAAGCTTCGGAGGGCAAAACCTCGTATCTGGATGCAAAGCCCGCTGGGGCTGGGTTTACATATCAGGTCAGACTGGGTGGTTATACTGGTCCTTCAGGCTTTAAACTCATGATTTTTTTAAAAAAAGGCAAGTAGAAGAGAGGAAAAGACAATAATTTATCAGTAATAAGTTTCAACCCCTTTTCTTCATTAACGAAATCAGCATACGGTCCCTATCCTGAAGACTGGCCGCCTCCTGTTATTTGGTTCCTCGCCCTCCACCACTCACTGCTCTTCTGTGTGTCTCTTGTCTCCACCGCTCTCTCCCTGGGATTTTAATTACATTCATCTATTTCCACTCACTAGGTCTGTCACTTTGCAGCAGGACTGCTGTAATTACATTGTGGGAAGCACCGTTCCCTTTGCTGAAGCCGGAGCGGATTAAGGATCCTCCGCGCCTTTTCCCACCCCTCTCTGCCAGGTACCTGCACAAAGATGACAGATGGTCAGGGGCCATTTATTTCCCCTAATGAGCTGGTACAAAAGGAGATGGCTCCCAAAACACATGTATATTTTCAGTTAACTAAAAAATGTCCCAGACTCCCAGGGCTTCGCCTGAAAGATGGGAAGGGGCTGAACCCAGGCAAGGAAACGCGCCAGCAGATGGAAAGGGGTTTTCGGGCATGTCAGGAGCTCTGGGTTCAACCTGGACTGCGGGAACGTGTCCTCCCCCTGCGGTCTGCTCAGCACCAGGGTCGCTCGAGCTCAGGTTTGCTCTCAGGGGCTAAGAAAAGCTGACTCGTAGAAGGATGTTAAAGAAAAGCTCTGAACCTTGCCTGCGTGATGGACGCCTCTCAAAAGCAAACCTTGCGTCCCCCTGCGGCGGTGAGGAGAGAGGTCTCCAGCCTTATCTCCATCCCCCCGCCAGTGACGTGGGATGAGCTCCAGTGTTTTTTTGGAGCGTTAGACACGGGGCACACTCAACACTGGTCCAGCAGAAGCTGACACAAACACGAAAGTTAGGCCGACGCGGATGAAAGAGGGCTGTCGGTGGGCATCAAAGGATGCCAAAGGATGAAGAAGATAATTCCACCCATAAGCACGTGCGGAGATTACATCATGAAAAGAGAGGATGGCTGCCCCAAGCCTGAGCTGATGTAAAGCATCAGAGCTTTGAAGGATCCGCACAGATTTATGCCAGCTGAAAGCTTAGGCTCAAAAGTGGATTCAGTTTAACCCTCTGGAAGCGTGCTAGTAGACCCTGAGGCACTGGACATCATCGAGGCACTGCATCCTCCCAGTTTGCTGGAGCTGGTTTCTTGACGCCAATGCAGCTGAGGCCTAACAGTGATTCAAAACACATATATTGTCTTACAGAGGCAAGGCCTGTCCGTGGTGGGGACGGAGGAGCTCCAAAACCCATACAAGCTGGTTGCCCCACTTCAGCCCCCGCTGCCAGTACAGCACCCAGTGCGGGTGTCGTGCCCCGTCACTACCCAGCCAGCTGCCTCCTCATCTGGACTCCGAGGTTACATTTGCAAGTTGTCCTTCTCTTTGCCATTCGGAGGAAACAGAAGCCCGATTGTCCCCTCGCTCAGCCGTGAGCGCGACGAGGAGGTGACTGGGATGTCCCCTTGCCAGGCTGCCCGTGGGAACGGAGGGGAAAGTCGCGCAGGGAAAAAGCTTCACCAATTCCCCTCTACCACGGCCACCACGTAGCCCCGCTTTCAAGGTGTACGTTGGACAGGCATTGCTTCCGCTGACTATTTCCCAGGGGAGAGAAAATAAATGAAGTTAGAGTTTAAATTAAATCCCATCAATGGAAAAGTACTTGCAGGGCTGAATGTGTCTCTCCCAAGTGTCTCCAAGTTCCCTGAGCTCTACTTAAGCCCACAAGGTGCAGGTGGGGCCAAGAACTCAACTTGCCTGTTCAACACCAGCCAGAAATGTGCGCTGGCAGCCCAGAAAGCCACCGGCACCCCGGGCTGCATCCCCAGCAGCGTGGCCAGCAGGGCGAGGGGGGGATTGTGCCCCTCTGCTGTGCTCTGCTCTGGGGAGACCCCCCTGCAGTGCTGCCTCCAGCTCGGGGGGTCCCACCAGCAGAAGGACACGGAGCTGTTGGAGCGGGGCCAGAGGAGGCCCCGGAGATGCTGGGAGGGCTGGAGCCCCTCTGCTGGGAGGACAGGCTGGGAGAGTTGGTGGGGTTCAGCCTGGAGAAGAGAAGGCCAAAAAGGGGAGAGCTCAGAGCCCCTTCCAGTGCCTAAAGGGGCTCCAGGAGAGCTGGGGAGGGACTATTTACAAGGGCATGGAGTGATAGGATGAGGGGGAATGGCTTCAAACTGGAAGAGGGGAGATTTACATTAGATATTAGGAAGAAATTGTTCCCTGTGCGGGTGGTGATCCCCTGGGGCAGGTTGCCCCGAGAAGCTGTGGCTGCCCCATCCCTGGAGGTGTTCAAGGCCAGGTTGGACGGGGCTTGGAGCAACCTGGGCTGGTGGGAGGGGTCCCTGCCCAGGGCAGGGGGGTGGCACTGGATGGTCTTTAAGATCCCTTCCAACTCTAACCAACTTCTGTGAAGTCTTCCCATTTTTCTCTGGGCATGGCTTATATGGGAAACACAGACTCCAGCTGCTCAGCATTTCCCGAGGTCCCACAGAGAAGGCAGGCACCAGGTTCTGGCCGCTGATCTCCACGTGCAACTCTCTTCTGGGGCAAGAGTTTCCTTTGTGCCCATGGATCTTTGGCCCCGGTCAGGGAGAGCAGCTCCGTGGAGTTGCGCGGCTGCCTCAGACACGTACCTCCAGCCTGTCTTCTCCGGGGATCTGCAAAACAGAGTCCTGAAGCAGCCAGGCTGGAACCTGCTGGTGAGATAATGCCTGTTGCCTGCTTCCAGCTATTTTCAAGAAGCGGCACCTGTAAAATAGGCACAATTTGGTGCTCTGGAGTTGACGCCGCGGCTGCTGCCGCGGGGCCCCGGGCTGCCAGCGATGCCGTCTTGGAGATGAAATGCGCTGGTTAAAACCAAGGGTCTTGACCTGCGGTGGTAATTAAAGATCCCACAGCAGTTTTTGCAAGAGTAAGGGAACTAGCCCTGCTGTCCTGGCCAAAATCCAGCTTGGGTAATTATATTCACCCCCTTCGACCCCACCGGGCCGGGTCCATGGCAGCTGTGACATGACATAGTGTGTGCTGGGGCTTCAGAGCCCAGCGGGAGCCCGGCTGGCCACAACTGGGGGGACCTGGGAGGGAGATAAAAGGTGAGTTGAGGGTATTCAGCACATAACCCTGCTGCTAGCTCATTAAAAGACAACATTTGCAGGTCCCCTTTAAACTGTTTATCCATTATTGAAAATACCATATGTTACATGTCCATGAAGATCAGCTTTCAGCCGCAAGATAAGCTGCCTCCATTTATTGTTCTTCCCTCTCTCCCTCCTCCCTCCCTCCCTCTGGGCTTTTAATTACATCCATCACCTCCCACCCCTCTGGTGGAGCTGGCTTCTCCTCTCATCAGCCCAGCGAGGGAACAAGGCCCATTTTTTTTTTTTTCTCTTGGAAGGGAGCAATTGTTTCGCTTCCCGCACACAAGTCCTAGAGCGAGAGACATTTAGCAGCCGCTGTGAAATTTCAGCCAGGATTGGAATTTATTTTAAGACGCCGGCCTTTAAATTTTTCATTAAACCTTTTTCCCCCTGCGATGCAGCAGGCTTCTGCGGGGACCGGGGGAACGTCGTGTTTGTATGCCTGGCACGTCGGGAGAGGACGAAGGATTTCACACCACCCCGGGGGCAAAGGCTTCCCAGCACAGTGGTCTACGGCGTAGACCCCGGAGGGCACCGCTGCCTCCCCGAACCACCCCAGCTTGGCTTTAATCTCTAACGCCGCCCATTTTGCTGGAACAAGGCTACCTTGCAGGAACCGGCCTTTGCAATTTGCCTTTTCGATCGGCCCGTTTCCAGACGCCGGCCGCATCCCGGCCGCCGGGCTGAGGGCTTTTCGGCTCCCGAGGTGCCGAGCCCACGGCGCGGGGCTGGAAGTTGGCAACTGGGGGCCGGAGGGGTGGCTTGGAGCGCTGCCCGCTGTAGGGATTGCTTGAAGCACCCTGTTAGAAGACCTCGGGTTTTGTTGCTTGTCACGCTGCCAGACCTCAGGTGCCTAAGCCGAAATTTTCCGTGCTCGGCGTCTGCTTTTGCAGGAAAGGAGATGCCGGCAGCAAACTCGGGAGGGGATGAAACCTCCTGGGGGAGATCTTCCCTTTCCTCCCCGTGTGCCCCTGTTGCGTTTACCCTCCAGCTCCCGCTGTAGGTGAGCCATGGGCTCGGCAAAACATCCACCGAGCCTGTGCACAAGATGAGCTGGGGCTCCTACAGAGAGACGGTTCATGGCCACGCTGTTAAAGACACAAAGGTGCCGAGACGGGGCTGCCCTCGCCAGCGTCTCTTGCGTGCCCGACTTTGAAGCCTTAACCGAGTTCTCTCCTTTGGGCGTGCAATAATTTTCTAGTATCAGCTCATCGAGACCGCTGGCTGGTCTTTTATATTTTCCTGAATATGTCCTGAAAAAACACGGCGCGGTAACTCCTGCCTGCGCAGTTTTGGCAAACCAAAAGGAAAAGCCCAACAGACGCCCTGTTAGAAGTCCGCTGGCCCGAATTTGGTTGCTGTCAGACCACTCCTTTCACTGAAGAGCGATTACAAACCCACGAAAACCCACCGTAGGGGGGACAGGACGGCTCCGCCGGCAGAGTCGCACACGCATGGCACCGAACATCACCCCGACTCCACACCGCGCAGTCCTGAGTGGGGTTTAACCATCGCCCAGTCCCACCTGCGCACCCAGATCCCATTTACGGGGGTTTCATCTCTGGCGCAGACGAAGGCTGCCTTCCCCGGGAAGCATCCCTGGCCAGAGCCCGTTTTCCACGGCGCTAACGAACCCCTCCGCCAGCACCCAAGCCCTCCGCCAGGTTTTTGCACGGCCGCGGGTTTCAGCTGCGAGCCGCCCATTGTGTTGAACGTACCGCGGCGAGGTGTATCATTAATTTATTAATTATTCACCGAGCGCCAGACGGGCGCGCAGAAGATCAGACAGGACGAGCTGGCTCCCGGCGAGCTCCCGGACTCTCCTTATGTCAAGACTTGCTCTTCAGTCACAGGCACGTTGTCACTGGCCACCTGCACGTGACGGCACAATCTTTGTTAAAATCCCAATTAGCAAATAACAAGGTAGGCACAAAACCTGACTCTCCCAAGCCAGACGGGCCCCCGCTTCCCTTCCTTTCCCCTTTTTTAAACAAAAGGTCTCCTGTTGTTAAAACTTTGGGGTGAGAACGTGGCTTTGGTGGGGCGAGACCCCTTGTGTGCCCCGAGGCCGCAGGTCACCCCATGAGGAGCCCAGGGAGGCTCTGGGCTGACTGGTCAGCCCTGCCATGGCCACCGTGACACTGGGCAAGAGCCTGGCAAGTGACGCTCCCCCAGTGTCCCTTTGAGGTGGCCAAATCTCAAAGGACTTTTTCCAAGGGCCTGTAGCGATAGGATGAGAGGGAATGGCTTCAAAAAGGAAGAAGGGAGATTTAGATTAATTATTAGGAAGAAATTTTTCACTCTGAGGGTGGTGAGGCACTGGTTGCCCTAAGAAGCTGTGGCTGCCCCATCCCTGGAGGTGTTCAAGGCCAGGTTGGACAGGGCTTGGAGCAACCTGGGCTGGTGGGAAGTGTCCCTGCGCATGGCAGAGGGGTTGGAACTCAATGGTCTTCAAGTTCCCTTCCAACCTGAACCATTCTGTGATTCTATGATTCTGTGAAATAGCCCTGACATTCTCCGGAGGGGCTGGTTTTGTTATCTTGGGAAACCAAGAGGGTCGTTCAAAGGCCCTCAGCAGCCAGAGCAGGTTCCCTTTCATCGCTTGCTTCCAATGGCCATAAACCATTAATGTCGGGCAATAAAGGGCGAGTGCGGCAAACAGGCCAGACGGCAACCGCAGCCCTTTCATCCACGCGTAACCTTGAGGGTGCAGACTCCTTCCCCACCATCCAGCTGGAGCAGCGACAAAGCTGTTCGGACAGGAACGTCGGCAGGGACGTGGTAAGGGACGGGTAGAGACGTGGTAAGGGACGGGCAGGGAGAAACCTGCACGGGGAGTCCTGGACGGATGGAGAAGACCAGCTGGGAAATTTCTGGGGGGGGTTTCTCCAGATCGCTGCACCAGGCATGGGTGCTGCAGGTTAGCCCTGGTCCGAGCACAGCACACCACCGCTCCGCCAGCAGTTCCTCGGGATCTCGCAGATAAACTTGTACTTGTACCTCTGGTTTTGTCCATTTTCCTTCCTCCCCGTGCCTCACACACACTGTTCCTTAGAGCAACCGGTTGGGTTAAGTGCAGGCTTAAGAATGATTCATTTGAGTTCTACTTCCTGCAAAATATAAATCCTAGACTCGTTTTTCTCATCATATTTTCAAACAGGTTTTAATCCGGGCATAATGCCTTTAGTAAGAATAACAGGTGGGAACCAGAACAACAGTTAATGTTTCGCCCGTTCAGAGGAAGTTTGGAGCACTCAGGTTCAAAGTGTGGAGAGAAAAAGCTCCATGGGAAATTGTCTGAAGATAACGACATTCTCTGTGATGTTTAGGGGAGCGAATGTGCCCCAAGACCCTGAGCTAGCGAAGGACTCTGACTCTTAACTGTTGCGCCGGGAGGAGGAGGAGGTGTGCCAGATCGGGTGTCCTGTCTCTCCCGCCCAATTAAGACAACTCTTTTTGCCATTCAGTGCAATTTTTAATATAAAGCAGATACCATGAAAAATTACGGTATTCCTCCCGGAAGACAATAGGGTATTTTTCAGGGAGTTGTTTTGCTCATTGTGTGCATTGTAGAGGCTTCTTTGCTTATTTTTGACTGGGGCAAGTTTCATCAAAGACATGAAACGACTTTAAGTCACGGTGACAATGGCAGGGGGATGAAGTCACAACGTTAATCTTCTCTGTGCGCCTCTAAAGAAGTGGAAACTTCCACTGAATGCCATGAAATCCTCTCCACAATGAAGTTGTTCAGACATGCCAATCACAAACGCGCAACAACTACAGAAGTGAAAACCTTCTTGGAAGCAAAAACTCTGGCGGGATGCTAATAAGAGGATCTCTACATGATGAGACGGATGCCTATATGTTTTTGGGTTTTTTTTTAACAAGCACAAGTGCCAGCACATACCCGTAGTGAAACGGGACGCTGGGAGCACGAGAGTTTGGGCTCCCTCCTCGTCCTGGCCTTGAGGACGCCCCATTCCTGCGCCTGCAGGGATGCGCGGGAAGAAGGGTCTCCGCAGCCGCCAGCCGGGCCGTGGGGGCGGCTCCGAGCAGTTCCCCCGCTGCCCCTTCGCATGCAGCCCCAGCGGTTGCTGAAGCACCGGCCCCACAGGGCTCCCCACGCCTGCGACTCGGGCGGCTCGGGGCAATGGCTGCAGCGCTGCATTGGGGTTGGCTGCGGTGCTGCACCGGGGCTGGCTGCGGTGCTGCATGGGGACTTGCTGTAGCGCTGCACCAGGGCTGGCTGCTGCACTGCACCGGGGATGGCTGCGGTACTGCATTGGGGATGCCTGCAGTGCTGCATTGGGGCTGGCTCTGCTGCTGCATTGGGGATGGCTGCGTTGCTGCACTGGGGCTGGCTGCAGCACTGCATCAGGGCTGGCTGTGGCACTGCA
>NW_009649449.1:2362306-2367187 GCF_000708025.1 Charadrius vociferus | reverse complement strand
GACTGTCTGCAGCCCGGTAGGGGTGCGGGCTGCGGCTGCCGGAGCGCATGCCCTTAGGCAACCCCGCACCTGCACCCGACTTCCCCGAGGGAAAAGCGTGCGTTCTGCTTTCCGCCAGGCGTGCTCACGCCAGCCTTGCAGCCGCATCCATCTCCGGCTAAAAAGGAAAGGAACGACCACTGAAATTCCCTTTTCCCACCGTGGTGCATCAGGAACCATCAGTAACCCTTTACATTAGGTACGGCAGCTCCGCCGTGTCTCCCGAGCTCCGGAGCGGCATCTCCCTCGCCCGGCACGGGGGGGCTCCGGGTCACCCCATCATCCTCCCGCTGACAGCCGGGGAACCTGTGCTCCTGCTTTCGGTGGGATGGAATCAAACTCCTGAAGCAGAGGGAGAAGAGCGGCTACGCAGCGGTATCCCGAAACAGCTCTCGGAGGCAGCGAGGAGCCTCCCACCCGGATGGGGAATAGCGGTGCGTGAAGGTCCCAAACACATCTTTTGATGGCGCCGGCCAAAAAAACAACAAAAAAAAAAGCGGCGTGAACACCCAGGACTGTAAAAACCGGTCAAGAAGCTGTCGCTTTGTTTTCTGCCTTCTTCTGAGCTCCTTACGGGTTTGTTGGAGGGGAAGGGCGGGCTGGGTAAAGACCAGACCCCAAAGCGTGTCCTCGGCACCCGGAGGACTTCAGAGGAAAACGGCTTATTTCATTAGCGTTGTAAACAAGACGGACTTTTTCAAAATATTTATTTTAGGAATCAAATTAAATGTTCCAGCTAGTTGGGAATTTCAATTCTCCCTTTCTGCGGGTGCTGGTCGGGGCTCCCGATGCATCAGTGCACGGCTTTAAAGGCATTTCTCCCCTCTTTTGGATTAGTGACCCATTCTAACAGGTCTTCATTGACGGGGAGTGTGGGTCTCTCAAAGAGTCCATTGGATACAGCTTACAAAAGAGTTTAGCCGGAGATGAAGAGTTTACAAAAAGTTTGTAGGAAACCGTGGAGTCCTTTTAAAAGAGAATAAACTGCCACTGCTGTGTCTGGGTTGAGTTAATCTGATTAGGCCAAGCTCATCAACAGGCCCACTGAAAAGAATGAGGCGGGGGGAGAGCAAGCTGTGGACGGGCCCAGGAAAAAAAAAAACGAGGGACCTTTTTACTAGAGAAGTCAAACAAAACCTATTGTTGCAGAGCATGCTTGCCCACAGATGGCAAAATGACAAATCTTTTCAAAGGCAAAGCAAATATAATTGATGGCTTTTTCCCCCCACCCCACCCCTTCCCCCCCAGGTATGGGAACAGACACTTAATAAGATTAAGGGAAAGGAAAATGAAAGGGGCTGTGAAATACCGCAGATCCTTCTCCTGGGTGTTTGGATGGCATAGACCTATGGAGTTTACCTACTCTACATAAAGCCTTGAGAAAAGACGACCCTACCGTCTATCATTTCTGCTCCCAGATCCCTCGGGAAGCGTTCATGTGTCATTCCCCCCACCCTCAGTTAATGCTCGTGCTCTTCCAAACTCTGGGAGACAGCAGCGCCCAGCCGAGGAGCGGAGGAGCAGACGGAGAGGACAACCCACCTGCCCTGGGAGAGCTGAAGCCCGTGGGGGACGGTGCCATCCCTCCCACCCTGGCTCCTGCCCCGCCACCTCCCGCTCTGCCCAACCTGCCCCGGGCTGCAGAAATCCTCCTCTTCCTCCTATTTTTGCCCAGCCGGAGCAGAGGGAAGCAACGCAGACCCCTGTCCTGATGGCATTCAGCCGTTGGTTTTCTCCTCGGAGGAGGAAAGCGCCATCGAAAAGCGCAGGTTTTGAGGACTCCGCGCTCAACCCGAGGCAGGTCCCGGCGGAGCCGCTGCGAGTCACCCACATCTGCTGCCCACCGGGCACCCTCCCGCCGGGGGTCTTCACCCCTGGTCCTGCCCCTGCCCGTGTTCTGCTTCACCCGGCGCGGGGTTAGCATGCGTCCGTGCCACCCCAGGACCAGGCAAACCGCGGCGGAGCTCCGGCGAGCTCGGTGCCGGCGTGATGCCACATCCTGCGTTCAGCGCCGGGGCCGGGACTTTCATCCCCTCCTGGGAGGAAAGGGACACCGGGCAGGGTCAGGCACCCCGGGCACAGAAAAGGGGTGATGGCATCATCGCAGCCTCTCATTTTGAGATGTTTATTGCGGGCAAAACACAAAGCCTAATTTAAAGTCCTGCCGGAAAGTTACGTCACCGCCATTACTTTCTCAGGAGATATTTTAGGCTCTATATTTAGAGCGGCTCGAGTTGTGCTTGGATTTAACATAGGCAGCTCCTTAGCCAATATAATTAAGAACAGTATCAGTGGAAGGCATGTAAGGAGATTTTCTCCCCAAGGCCACCTAATACAGATGTAATTGACTCTATTTTCTGCTTTCTGCACACAGATTGCCGCAACTCAGCCCCTATTATCCGTCAACAAATGAACAGGATCCAGTGAAAGGGACCTCTTCAACCAGGACCGGTTTTAGAGAATGGAGCACTGGGCTGTGTTAAATCTGGACACAACGCGGCTTCGTTCCCTTCCTTTTTATCTCTGCCGCCTTTTCAAGATGTTTTCCAGTGAAGGGTAAGTCAGCAAATATGTGTTTGGGCAAAGTGTTGGCACTTGCTAAAGAAGAGAACATCTGTCTCAATCAGCTGGTCTATTCTACCGCTGCAGCTCAACGGAGGCTCTCAGCGCGGAAAGACAAAACCGGGGCAATGCCTTCCGAAAGGTTTTTTGTGTGTGCAGTTGCAATTTTCTTTTTGCTAACATTTCCAAGGGCGGGGAAGGAGGAAGGGAGGTGAGAAAAGAAATTAAAACCCATTTGCTGCCGTCGTAAAAGAGCCCCGGGAAAAAAAAAAGAATAAAATAATAAAAAAAAAAAATCTCCATTTCTAATGTTGCAAGATTCCCAGCGCGTTCCCAGCGTTGCGTTCCCACAGCCAGTTTCGCAGCCCTGAAAAGGATGTCCTTAATAGCAGCGGGCACAGTGAATAATAGTTTATTAGCGCAGAGGGTAATTTTCTTAGAAATATCTTTGCGTTCAGCTGAAAGAGCCCCGATGTTCCCTCGGAGCGCAAGAATGCCTTCGGTTTATTCTAATTGCGTTCCCGTGCGCGACATGACGGTGCGGCCCCAGCGGTCAGCACGTGTCGGACGCAAGGAACGTGCCGAGCGCTCGTGCTGGAAGCGCAGGGGAATCCCAGTGCCCGAAACCAAGCAAACGCAGGAACATCTCAAGGCAAAGTCAAGGAAGAGCCGTTGCTTCGCGAGACGCGGCCTCGACTCCGAACCGTTGGAGTTGGGGCGGGGGGATTTTGCGAGTCAGACGACGCTGATAATTAATTTCAGCTGATTAGAGCGGTAAGCTCCAGAGGGACAAAAGAGGCCGTGCGAGGTTGGAAAAGGATGCTCGGGGCGGAAGGCTGTACTGTAATTTGTTACACGTTATAGTCTGCTAAAGAACCTCCTTCAACAATCTGCCAGGCCTTAATGTCTTAATTTCTCCTTCGGCGTCGCCTTTGACACGCTATCCGGAGCGATGGGCGGCGGGGGGATGATTGCACGGGATCAAGCCGAGGGAAATCCAGGAGGGATTACAGCCCAATCCCTGGGCAAACAGGCACTGGAGTGGTTGAAGGCGGCCACAGCTGTCTGCCCGACAATACCCCGAACAAACAGCGCCCGGAGACACACGGCACGGCCAGCGGCACGAGCAGGCAGGACCAGGGAAAGGAGACAAAACCTGCATTCAACCCTCCCCCCCCCCCCCGGGGGCTTTTTATGAGCCTTTTCACCCCAGCTGCAAGCTTTGGAGCCGCGCATCCAAATTTGAGAAGCCTGGCTGTAATCAAATCGGGTTTAGCCATCAAAGAGAGTCGGAGATCCAGCGCGGTATCCGGGCTGGGCAAGGACAAGCGGAGACCGCCACGAGCGGTTTGTCCTCTTCTGTTCTCCCTCATCTCATCAACCACCAATATGAGGATTAAGAACCTGTCTCACGTCGGCGGTCTTCAGGTGGAAAGAGCCTTTAAGCTGTTTTTTTTTAAAAAAAAAAAAAACCAAAAACCAAAACATGTATGAACATGATGGTTTTTTTTAAGGGATCAAGGTTAAATATATAGGCCATGCCCAGAGAGGAATCACGGGGACTTTTCACATAAGCCTTAAGAAGGAAAATCCCAAATCTCCACGCAGAGACAGTTTAAAGGCTTTCACTTTCCCAGTGCGTGTCCAGGACAGGGTGCCGGTGACACAAACTGTAAACCCCAAATTATACCAAACCAGAGTAGGACTAACTGCAAGCAAATAATTGCATGAGAGTAGCATTAAACGCAAGCGAATAATTGCAAATCCAGTTGTACTGGAATTCGCCAGTCGTGCTTTTTGTTTCTTTGGTATCTCCTACGGACCTCACCAGTGAGCTACAGCATGACATAAACAGGATGTAAACAAGATGTGCATGACCTGTGATGGCGAAAAGCTGCTTACGAGGAGAAAAGCCCTTGTGAGGAAGAGGGTTTGCCCACCCTCTGCTCAGTGCCGTTCTCTGCCCTCGTGTCCCAACAGCTCCACGTTTCTCGGACAGCCCACAGGCAGCCAAAACCCTCAGGGACTCGGCACGCTCTAGCCAAGTCCCGGTGGGCCCTTGCACGTCGCCCCCAACCCTAAATCCAGGCTGGGTGGATGGAGAGGAGCCCTGAGGAGAAGGACTTGGGGGTGTTGGTTGGTGAGAAGCTCAACACGAGCCGAGAATGTGTGCTCACAGCCCAGAAAGCCCCCGGCACCCCGGGCTGCATCGCCAGCAGCGTGGCCAGCAGGGCGAGGGGGGATTGTGCCCCTCTGCTGCGCTCTGCTCTGGGGAGACCC
>NW_009649449.1:2360223-2361929 GCF_000708025.1 Charadrius vociferus | reverse complement strand
AACCACTCTATGATTCTACGATTCCATGATCTCCTGGAAAGTGAAGCCAGCTGCAAACAGGACACCCAATTGCTCCTCACCCCCTTGAGCAGCTTCTGTGGTGCTTAGACCATGGCTGGGCCCGGGGAGGCGGGGGGGGACGGGGACACACAGTTCTCCAGTCCCGGTGTGCTCTGTGCCAGCCTGGGAGCCTGCCCCAGGGGCGGGAAGCTGTGAGCAGCAGCAGCTGGACACATCTGCACAGCTCCATCTCACTCACGGGGTTGTTTGTGTCCCATCCTGCCACCATTGTGCAGGCTGAGCTGCCACTAAAGGGACATAAAACACCACCGAAGGGGACCTGCTGGGAAATATCCTTGTCTCCTTTGACACCACTTCCTGACGGGCCGCCGTATCGCGACGGGGCGGGGGGGCAGGACAGGACCTTATGGTGCACCCACAGTTAATGAACCAGTTCAGCAGCTATCTTCCAGCGCGAGCATTACTGGGCACGCTGGTGCCCCCCACCCCCACCGAAAAGAGTCATTGCAAGGACAACGGGGGTTCCAAAACTGCAACTGGGCTTTCCTCCCAGTTCCAGGAGGGGTTTGCAATCCACCCCTGGCTCAGGTTCGGAGCTGCCACGTTACGGAAATGTGGGGTGAGGTAGGGAAGGAGACTCGGCGCAAAGCCACACAACCTCCCCAAAACACCCCGTCCCCGGGGTGAGACGGGAATTCTGGCTTAATCTGCAGTTACTTCAGGAAACGAGAGTCTTTCCCCAGATTTCACTGACCTTTGAAACCTGAACGCATTTGAAATTGGAGGAGAAAGGCTGCGTGTTATGTCAGAGTTTTAGAACGACAAAAATTCTCCCCAACTTGTCACCCGGAGAAGAATTCTCTCTGGAGAAAGGCACAGTCAATAATCACTGCTCCCAGCCTGGGGATTGCATCATTTGCTGTAGATTCTGTTGAAAAACTTGCTCGTTTAATGTTATTTCTTTCCCTGTAATTAGGTAATTAATGCATTCTGAATTAACTGTCAAAGGAGGGACACTATTTTTTTGTTATTAGTTATTTCCTCACAGTATTCTTACATGAGTAAGGGAGATTGCACAAAGGGCTGTTGTTCTGCATTTTATTGGTCTCATAAGGAAACAGAGCCCTGAACCTTTCCAATGAGACTTATAAAGCAAACATTTATTATTCTTCCGTAAGACAACACGCGCCCCGGTGCACTTTTTGCAAAGGAATAGGCTAAACTTTGCGGGCAAAAGCCCACAAAGACAAGGACCGCTTACCCAGAAAAACAACACACTTCCCCCAAACCCCCCCAAAAAATCACAATTCAGCCAAGAATTGCCGTTTCTGCCGTCACGTGTGCGGTAGTGTGATGGAGGAAAAGGATCCTGAAAGAAATGTATTCCCCTAGATCCTTTGATGTCTGCAGGAAGATGCTGCGGCTCCGTACCGTACGTCTTAACTCGCGTGCGTTTTGCAGCCCGGATGCGGCAAACCACCTAAAATCGCACCTGAACTGAAATGTCGGGAATCTGATGCAGCATTGAGAATGGAAATGTTTCCGAGAGTTCTTCCTTCTTTTTTTTTTAGTGGATTTTTTTTTTTCTTCCTTCCTTCTGTTTGGCATTCTGGGTCCCCCTCAGCACCCCTCTTAGCCATGCCACAGCACCTCGGCGCTGGCGAAGAAGCCGCTGGCCTCCTCCT
>NW_009649449.1:2359326-2360080 GCF_000708025.1 Charadrius vociferus | reverse complement strand
CCCCCCCCCCCCCAACAAGGGAAAGGCTGAGACCTGCAAACTCGCTACACTTGTGCCTTCAGACCAGGAAAAGGCTTTTTTGAAGAGTTCCAGTTGGGCTGACACAGCCTCGGGGTACCCCAGGGCAGCCAAGGCGGGTGGCAACGGGTCCAAGGTGGCATTCCCGGGTTGTCCCCACACCCCGTTGCCACCGGGACCACCTCCGCAGCCCGGTGCGGTGACAAGCGTCGGGAAACGCAGAAATCATGGCCCCGGCTGCAGAAACGGTTACGGCAAACGGAATGATTCATCGGAGCAAATTAAAAGCAAAGCACGAGCCGGGGGGGGGGCAAGAATAGGGATTAAATGTAGCGCATGGTTATGTTCCCCTCCAAAAAAAAAAAAAAAGGTCCCCAAACCAAGCCGTGTCACGCTCGGGTCTTCAGAGGGAGAACTGAACGCGTTTCCACGCGAGAGGTTCCAAAATTTTTGGCAACTTGACTCTTTCATCCTTGGCTTCAGAATTGGTAGGAAAAGGAGAAAGAAAAAAAAAAAACAAAAAAAAAACAACCCCAAAAGGTGTCGCGCTTTTTAAGTCGAGATATCATTCTGAATTTCAGGCGCTGGCCGAGGGAAAGCTAATACCCAATTTACGATTATTAAAAGATTTAAGCCTGCAGCACGGAGATTTCATACGTACGCGTTCTCCTCATCAAAAAAAAAAAAAACAAAAAAAAAAACCCGAAAAGGTCTTTAAAAAGGCAGGGTTTGAAGA
>NW_009649449.1:2353565-2356714 GCF_000708025.1 Charadrius vociferus | reverse complement strand
CATGAACTACCCGCCGCCGCCACCACCGCCGTCCGGCCAGCCCGCACATCTGGCACAGCAGCCTCTGCATGTCCAGCTGCCCCCCGCAGCAGCCGCAGCTGTACCCGTGCCCTGCAAACTGAACCCCGCCAAAGCCCTGTCCCCCAAAGTCTATGGGGGTTTCCAGCTCGTCCCTGCTACCGACGGCCAGTTTGCTTTTCTCATCCCGAACCCGGCCTTCCCTCCCAGCTCTGGACCCGTTATTCCCTTGTATGCCAACGCCAATGTCCCGGTGTCCGCAGGCAGCGGCTCGGGGAACGCGGCCGCCACCCCATCAGCATCCCCGGTGCAGGGGTTGACATCATTTGGGGGCAGCATTGTTCCAGCGTCCCAGGCGGGAAGTCCCATCGGAGAGCGCAGTGAATCGGTGTGGAGGCCTTGGTGACTTGCTTAAAACGATTTCCACCACCCCCTCCCCCCAAAAAAAAAACCCCTTATTCTTTTGGCTCCGTTGTATGGAGCCCTGTCATGTCTGGGGGTTTTCTTAAGCAGATTTAAACGGAAAGGAAAAAAGGACCTCGCTATGAACGTGCTATTTATTATTGTCAGAGGTTGGGATCTCGACTTGTATTTTTACTCCTTTAAAATGCCTTTATTTGAGATACTTTTTTTAAAAAAAAAAAAAATAAATGAGAAATAGTTTTGTAACAAATATTCAAAAGTATAATGCCAAAGTTGTTTGTATCCTGTTTGTCTGTGTGTGTGTGCGTGCCTGTGTTGAAGACTTCCGAAAAAAAATGCAGGTGTTTAAATAAATAAACTCTTTGAAATAGATTTATTTTTTTTTCCCCCCCTTCCTTTCATTTTGCTGGGTGAGAGTGGGTAGGGCCAAGCTCAGCTGGTGTGTGCAGCCCCTTCAAAAAAAAAAAAAAAGTATGAACGAACTTTATGGCCTTAAATAAGGCTTTTGGAAGGGATTCCTGTGAAAAATAGCTGGGGGCGGGGGGCAAAGGTGGTGAGGTTGAGGGGGTCTGGCAGTGTTATATGTCTCCGGAGAGCTTTGCAAGTGTTGTGTTGTAATGGGAAGAAAGAGATTCCTTAAAAAAAATCCGCTCCTGGAACTTAAACATGTTTGCTACCTGCTCAGAGAGCTCCTGAAATAACTGCTCTGAGATTTCTCTCCTTTGCCGCCTCGCCGTAGGGATTTTGTGTGTGTGTGTCGGGGGGGTGGTGTGTGCAAAAGTTACTATCTCGCCTACAAAAGAGGCAAGAGAGTCTGTCCCTATTGTGAGGAGGGTAATTAGAAGGTATAAAGGGTCTCATCGAGTATGCAGCGGGCTCTTTGGGAAGTTGGGAGCCCTATTGAAACGCCTGGGAACTCGGAGCTGAGGGTTAATGTGTGTCTTTTTTTTTCTCGCCACTCTCATTGACAGGGCCAGATAGACTCTGATACTCAATGCTGTTGTAAATTCAATTGCCTGGCCTCACAATGCCTACCTCATAAAAGGGAATAACTCGGGGTTGTGGCTTTTTTTTTTTTTTTTTTTTCTTTCCCTCCAGTAAGCAAGGGAACTGAGGAAAAGACAGTTTTGCCACCCATTCTGACTCACCCCCAGTACTTGAATCCTGGCCAAGTGGAAGCAATTGCAGCCTCACACACACAGAATTAACCACTTCCAATTGTCACCAATTAATAAGGCCGTGGTGTGGAGAAAGACCATTAAGGGTGAATGCAGGGTATGGAAGGGAAAGCTTTATGTGCTTTGCTCCAAATTTATGAGGTGGGGCTATCGTGTAATCTCGGCGAGCAAAGCCAACCGATGACATGCGTGCATGCCAAAGCCACATCCAGAGGCATAACCCATCTTGGCCGGGCTTCCTCCATCCTCCGGTCCACGGGATCCCCGTCAGAAAAGCTGATTCTCCTGTCGTTCCCCCCCCTTCCCAAGACATCGGGTGGCTGGGCTAGGTGGGTTGGGTCGTGCTGGGGACGGGCAGCGTTTCACAGTTCAGAGACTGGTTTGATGTTTGCAGAACATCCAATTAATTCAACTGGCCTAGGGATTTTTTAATTTTAATTTTTTTTTTTTTTCTCCCCCTGAATGGAAACGCAATTTCATCTTTCAAGGTCTGGTTCTATTAGCGAGAATATATAAAGCAGATTATCCGCTTCTGAAGGCTTTCTTACAGCTTCATGAGATTTCGGCCAAGGTTAGCTACAGCAGCCCAGCCTGCTTGGAGCCTGGTACTGATCCAGTCCGGCAATTCCCCTGCACCAAAGCGTGGGCAAATCGATCAATGCTGAAAGTCCTCCATCCGCACAACCAGAACTAGGTATCCATTTGAATCAGGAGCTTCCCAGGAGGTTTTGTTATGCAATCACAGACATAAAATCATGTTACAGCAATTCTCTTCCATCCCCCACAGCCAGTCACTACCCCTCCTCTCCTGTCTGAAGAAGGCTTGGAAGAGCAGATGAAAGCCTGCCTGTCGCCTGCTTGTAACCGTATACCTCCCCCGGGGCAGCACCGTGTCTCTGGACTTGTCCCTCACTGCCCAGTCCCCTCCAGATCGCCCCTAAATTCAGCACATTTCTTTTCTTGACAAGGTACCCCGGCCAAAAGCGAGGCTGCCAAGCGCTGCGCTGCTGAGTTCAGGCACGGAAAAAAAAAACAAAACACCCAAAAACCAACCAAACCCAACCAAACCTCTTTTCTGAGTGGGTTTTGAATGATTGCAGCAGTGCAAACATGACACACAGCGCGGCGTTCCTCTGGGACGCTCATCTCCCAGCACGAGAGGAGCAGTCAGTCACCGCTCTGCCTCCTAAGTGAGACCCCGAGATGGAAGTGCGTAGGGGTACCGCTGTCACTTCAGCCCCCGTATAAACACAGCAGAGCCCCACAGGTCAGCACCCCATTTTTTATGTCCAGCACTGCCCCCTGCTCTCTTTTTGGCCTCAGGTAAGTCATAGGCTTCTCCGTGCCCAGGTCCGGCGGTACAGAAGCTGGACATGAGGTTCGTGGCGCCAACAAACTCGCATGCCAGAAGCTCGACATCCTTCTGCAGCAAGGGATGAAGTTACCCTTAACTTCAGACTGCTTCAACGACGTACAACTTGGGTTCAACCTCTGTGCCTGCCCTCAGGTTCTTCCCACATCCTGTACTTC
>NW_009649449.1:2335591-2353553 GCF_000708025.1 Charadrius vociferus | reverse complement strand
CTGCCAGGCTATTCCTCTCCAACCCCGGGGGGCTGCTGTGCTGCTTCAACGCTTTCTGTACGGCTGCTTTTCCACCTTGTGCTAAATTTGGTCTTATCCCTTTAATGGTGCAGTAAAAGAGCAAAGTATGCCGCTGCTGGAAGGTAAAAGTCCAAAGGGACGGACGCAGCGCCAAAGCGATAACGGGGAGGCAGAGCGCGGGCAGCCAGAAGTCCACGGGTGCCATGGGTGGGGTGGAGGAAGGTGGAGGTGGAGGAGGACAGCGGTGAAACCCAGCTTCCCTGCCATGAACTGAACTGAACTCAACTGCCACAGCTCTACCCTGGTCCAAGGGAAAAGATACGGGGATAGCTGTTAACTAGCCATTTCCAGAAGGTTAACCGGAGCAGGGAATTTAGTTCCAGCCGTAAAACTCCGTGAAATGTTGAGCGGTAGTTCGGCAAAGTCTCCACAGCGCCACGGCCCCAACAGGCATCCCTGAAGAAGTGCTGTTCGGTGCAAGGGAAGAGTCTCCCACAAGTAAAGAGTCTCCTGCAAAGCCCCTTGCAGCTTCTGGGCTTGGCCCAGTTGACCAGCCAACAAAGAACCACCTGGGACAAGCACCCAAGGCTTCTGCTGCAGGCTTTTTCCCTTCCCGTCTCCTGCCCCGGCACCTTTGCGTTCTTCTGCTTAGGAGTTTCACAGAGACGACATCCTCTGGGGTTGTCCTCCTGCCTGCGCTCCTCTCCCTGCCTCACACAGCTCTTTCCTTGCCCTCCGTCTCCTCCAACTACAGCTACATCTCTCCTTGAGTGTTGGGGTTGTTCAGCCTGGAGAAGAGAAGGCTCCGGGGAGACGTTATTGCCGCCTTCCAGTGCCTAAAGGGGCTCCAGGAGAGCAGGGGAGGGACTTTTTACAAGGGCATGGAGTGATAGAATGAAGGGGAATGGCTTCAAACTGGAAGAAGGGAGATTTAGATGAGATATTAGGAAAAAATTCTGCGCTGTGCAGCCGCTGAGCCCCTGGGGCAGGTTGCCCCGAGAAGCTGTGGCTGCCCCATCCCTGGAGGTGTTCAAGGCCAGGTTGGACGGGGCTTGGAGCAACCTGGGCTGGTGGGAGGTGTCCCTGCCCAGGGCAGGAGGGTGGAACTGGATGATTCAAGGTCCCTTCCAACCTAAGCCATTCTGTGATTCTACGATTCCCTGCTGCTGCTGCTTGGCTGTTTCCTTCCTCCTCCTGGGAGTGATGCAGCCCACAGCAGCGATGCAGCACAGGAGGAGCTGGTGAGGACCCCAAGACCCAGGGGGTGCGGGAGCTGCCCACCCCTCCCTTTCTGCATGGGGTCTCACGCCCCCATCCCATCCCTGACCCCCTCAACCCGGGGTGGCCAAGGCCGGTGCACACCACCTCATCCTTTTGGGTCGTGCATCCCAGAGACCCGCCGAGGAGAGGGAGCGGTTCCTCTGGCTCAATGGATGCAGCCAGATTTACTCAGGCTGTTAAGTTGATTAATTGAAATGAAGTTCCTCCAGAGAATCGGCGTGTTCTTTGAGGTCAGGGTCACAACACTGAGACGCTTAATCAGATCTTTCCATTTAGCCCCTCTTAGGCAGGCTGGAATGCAGGCTCTTTCAAAGCAAGGCACTTGGCGCCAAATTTCTGCTCTGCTATCTTGCCTCTTCCATTACATTTAACCAGCACATCCATCATTATGAAATAAAACCCAACGCTACAAATCCAGCTCAGGTGATCTTTCCGCAACTGAAGCCGGTAGGAAAAAAAAAAAAAACAAAACCCAAACAACTCTGTCCAAATTTGATATTGCTGTTGTTTTAAAAAGCGATGCAGAATGGGGCGGAAAGGGTAACTGTCACTCTAAGTCTGTCCTTTCGGAGGCAGGGGGCAGATGTTTCTGTGCGGATAACAAATTCCTTTATCTGGCTGAAGCATTTCTCTGGGGAAGGTGGAGGAGGTTATTATAAGGTTACCCCGAACCATTGTTAAAGAAAGGGTTTTTCATTGCAATTCAAGAGCCCATCATATTACCCAGAGATAAATCACTCCTGTATGGCTGCGGAACAGCTCTTACGCAACAGACATGCCGGATCCCACACGCGTTAAAAGCACTGAAAGCTTGTCCGATGTATAACTAACTCATCGGCCAGAAGTTAGCATATCCCATTAGCATGTACACTTCTGTGGACCTCTTCTGTTCCTACTTCAGTCCCTGTCGGCTGAGGGACGTTTCTCACATCTGAATGCATTAATTGAAAATAATGTAATTGTTCCTATTTCTTTATTCTATCGGACAACGTGGGCCCAAAATCTCCATTTCTCTGTATGGCAAAATGTTCATCATTTCAGTGGCAGGATTAGAAGTGCGATATATGTGCATCGCATCTTTAGGCATAAGCATAAGCAATTAAAGACACCCCCCCCTCCAGATCTTGGTAATGCTGGCTGGTGGCTGGAGGAGGTGTCCCCCAAAAACCTCCCAATCCTTTCCCATTCACTACTCTAAAGTCCAAGACAACAGCTACAAAGCGTCGTCTATATCGCAGACACCGATGCGATGTGGACCTTTATCCGCCACAACCAGGCTCTGCAAAAGCTCGCGGGGCTTTAAGGCTTCTTCAAGAACTGCTGTGTTTTGCCCTTTCAAAATCAATCTCTTTAAGGCACCTTAAACTGAAGAGCAGCATAAAAAGGGTCAGCCCTTGAGAAGGTACCAGTCCTTCCTGTAAGTCTGTAAAGCCTTGAGAGTCTCTTTTCAGCTTGAGTTTTGAGCAAGTCCAACCCCACCGGGCTCCTCCATCGGTTGGAGACACTCCTTTGCCAGGTGGGGCTGCCCCACGGGGCTGACTGCAAATTGAGGGGGGAAATGGCAAAAATCCTGGCTCCTCCACACGTGTCTCAACTGGGGAAAGCTACCTGACATCCTTTTAAGTAACCTGTCTGACCTCAGAGACATGGAGCACGTAGGAATATATTCCATAGTAATTTTCTACCAATAACTACCCTGTTGATTATACCTCTTGAAGAGTAAAAAAATCAACTGTGCATCCACAGTTTACTCCTTACTGCATCAGAGAGCAAAGAACTCACATCTGTCTTTGCACTTCTCTCCATGTTCTGATTTCTCAGCAGACAGCTCTGGGGTGCTCCATCCTTTCCTTCACAAACTACACCTTTCTGGCTTCTTGCAAGACCGTACACATCTGGACGTACGTGTGGTCCACGCGGCCGTCACCCGTTCGTTTTTCTTTCTG
This sequence comes from Charadrius vociferus, assembly GCF_000708025.1. NCBI lineage: Eukaryota > Metazoa > Chordata > Aves > Charadriiformes > Charadriidae > Charadrius > Charadrius vociferus. The sequence goes on along the minus strand of NW_009649449.1, from coordinate 2,350,305 downwards.
CCGTTTCGAACAGCAGAACGTTTCCGAGGCAAATATTTGTAAACAGACCGGTTTGCAAAGGAGAGAAAGATTTCAAGGCCAAAACGTAAAAATAGACTGCAGCAGATGGGAGGAAGGCATGAGAATTCACGTAGGTTCAACAAAGGCCTAAGTCAGGGTCCCTGAGCACCCCGTGGGTTTTTTTGACGGCATTTGGGTGCTAAAACAGCTGACAAATACTGAGCGCAGAGGCTCTGCTACCGATTCCCCGCGCCTTATGGAGCGACGGGGGCAGGTGAGGGACTGTGGAGCAGCGTGGGTGGGATGGTGTGAAGGCAAAAAGCTTTCCCCAGACATCTAAAATCAATTAGCAGCATTTAGAAGCTATATTTAACTCTGTTTCTGAAAGCAGGCAGGCAGACCTCGGTTTATAGTTTTCTCATTAAGGCTGTTTACATGTCTAGAGATGTTCTCCCCCCAAAACTCGAGAAGATAAAACAAGTATGAAGCGCTCCGCTCACAGAGGGGCAATCGCTTAGAGCACAGATTTTCTTTGGGAAGCAGCAGTTTGGAGAGAGCAGGTCAGATTCTGGTCTTGCGGTTGACGTAGTTGAGTTTAGGACCTGTCCCCTTGTATAGGAGGAGGAGGACGACAAAAATTATACCAAATCATAGAACCATAGAATGGCTTAGGTTGGAAAGGACCTTGAAGATCATCGAGTTCCAACCCCCCTGCCATGGGCAGGGACACCTCCCACCAGCCCGGGTTGCCCAAGGCCACGTCCAGCCTGGCCTTGAACACCTCCAGGGATGGGGCCTCAACAACCTCTCTGGGCAACCTGTGCCAGTGCCTCACCACCCTTAAAGTGAAAAACTTCTTCCTAATATTTAATCTAAACCTGCCCTCTTCCAGTTCATATCCATTCCCCCTCGTCCTATCACTCCATGCCCTTGTAAAAAGGCCCTCCCCAGCTCTCCTGGAGCCCCTTTAGGCACTGGAAGGGGCTCTAAGTTCTCCCCGGAGCCTTCTCTTCTCCAGGCTGAAGAGCCCCAGCTCTCTCAGCTTCAGTTCCACCTTCCCTTTGTGAATCACAAAACAAAGCCCTGACCCACTGGAACTCGCTATATTCACAAGGGCAACAGCCACAGTAACCCGCTCAGATCCAGTCAGAACATGGGCATTTTGCATCCTTGTTATTCCCCTTCCATTTCCCCTGAAACCTTCTCCCCTCACCGCTCCTAGCCTGCCGCGTGCTGGTTTTTGGTACCTCACTGGTGCCGCCGAGGACACGAGGAAGGCTGTGCCGAAGGCTGAGCTCCTTGGGTTCTGTAGGGTCTCCTTTTGTACCTTCCAGTCCCTCTTCATCCTTGTTCCCAGGGCAAGAGAAGAAGAAGCAAGAAGGTGGAACAAATCCAGGCGCTAACAGCAAAGGCAGCGATGTGTGTTATTGCTGCTGCTACCTATATGTGGTACAGCATCCCAGACTGGTGAGGGCTGGAAGGGCCCTCTGGAGCTCCCCCATCCCACCCCCCACCAGAGCAGGGGCACCTCCAGCAGCGGCACAGGACGGCGTCCAGGCGGGTTTGGGATGGCTCCAGAGGGGGAGACTCCCCCACAGCTCTGGGCAGCCTGTGCCACCGCTCTGCCGCCCTCACAGCAGAGAAGGCCCTCCTCAGGTTGAGATGGAACTGCCCATGGTCACGTTTGTGCCCGTTCCCTCTTGTCCTGTCACGGGGCACCACTGGAAACAGACTGTTCCCATCCCCCTGGCACCCTCCCTTGAAGGATTTATCAGCATTGAGAAGATCCCCCCTCAGTCTTCTCTTCTCCAGACTAAAAAGCCCCAAATCCCTCAACCTTTCCTCGTAAGAAAGATGCTCCTGTACCCTAATCATCTTTGTAGCCCTAAGGCTGGTCATAGCCAGGAAGTATTTTTTTTAGGTTATTTTGCTTTGTGAACAGCTTTTCCCATCCTAAATCCAAATGGGAATTATCTGTCCATCACGGCTGACCATCAAAAGCTTCGTTGCTTTCTTCGCGTCACAGCTTCGGAAAGACAACAGCGCAGAACTGTTCGCGAGAGCTACGGGATGACACAAACTGCTATTTAACATTCAAACAGGCCAAGACACATCTATTGCCGCGTTATTTTTAGCGGGGACCAAAGTGCAGTGACCTGGCTGCGAGGAGGGTAAATTCAACTGCCTTGGAGCGACTCGACTTGATTGGAAAGAGCAAGCTGTTAGAAACCATCCCGGCTGGGGACTGTTTCACCTACCAATGTGACCTGTGAGACAGACCTCGCTGTCTTTCCCCCTCCTGCCAAAGTGCACTACCCTTCAGTACCAGCGCCTTTACAAGTCTTGAAGTGCCCTGGCCCCTGGCTAGAGGAGAACTGAAGCTGACTGTGCCCCTCGCACACACGAGACTCTGGAAGCACAAGGTCAGCCCACTCAGAAGAGAGGCAGCGACATCCTTTAGAAGCTTTTTCTTCTTTCCCATCGCCATCCGCTTACTGCTGTTAAAATAGCTGACAACATCTGTTAATGTACGGCAAAGTAACGCAGCTTTGCTGAAAATGGAGGTCTGCTCTCCAAGGAGGGTGACTCAGTCCCACGGCTGTGGATCTTGCCGGCGTCCTGCAAGCGAGGAGGGTACTTAATGAAAAATAGGCAGCCCGGAAAACACACAAGTAGATTTGTTTCCATCGTTTCTTTTTCTATATGTGGCCTTTGAGGGGTAGGACTTCAAGTGGCTCAGTCCGGAGGGGAAAACAAAGCGCCACTTAATGCGTGGTGCAGCTGTGGTGTGGACACAAAACGGGCCATCGGCTGCAAGCACGCGGTGGCACGGCAGCTGCTCCCCGGCTCCACGCTACCTGCGTGTGCTCCTGACCGCTGCCATCAGCGCAACCTGCCCGGTGTCCTCTTGCGACGTGAGAGAGAAGAGTATGGAGGAGCAGCGCCCTGTGAATTCCCACCCCTGCTGGTACCATGTGCGTGCATCTCCATCCCGAGTTAGTTAGGGGCACGGCTGAAATAGCTGCGGTGGTCTCAGGAGGTGGGTGCGCATCCTGTGTGAAAGCTCACGGGTTGGCTTTGCTCTGACCAGCAGTGGTGCAGCAGGTCCGGGATCCTGGCTGCACCTTCAGTGGTGGAAACCCAGGCTGTTGTGGCTTTGCTACTCGCATCCAAGCTAATAGTCAGGTATTACAGACATGTTCCTGTGGATTTGTTCCCCAAAAACCAGGGTGCCACACGCTGTTGAGGTCCTTCTGGCTACTTCACTGAAAAGGTACTAAGTGGGAGCTGGATGACTCCAATAGCAGTGGGGGAATCATAGAATCATAGAATGGTTTAGGTTGGAAAGGACCTTAAAGATCATGGAGTTCCAACTCCCCTGCCATGGGCAGGGACACCTCCGACTAGACCAGGTTGCCCAAGGCCATGTCCAGCCTGGCCTTGAACACCTCCAGGGATGGGGCAGCCACAGCTTCTCGGGGCAACCTGCCCCAGGGGCTCGCCGCCTGCACAGGGAAGAATTTCTTCCTGATATCTAATCTAAATCTCCCCTCTTCCAGTCTGAAGCTATTCCCCCTCATCCTATCACTCCATGCCCTTGTAAAAAGTCCCTGCCCAGCTCTCCTGGAGCCCCTTTAGGCACTGGAAGGCCGCCTATTCTTCAGCAGCTTCTTCTTTCATGCAGGACTCCTTACGGCTCCAGGGACCGGAGACCTGATGCTGACAGGACTTAATTCCTCCTGAAAACAAAGGACCGGTCTGTAATACACCCGCTGGCCGGGTGCATTTTGCTTGGCACCTTTTCCGCGGGCTAACCACCGTGGTAGGAATACTGTAGGCATTGGTGCCTTCTGCTTCTGAGGAAGTAAAATAATTGCCTGCTGGCACAGGGGGCAGCCATAGACTAGGCAGCTCGAGCCCCCGCGCCTTCTGCAAAGAAGAAGTTGTGTGGAAAACTAAGAGGGAACTTTCCTGCGATGCCCTGGGTTGCAGGGGAAGGTACCTCAACCCCCGGCCCAACCAACAGTCTGAACTCTTGCCCTGCTCTGCTTCAGAGCAGGAGGACTCTGCGCTGGAGAGCTTTGCTCTTAATGACAAATCAGCTGATGTGGGAAATCAATTCTCCACCAGCCGGGCATAACATCTCCCTGACCAGTCCTCTGAGATTTCACAGCATAAGCTGCTGAAACCTTAGAGCTCAGAGAGAATCCCACAGTCTTGAGAGCATTTAGGATAAAAGTTAAGGTACAAGAGCTCAATTTATCTTGAGCAGAATCTGCCTTCAAAGCCACAGTCTGTAATTCAGTAAGACTGGATCTTTTCTTCTCCGTAGCCTCCACACGAACCATGAGACACAAAGAAGTGAGCTGCTGAAAGCAGAGTTATCCATCCCAAGACAGACGCTGAGCTGTGTCTTTTCATAAAACTTGTGTCTCACCTAGGGTGGGACTAATGTCCCCAACGTCTGACCTCAGACCAGACAAATTCCAAATAGCAATTCACATCTAGAAAACCAGACTCATTCCAGTACCTAAAGGGGGCCTACAGGAGAGCTGGGGAGGGACTTTTTACTAGGTCACGTAGTGACAGCACACGGGGGAATGGATATAAACTGGAAGAGGGCAGGTTTAGATTAAACATTAGGAAGAAATTTTTCACTTTGAGGGTTGTAAGGCACTGGCACAGGTTGCCCAGAGAGGTTGTTGAGGCCCCATCCCTGGAGGTGTTCAAGGCCAGGCTGGATGTGGCCTTGGGCAACCTGGGCTGGTGGGAGGTGTCCCTGCCCATGGCAGGGGGGTTGGAACTGGATGTTCTTCAAGGTCCCTTCCAACCCAAACCATTCTATGATTCTAAAAATGGGTGGATGCCTCACCTTCTGCAAAAGAAGGTTACGCATCCATTTTTTGTGTCCCAGGGGAACGTCTCTCTGCAAATCTATTTTAATTTGCGGCGAATGTGTAAGGCTTGCGGCGTGGTGGCTGAAATCAATACAGCAATCAAGTGCCCCCAGCTCGGGGACCGGGACCGCATCCGCTTTGCCAGAGGTGTCTGCTTTGCTGTGCGAGAACATGCAAATGGCTTCTCTAGGAAGGTGACGAGGGACCTCTGCCAGGCTGAAATGACTGCGGATTAGCGAGCGCCTGCCTTGTCGTGTTCCTGCAGCACTCGCAGCAATTTAAAAGGCACAGATTCTCACAGTTTGCTCTTTTCTCACAGTTTCTTTATCCATCCGTTCATCTATTTCCCCAGCTAGCTCACCCATCCATCTGCATTTATGCATCTAATAGGTACACTAATACACATGGGATTTTATAAAAACTCACCCTTATTCAGTGTTCAGCGGTGTTTCACTAGAGTGTTTGGAAAAGTATCAAGTATCTTTTTCCTCCCCTCCACCTCGCTGGAAATCCACGTATCCAAATCTGGTTGCTTTCAAAATGTAGCAGATCAAAGTGTTTGCGAGTGTTATTTTTAAGCGGAGAATCATAAAGCCGGCTGGGGATTCAGTTCTGCATTTGCTGGGTTTAAACTTCTCCTGAGCCAAATGAAGTTGTTATGATTGAGTTGCAAGTATAAACCTCACTAATTACAGTCCAAACAAACCTTTGGGTCTCTTCACCAGGAAATCACAACATGAGGGTTGTGTGGGATGAAGGAAGCTATTTTTATGATTTGCCTTTAATATCTCTTTGATAGAGAGTGTTATAGGCCTCTGTGTTCATAAACTAACGTACGTTCGGCTTCCAAAGGTATCTCCGTGGTCCAATCCCATTCCTGGGGTCACAAAAAAGTCCAGATATAGGTATCACTTCTCTGTTGTACCCAAGCAGGGATGCAGACAGAGATACCTCCCAGGCGCTGTGCGAGAGGCTGATACGTATTACTGCAAAAACTCCATTTGCTTTAGCAAGAGTCAAGATCCAGCCCAGAGTCGCTAGTGCTATAAAAGGGAATGAAAAGTTTGCAGAGGACTCTTCCCAAGCCCGACTGACTCCAGGCCATGAAGTTGCTAGTGGCTATGCTTCCTCGGATGGCAGAATTTCTACCCCAGAGGACACGTAGCTTTTCTGCCAGGCTTTAGATGTAACTTTAATTCCAAATCTGAACAGAGACATTTTTCAAAGGTCTTTGCAAAGAAAAAAGTTGCAAAAAAATACTGGTTTGGAAACAATCTTTTTCTCTAAGATCTGCCATAATAATTCATCTCAGGATTAAAGCATTCACGTGGAATAATATTTATAGCATAAAAAAGAAATATAAGCTTGATATCACTTGAAACTTTAACTGTGGCCACTGATTGCACGGATTCATTCCCAAGTTCCCGCTCCGTTTTGCGTGCAGCTGTTCTCAGAGGTGAGCTGCCCCGCTAAGGGTTATCGGGTCCTGAAACACGCACCTCTTTGGGATCCCGTTGCGCCGAGGGCCTGACTCAAAGTTTATCAAGATCAGCTGGAGTCTTTCCATTCCACTGATTTCTATGGCCACTGGACTGGTGTATGAAATCAATTAAGCTGTAACCCAAACTTGCATTCAGAACTCATCCCAACTTTTCTTTTGGCTTGACAAGCATGGGTCACTCTCTCCTTATCGTTTCCTTTCTCCACACAGTTCTCTGCAAAGGAGGATTTGGGCTGGTTCTTATGGAAGATAAGAATGCAAGAAGCCAAATGGGAGTGCTTTTTTTGAGCTCTCGCAGTCTGTGTAAAAATTTGCTAAGACACCGCATCTTGGGGCTTTCTAATGAAAGGCCTTCAGAGGTCTGCTCCTTTGCAGTGATTTTCTTCCCATACTCTCTTTCTTTGTCAACCTGCTGCCTCAAATTCCTTCAGAAAAGTTAGGAGAGAAATGAATATAGCCTGGTTTTATTTGCTGACCCTCCAGGGTTTGTCTGACCAAGGTCCGTCGGCCTCCGCCCCCTTCCACTGTCAAATCCTGTATCTCAGGTTAACAGGGATGCAGAAGAACGCGAGTGTCTGCGAGTAGCTGAAAAATGATTTGTTCGAACCATCTCATAATATATGGATGATGGAAGTCTCCCACTGATGACCTGTCAGGCAGCACTCCAGCACTGGGTGCTGGATGGGATGACACATTCACAGATAACAAACTTTGCTGTCAATCACTCCTGTTGTTAGACGTGGACTTGACGTGACAGCTATGGCTAACAACAGTTTTGATTGACGTGTCTACGAATTGCAGAATATGGAATGTGAATAGAAACAGGACTCATCTCCAACTGGACATAGCCCTTGCGCATTTTAAAACCCAGGGCAAAAAGCAAGCAAGTTTTGAGGTATCGTGGGCTGAGTACCTTGCCATAACGCTCTACTGGCATTCGCTTTGATTACCTGTTGGGGAACATTAAGCTCATTGCTTTCTGTTAGGGCTGTTCCACCGCAGTTGCTTAATAGGATCCTGATGGAAGGTCCAAGCGCTGTAGGTGGTAGGCAGGGTAACACCAGCCCCGTGTCGTTGTAAGACGGTCCTGGGCTGACACTGCAGACTGCTGCAATGCGCAGGGTTCCTCACGTCAGTCACCCGATAACGAGCTGTCTCCTGATCTCACTGCTTAGCCCCAGGACCGGCTGCTTCCTCGAAAACTGGAGCAGCCATCTCTCTGCCCCGCGGAGGGCAGGGGACCCTCCCGGTGTCCGCTGCCGCACTTACTTTTGCCCGTGGCGTAGCGCTGCCCTCTTTGCCCCTCTAACCCCCTCGGTAGGTCTGACTCCACTGTCTGGGGCCAGCTGTGTGGTCAGGGGTCCCCAATTCGGAAAACACATAGTTCTCTAGAGCGATAGACACCACTGCATCTTGCGGGCACCAGAGCTGGTACCTGAGCAAACGCAGCCCAGGAGCTCCATCCGAAGCTTTAGATTAAAGTGGGGAACATTAAGGCCAGAAAGGATGGACAGGGACAGCCAACTAAAGCAGCTCCTGCAGTTTTTGCTGGCAGCAGCCCACCCGCTCGTCCTCCCCTGGCTGCCACCTCTAAAAGTCCCACCTCAGAGAGTGCCTTTCTTGGAGCACGCCATGCTCACGCTTCGCAGGGCTCGCTCCGCGCTTCCCTGCGCCTGTCCTCTCTGCTGCCTTTCCTCTCCTCTCTGAACCCTCTCGGTTATTTTAGGCGAGTGACGGAATCCAGACAGGTCTGTCTCCCAGGAGGGGAGCAGCGGGCGGCGGAGCAAGGCAGAGGAGGGGAAGTCAGCTGGTGAATCAACAGCAGGCCAAGGCATGCTCGGGGACGTGGCTTCGGGGAAGTTATTCATCTTGTAATTCACCCTTGGGTTCCCTTGGCCTCATTTTCCCATCGCTAGGTCTATTATTCCAGTCATTGTGAAGGTATCCTGTCGGAGCTGTCAGGCGGGGAGTGGCCCACCTCCCCGCTGACAGAGGGCAGAAGGCATGGGAAAGTGTCAGCCTGCCAAGATTGCACGCTCGGAGCGGAGGCTGCTCGCCCCGGCGCTGGAAACTTGCCGGTGGCAGATTGTTAATGTCATTACAACACTTAACACGGGAGCAGCAGGTTTCGCCTCTCGACCTGCTCGCGCGCGGGGAGGAGAGCCCGGGGAAGGGGGAAGGGAGGCAGGGATGGAGGGAGGAGGATGGTAGCGGGCGCCCAGAGAGGAAAGGCGGCGGAGGAATTGCTGGGGAATTTGCAGACCCGGAGCTACCGGCCGTGTGCCCTTTCTGCCTTCTGCCCTGGGGGGTGGGTTGAACAGCATCCACCCGGACCTCACAGGGAGGCGATCTGGGGCAGAAAAGCGCTTTAGAAATAACCGCGGCAGGTGCTGTGTGGAAGGAGCACGGGACGGGTCGGCTGGGCTGCCTTCCCCAGCACACCTGCGTCTCTGAAATATAAACCCCAAATGGAAGAGAGAGAAGAGCAACGAGCCTCCTCGGGGCGTACGGGACGGCTGGGCGGTCTCCCCAGCCCCTCCGTGGTGGGTAAAATCCATCCGCATCCCACCACCTGCATCGGGGCCGTGCTGCAGCCAAAGCAGGGAGAGAGCTCTGCCGGAGGGGTGAGCCAGATCCTGGCCGATGCTGAGCTCCTCAGCCTCCTTCTGCAAGGGCTGCAGGAATTCAGGCTGCTACAACCGACTGCCCATCCTTTAAACCACCACCGTACAATCCCACCATCGCGGTCTCATGGCAGGTTCAGGCCACAGACAGGCTCAGGATTTAACACATCAAGAAGAGTCAGGACAGGAAAAACCACATAGAAATAGAGTTTCTTTTTTTTTTTTTTTTTCCTCCCCTAAGCATGACCTTTGCATTCCAAAGGACTCAGCATGGGACAAACCCCAGGGCTGAGTATCCAGGTTGGGCTGGGTCCTGAGCTGTGGGGCTGCGAGACCCACACCATCTGCCCCCAGCACCTTTTTCACTGATGCTCCAGACCAGTCGCCCAGTTTGGGACTGGAACCAGCAAGCTAAAGAGTGCTCCAACCAAGCCACAGAAAGGAATTAGTCCCAAAACGTTAAAACAGCTTTGATTATTGGTGACGGGCAGCAGGAGGAGGAGGGACGTGGCACAGCCTCCATCTCTCTACATGCAAGTAGCACTTTGGCGTTTTACTGGTTAACACTGTTGTACCCTAATGTCCCAGGTGAGATCAGAGTCTTACTGCGCTGGACAGTATGGGGACAGATGAAGGGGACAGTCCCAGCAGGCAGAATAGGCAAAGACCCAGCAAGAGAAAAAGCAGGAAAGAAAACGACTTAGTACCACACATGAAGGCAATGGAAGAGGCAGGAGGAGAGTCCAAGTCTCCCAAATTCCCCCTCGGAGGGCACATTCCATCTCCCGTGAAGGGAAAGGAGGGCACAAAGCCACTAGTGCTCCCTTTCCCGTAGCCAGGACACAAGAGCTACATCTTCTCTCCCTGGTCTGCCTGCTCTCTGCCCCCGGGGCCGGTGCTGCCTGTGCCAGCCGGGTAACCCCACCAGGACATTCCAGAGGTCAGGCTGGCAGTCACCCTCCGCCAGAGAGGTGAATTAGATTTTGAGGGCACAGAATCAGAATCCCAGATTCTCCTAGATTGGAAAAGACCTGTAAGATCACCTAGTCCAGTCGTTAACCTAACACTGACCAGCCCACCACTAAACCATGTCCCTGAGCACTCTCTCTTCATGACCCTTAAATCCCTCCAGGGATGGGGACTCCACCACTGCCCTGGGTAACGTGTTCCAGTGCCTCATGACCCCTTCAGTAAAGAAATTCTTCCTAATATCCAATCTAAGCTTCCCTTGGTGCAACTTGAAGCCATTTCCTCTTGTTTTATCACCTGTAACTTGACAGAACAGGTCGAGTCCCACCTCTCTGCACCCTCCCTTCAGATGGTTGTGGAGAGCGAGAAGGTCTCCCCTCAGCCTCCTCTTCTCCAGGCTGAACACCCCCAGTTCCCTCAGCCGCTCCTCATCAGACGTGTGCTCCAGACCCCTCACTACTTTCATTGCCCTTCTCTGGACACGCTCCAGCGCCTCATCGTCCTTCTTGTGGTCAGGGGCCCAAAACCAAACACAACGCCGGCAGCCCCAGCTCTCAAGCGAGCGCGCGTCGCCACGAGCCCGCAGGTTGCACGTAGATGCCCACGATAACCAGCGAGAAGGGCTGGGCTGTGGGACCGGCGCTTGGCACAGGGAGCCCTTCCTCCATCTCCTGCGCATCGCTTCAGGGGAGAGATGTGCCCGCACCCTGCTCCGAAACCCCGGGAGCCTTCAGGGCAGCACTTTGAACGGTTAAGCAGGTACCTTTTCCTTTGAATGCTTCGCCTCTTAAATCAAACCTAGCTCGGGTTCAGTGCAAACTGACGAGGGAAATCCGGAGCTGCTTGGGGCAAAAGCTAATGTGTTAAGCACTGAGATATAGTCCAGATGTAGAATTCTCCAGGGCCACAACGGGTCTTTGAGCTGCTTGTTTGACACCTCTGGTTTAGACATTAAAAGTCCCACCGGGGAGGAAATCCTCATGGCCTGAGTTATGTGCTATTTACGGATGGGGCTCTGGGCAGCCCTTGAAAGAGCCTGTAATAAAACCTGGAATAATAGTAAATTATTAGCATAGACTGGGAAAGGGGCTTTATATTTTAAAGCAGCTGGTTTTATGGATTTTTTTATTATTTTTTTTTAATGCTGGATGAAGATAAAAATCCTTCTGCCTCTGAGGAATAAGAGAATGCAGAAGAGGCAGAGAAGTGTGTGAAGGCTCCAGGTCCCATTTGGAAAAGCACTCGGCAGGCAATAAAACCTTGTTTCTTGAGCTAAATTGTTTGCATGTGATAGCAGAGGCTTTTCCCCCCCCAAGTCAGATCTGGGGCTCACACAGCAGTTACTGGCTGGATGCTTCAGCTTCCCACTCGTAGTCCTGTGAATGGCTCCCTCTCTCCGCTCCTCTTTGGGTCCCAGGTTTTTCCTTCTCTTGCCCACCTATGAAGTGCCCTCCTCTGCGCTACTCATTCCAGACTCCCCCGTTGTTCCCTACCAGGTCACCTCCCGCAAATCACTTCTCTTCATTCAGAAGCCCTTCAGGGAAAGTGCCACTGTGTCTGCGCAGAACCGAGTGCCACCGCTGCACATGTGCAGCGCTGTGCAGAGAGGGATGTGGAAATCCTGGTGGACAAGTTGCCCATGAGCCAGCAATGTGCCCCGATGGCCAAGAAGGTCCATGGTATCCTGGGGCGCATTGAAGAGTGTGGCCAGCAGGTTGAGGGATGTCATCCGAACTGCTGGAGAGAGTCCAGGGGAAGATTATCAAGGTGCTCAGAAGACAGGAGCATCTTTCTTATGAGGAAAGGCTGAGCGACCTGGGGCTGTTCAGCCTGGAGAAGAGAAGGCTGAGAGGGGATCTTATGAATGCCTATAAATATCTGCAGGGCGGGTGTCCAGAGGATGGGGCCAGACTCTTTCCAGTGGTGCCCAGCGACAGCACAAGGGGCAACGGGCACAAACTGGAACACGGGAAACTCCATCTCAACATGGGGAAAAACTTCTTTGCTGTGAGGGTGGCAGAGCCCTGGCACAGGCTGCCCGGAGGGGCTGTGGAGTCTCCTCTGGAGACATTCCAAACCCGCCTGGATGCGTTCCTGTCCATCCTGCTCTGGGTGACCCTGCTCTGGTGGGGGTTGGACTGGATGATCTCTGGAGGTCCATTCCAGCCCTGACCATTCTGTGATAAGTACCAGCCATGGTTTGAGTTACCAGGTAAATCCCACGTGTGGTATCCTAACACCCCCACATCTCCTGCACCTTTCCCAGCTCACGAGGTCTCTCTGTCCTCCAGACATGCCTTGCACGTGTCCCAGCCGCTTTCCACTGCCGCTGCCAGGCTGTGTGACAGAGCCCAGCACCTCTGCTCCCCTTCCCAGCCCGGGGACGGGTTCTTTGCAGGAGCGCCTATTAGCTCTGGTATCTGACTGCCTGGGAGCTATGGGAAGGGGATTAAGTGGTTGCTCATGTCTTTCCCAGCTCACTTTCACCATCCCAGGAGTGAATCACCGTGGATTTTGTTCTTTTTGACTCTCCTAAGAAAAGGAACCAACCCTAAATTTGCACAGAAATGAGTGATTTTCCTAAGCAGACTGTTGCAATGACGGGGGTCTTCACCCCCAGCTGGGGTTCTCACCCAAATGAGAGGTGTTCAAGCCCTGGACAGAGTACGGTGATACGGAAAGCTTTCGAGCCCTGCACCTGCCACACTCCCCAAAAAGGTGAGTGGACCACTCTGCATCCAGGCAGTGGCCCGAAATTTGTGCTTCCCACGCATCCTTCAGCCTGGTAGCCCAAACCCTGCGGCCTGGGGCTGCACTGCTGCGGGCACAGGGGTGAACAACGCAGTTCACGCAGCAGCCGGTCCTTCCTTCGCCTCGCCTGCTGCCCACCGCCAGCGCACCCCGCGCTCGCCAGCAGAAGCCAGAGCCCTCGTCTGCTCTTTGCCCACGTTCACATGCATTACCAACACAGCCGTCATAATTCCCCCTAACCTGAGTACTTTAAGGATGATAACACAGTGTCTGCATGGCTTTCCTCTCCCCTGATATGACTGGAAGTGGCAGGATTTCTCCTGCCCATCACTGGCTGCCCTTGAGTTGTCTTCTAGACATGTTGCTTTTTTTTTTTTTTTCTCTCCCCCTTCCAGGGCTTTATTTTTTCCTTGTCGCTCTGTTTCCTTGTTTATTTTCCTCCCTGCTTGGTGTTAGCTATTGAGACAGAACGGCCAAAGCACCTACAGGGCTCGTTCAAAGGGTGACAGAACTGAAAGGCTCTTTTTTTTTTTCCTTCTGTGGGTGAGAGATGCTGCTTTAGAGCAGTCACTCTCTTTATATCAAAGTCCGATGAATGCTGTGGACTTCACCAGTGCCAAAGACTTGCAATGGAGTGCAGTGACAGCTATGCGCCCACACAGCCGAACAGAGCGCGGAGCACAGTGCAGAACTGCCATCGCCTCAGCCGCCGCGCTCTCCATCCCCTCTCTTCCCTGGGATACCGCTGCACAGCCTCATGAGGTTTCACAAGGGCACGTGACCCTGGCTACTGCTGGAATGGACTTAATGATCCATGAGGAAAGCACAGAAGACCTAAATATATATACAAGGCCAAGTTTTCTAGAGAACTCTGCTCACATATAAGTACCAAAGTGCTTGAAAACCACTACATCCCATAGTCATCCCCGCAGCAGCTTGGATGCACAGGCCTCTCTTGGTTGTCTGACCCACAGGGATGAAAGGTGGGCTTCTGATCTGCTGAGGGATCTGTTTCCCAGGGAGAAAGGAATAATGGAATCACAGAATGGTTTAGGTTGGAACGGACCTTGAAGATCACCCAGTGCCACCCCCCTGCCCTGGGCAGGGCCACCTCCCACCAGCCCAGGTTGCTCCAAGCCCCGTCCAACCTGGCCTTGAACACCTCCAGGGATGGGGCAGCCACAGCTTCTCGGGGCAACCTGCCCCAGGGGCTCACCACCCGCACAGGGAACAATTTCTTCCTCATATCTAACCTAAATCTCCCCTCTTCCAGTTTGAAGCCATTCCCCCTCGTCCTATCACTCCGTGCCCTTGTAAAAAGTCCCTCCCCAGCTCTCCTGGAGCCCCTTTAGGCACTGGAAGGAGCTCTGAGGTCTCCCCTTTTTCGCCTTCTCTTCTCCAGGCTGACCCCCCCCAACTCTCCCAGCCTGTCCTCCCAGCAGAGGGGCTCCAGCCCTCCCAGCATCTCCGTGCCCTCCTCTGGACCCACTCCAACAGCTCCCTGGCTTTCCTATGTTGGGGGCTCCAGAGCTGGAGGCAGTACTGCAGGGGGGGTCTCACCAGAGTAGAGGGGCAATGATTTAGCTCTCTACATGAAGGTCACCTCAGGAACAGTGGAAAGGAACCATGGTGAAGAAGAGCAAGGCTGAAGAGAGAAAGGGCTTTTCTGCTTGGGAGCTGTACAGAAGTGTCTCCAGTACTCCTCAGCTGTCCCTGGACATAGCAACGTACCACGAAGGTCACAGACTTTGCTGGTATCAACCATCACAGCTTCATGGACCTCACTGCAGATTTGCTGGTTTCCAACAGTCAAGGCCCATCCCATTCGCCCCGCTCCTTACAGCACTACACGGAAGATTGCCGAGGAATAACCCAGAGAGCTTTATGAAGTATGCAGAGGGACCACCAGTAAAATGCAGCCACTGATGAGTGGCTGGCAGCCAAAAAACACAGCAGAAAAAGTGGGGCCAG
>NW_009649449.1:2332904-2335312 GCF_000708025.1 Charadrius vociferus | reverse complement strand
CCAGCCAAAAGACACAGCAGAAATATGGGGGCAAGGGGGAACTTAGAAGTGTCCCGGTGGGGTACCAGGTCTGTTGTGCTTCTGAGTCACTCCAAACAGCCCCTGTCTGAGCAGTGCCCTTGAACCGATCGCGGAGGCGAGATGCCAGTGCCCAAATCCTGATCTCTCCGACCTGCTGACTCATCCGTGCTCGCACTCCAGCAGAAGGGACCCGCTCATCTCGCCCATCCAGTCCCTGCTCAGGCGTGGCTGCGTTATTTGCTCAATGATCGCTGAAATAAAACCGCCACTAAAATCAACTCCTTCCACCTCGCCATGTATGTGGCTCCCCTCTCCGCTCCCAGTAGGACGTTCCCTGAGGTTTGAGCAGCCTCCTCCGCTTCGGGGATGTCTCCAAGCAAGGAGCAGCCTGGGGGCTCAGCCGCTGCTCAGAGTGCAGGGCAGACACCTGCACGCTCCACGTTTGTACCTTCTGCTTCGATTTGTGAACCGTGCAGCTGGCGCTGGGATGGAGAAAACAGAGGAGGAAGGATGGGACTTGTAGAGCACCAGAGGCATTAACGCAGAACGGGCTCCATCTCCCCTGTTTTATTAGAAATGGGGACGGAAGAGACCAACGAGCTAAGTTAAAAAACCCTACATTTTTCAAACCTGCATATTCCATATAAACAGGGGCTGAGCCTCAAAACAAAGCAGAGCCACGAGAGCACATCCGTGTTTCCCAGTTCAGAGCTCTTCCAGCGTTAGTGCTGGGTGCTGTACAAATGCAATATCCCGACCCGGCGAGCTTGCAGCTCACCCCCAGCTCGCTGCAGCCGACAGCGGTAAGCTCAGCGGCGTGCTTTGGCATTGCCACGCTTGCCTTATTCCTCAGACAGCAGGCTCTTACAGCCTAAACGCATCCTACATCCCGTGAAATTTCTGGGGAAGCAGCTTTTAGGTACGATAGAGCTCCTCGCGCTGTGACGGCAGTCCTGAAACACACGTCCTAAAGACCGGCGCCGGCTTTCATTTACCTCCTCCAGCACAGTCGCCGGCAGAGCGAGTGCCCACGGGGACAGATAAGGTGTGCTGGGCTCGCTCGGCGCACGCCGGGCCGGCTGCGTGTCCGAGTGTGACGCACACCGGGACCCAGCGATGGGAGTGACAGAGGTTACGATAGCATTCGGGTGCTGCCAAGCAGCCGGGCAGCAGCCAAACACAAAGATTATACGGTAGAAGGAGGCACAGCCCTTCGCTCTGCCTTTGATGTAGTTTTTATTGTATTTCGGGCAGATCCTGGAGAAGGTCAGAGAGCTCGCAGAGATTAATTCGCAGGCACTCTGCAGAAAGGTTTTTCTTTTGAAAAGAAAAAAAAACCCCCACACAGGTATTTCACCCTTTCTAAGCAGCGATTCCTTCTCACTTGTATTTCTGTACGGTACCGTAACATCTCGTGATGTTCTAGTGGCTGCAGAGAGAGGCAGAGCCCTTCTGCCAACTCATCACGATGGCACATATGTGCAGCCAAAGAGATTCAGCTCAGGTGGACAAAAAGAATTTATTCTGCCTTTCCGAAGCACTGGAAATTCAAAAGCGGGACAGCATGGGATCTTGCTGGGAAAGTCTCTCGAAAGCCCCAGAGAAAGCAAGCTGACATTTACACAGTGTTTAAAACATATTAAACTAACGAGGATTTTTCTAGGAAAGAGGGTAAATTTGGGTCACAACTAGTGTTTGTTCAGAAGAGGGTTGGAAGTCAGTCTGTTTACAAGTACGGATATGTTTTTTTTTTCCTGTAACATACACACACATAGTGGTCTCATCGCTTAACCCTGAAAACTTTTTTATTGAAGAGAGCACTTGCTATAGGAACTGTCCTGCAGGATACATTAAAAAAAATATTTGGAATTTAAAGTTTTTACATGGATATGGACAGAGCAGTATGCGTCTGAGAAAGAAAGTGGGAGAAAGAATCCTTTCAACTGGTTGCAATGTAGATATTCCTAAATTAAACCAACTTATGGAGAGAGCCCAGATTCAGCGACAAACCCCGTTGTTAATAGCACTGAGCTGATTTTCACAAGGAAAGAAATCATTTGTACCGCTCTTAGAACCAAAAACAAATATTAAAGTGTTTTCCATAGAATCAATAGGTATTTAATCCCTCAAATCGGTGGTTTGGACAAAGACTCCGGCAGCACGTCTAGCTCTATGGAGGACTGCAAATGAGTTTCACAGACAAGAGTTTGCCTTGCTTCATCCACAATTTCCTGCGCCCACCTTGGAGACTAAATTAGACACACTTGAAGCCCTCTCTTTAAAGGGAAGGGATTCTTCTCTGAATGGGAGCAGCCATGCAACGGGGAGCTGGGAAATGCCTGGGATTTCTGCCTGAGCTTTTCATTCCCAGGGCAGCTCCGCTCTTC
>NW_009649449.1:2310034-2332883 GCF_000708025.1 Charadrius vociferus | reverse complement strand
AGGAGGGTTGGCCTAGATGTTCTCCAGCGGTCCCTTCCAATCCTAACAATTCTGTGAATTCTGTGAATTCTGTGAAATGAGGACAGCTGAGACCTCCACTATGTGTAGAGCATCCATTCCGAGAGGGGGAAAAATAACCCTGCACTATTCCATCCTTTGAGGAAACAAAAGAACATTTGTGTCTTGCTCGTTGCTTCAAACTTAGCAAAAACTCTCTGTAGAGCACTGTATTCGATCCCCCACGGTCTGTTCAGGTCCATTCAAACTAGAGGGGTGCGCTAGCCACAGGGCTTTGCCAAATGTTTGCTAAATTATAAGCGGTGTTTTGTGCTGAGGCTTCAAGGAGGAGGATGCTCCTGCGGATAAAGCTCGGGACACGTGCTCAGCAAGAGAATATTTTCCTGCCACTCATCATTGGCGCAAGTGCCAGTTAGCTGCGGCTCTCCAAAGGCGTTTAGACACACAGTCCCCTTCACCGGGTTACAAGAAGAGATGGCTCGACATGACACAGTAGTGAAAATTAAGCAGTACAGCGTTGATCAGGGGCAGGTTTGCTGAGGTCAGTGTAATTCCACAGAATCACAGAATGGTCAGGGTTGGAAGGGACCTCTGGAGATCATCTAGTCCAACCCCCAATCCCCGAAGGTGAAACCGGTATGTGATGAGAACCGTGTCATCTGATTTCAGAGAGCAGGCCGGGCTGTTGTGGACCCTGGCAAAGCCCCCCCCGGACACTTCTGTTTGGGGTACTCGTCGGTACGGGGCCAGCAATGAAGCGAACCTGAAAAATAAGGTCTGCCAACGCGCTGTGAACCTGCCACAGGCTTCAACACAGTGCCGCTCGTGCACTGCGGGCTGGGCACCTCGCTTTTTTCTTTTTTCCATCTCCCTTTTGCAATTTAGGCCCAGGACGAACACGAGCCTTCGCCCATCTCCTTCAGCTACACGTCCTGGGCACAGGACAACTGCGTTCAGTGAACTCAGCACCTTTATGCCTCTGACTCGCCTTGGCAGCTCTGCCTCAGACCTTCACCGGTCTCTCGTGCAGAACCTAAATGAACACTTTGCCATCACCAGCCCAGATGTTGTCTCACTTCCCGCCAGAAGTACCAAGCTCTGAAGCAGGGCTAGAGAGAGAAGGTGCACACCGTTTGCTTTAGAGGAATCCTGATGCACTCCGAATAGCCCTTTCTTCTTTTTTGGTATGTCCATCCTTTGGGGCTGAGGCCACTTTCTGGCTTCCATTTTAAGCTCTTTGCCAGGACACTTGCCATCACTGTTGGGTGCAAAAGTTTGAATCCGACTTTTATCAGCCCACTCCTTAGCAATGAACCCGGTCACCCCAGCTGAGATCTGGAAACACGCTCCACCATCTGACATACGTTCCAGCGAGATGGGGTCGGAGCATCTGCCTCCACCTCATATATTTGCACGTGGCTTCTTGCCCAGGCCGGGATCCCAGGTACCAGCCGCAGCAAGCTGGCCTGATCCGTGCTCCACAGGGCTGCCTGAGGCTCCAGAAGAGGAGAGAGGTTGCAATACTACGCTGCAGCTGAGACCGCACTGCCGAGCAATACCCTGCCTCATCCAGAAGGATGCCACGCTGTGCTCGCCAGGCAGGATAGACCCAGCCTGCCTTTCAGCCAGATCCCCCAGTCCTGCTGGGACCTCCTTTTTGGAAGAACCAGCAACCTAAGAGGTACCCCGATCATCACAGGAGAGTTGCTCGTGACAGTAGTACAACAGGAGAGACATCAACATGCCAAGTCACTTCTTTAAGTGGCCCCCGCAAGAGCTGCCTCCCTCAGCTCTACGAGAAGGAAACAGTCACTAAGAGTCCATGAAGGTTCACCGGAGAATCCCCAGCAACGCTGCAGCCACACAGCCCACAAACCCCACAAAGAAACCCCAACACCAGACTCTCCTCCCCCAGTAGGTAACTGGAGTTACCATTCGCTGTGAGGAGCAATCCTGAGCTATTAGGGTTTAACAGCTTGGCTAATTCACTTTTAACAAAGCTTTTGACCCGACCTGGCAGGAAGATTGGGGCTGGTCTGGCATTCTCAAGGGCCCTTCGGAAAGGAAGGAGCAATGAAACGCAGAGCCACGTATTGAAGCCGAGCAACGAAATGCAGAGAGATGGTGGCAATCTCAGCACAGAGCTGTGTTAGGGCTGAACACAGTCTGAGCAAAGAGCCTTCCAGATGCAGTAACACAGACAGGCAGCATGGAGATGCTTCCAGCCCCTGCATGGGCTTCTTCAATGCTCTGGGATTCCCCCCAACCCTCCAAATTCCTCTATTGGTGCCCACCCTGAGCAATTTTCACAGCTTCTATGGTGGTACCCAGGCCAAATCACTTTTGCTAAATGTCAGGTGCATCCACCCATGTGCCATCCTGACCGTGGTGGGCACGGCACGTGTTTGGGGCAATGGACTTTGCATCCTCACCCACTGGGAAGAAAGCCGACTCATCAGCGACTGACCACCATGAGTAGGGAGCTGAATTTGGATCCATTTCTGTCCCTGGTGAGGAATATCCCGGAATAACTAAGAGAAAGATGGCCAGTATCGCCTTTAAGAGCTAACCCCTCCCCATGTGCATTCGCAGTGTTAAACTGAACCAAGCTGATGTGGACCTCACAGAGGCAATAAGCATCTGTGTGGCCGCATTGTCATCTCTTTGCAGAATGACTTTCTTCACTACAAGGGGAGATGTGTTCAGCAGCCTGGGGCCCACCAGGGGTATTGTGCTGCTTACAGACTTTAAAATAAATAAGTCTTGATCCCTCGGCTATAACCCTCAGCAGCATCAGTGTCAACCTCTGTCTGGCCGGGCCTGGGTGAACACATCCTCCAGTCCCGCTCTGTCCCAGGCCTGTTCGCAGCGTTTGAACTTTACTGACATTGTCAAGACACAGCATCCACAAGGCAGCAGCTTTGTTAAATGACTTTCTGAAGGGACCGCGACCCAGTGTGGGAGGGTGAGGGCAGCCATTTGGAGAGCAAACAAGAGCAGAAGAGAGAAAAATGCAGTTTACGACGGGCACAAATGCTAAAGCCTGCGAGAAACACAGAGAACATTAATCCATTAAGGACCAAATGGATGCCATAAACCAGGAATTTTGGGGTTATTCCTATTGCTTTGATTATAACTCCACATTACTGAGCATTTACCCGTCATGCAAAGGAGAAACTAAACCTTAGCCTTCTGCAGAGGCTTTGTAAATCAGAGGAAGAAGTTTCTAATGACACAGTTTCCTCACTGTACGAATTTCCATCAGGACATCTCCCCTCATCCATCCCTTGAAGGGTACGCCTAGCCGGGTGCTGTTGCCTCAGCACTTTTCGGCAGCGATTCCAGAGACTAAAGAAAGACTAAACCCTGCAATTCCCACACGTCGCATGCCGGCCACTTCCTCCCTCCCCTTTATAGTGTGCGCTATTCTTGATTAGCAGAAGGGATGTTGGGAGCAGCTTGGGTAATTAGCTAGCGAGAGAGAAGGATTCATTCCCGAACTTTGAAGCGGCAGAGCATGCTAAATGTCAGGATGTGATGTTGTATTGGCGTCACTTCCTCTCTTTCAGTCTCACCCTACAACCTTCCTTTTCTCTTCAGCCAACAATTAAATCATTCTGCAGAGGGCTGGTGACACGGTGTGTTACCCAGATCCTGTTTAAAAAATGAAACTCACCGGACTTGGGGGCTACGATGTGAAAACAAACCCATTACGCTACAGTTTCATCTTGCAGGTGAATGCCTTCTACAAGATTTTAACCTTCCCCTTTTGCTTTATATTATCCTCCTGCTCAGATGCCACCAGCTAAATAAGAGCAATTTTCTTTCAAATGCAAGGAACGGCAATAAACGTGGCAGGAGAATCACTCCTAAGCAAATGGTAAGCCCGTGACACGCAAAAGAGAGGGTGCTTTGCTGTCATGGGTGAGTGCATTGCTGGTTGCCCGACCTCCATGGATCCAAGCTTAAGAGCAGGATCAGACTCCTTTAAAAAGGGATTAAAAAAAAAAATTAAATAAATCAAACCAAATCAAAATGGGCTAATAGAAATCACGAATAAAGACTTTTCAGTAAGGTCTTCCAAGGATAAGAACTAGTTTTCCCCAGGAAAAGCTGGTAGCTTTCAAATTAAGGCATTAAATCTCAAGATAAGCTCAACTCTGGAATATATTAATTAAAAGTGAGACCAAAGAAGCCTTTTGTTTTTTTCCCCCCTCCCCCCAAACTAAGGGGATTGCACCGGTTTGATTTCAATCCGTTTCCAAACCATATGGTTACCCTGATGCAAAGCCATTTACCTGCACCTTCGACGTGCACAGACACCTACAAGGAATAGGGCAGAGCAACTTCGTGAGTCACCTCAGATGAGCTCAGCTCTGTTCATCAGCTGTGTGCATCGCTGCAAGTCGTTAACGTGGCTCCCTTCAGCAGCTATTAGCCTGTTTGTTCCATCTGCTCATACCCTCTGGTAGGGGAAGCAAAACGGCGGGAGAGGATAACACCAAGAATGTGTAAAAGAAACTGATTTGCAAGTGCCCGAAATGCAGCAGGAAAGACCTGCTCTGGGATCTAGAAGGCAGGAGATCTCCTAAAGCCCAGCTCCTGCTCAAGCAGACGCTAGAGCAGATCTCCCGGTCTCCTGAAGAGCAGCCTCTGCTATAGATGCCTCGTCTCCCTGCGCGGCCAAAAGTTTCAGTCCTGACTTTCAGGGATTCCCCCTCAGTTTATGCTGCGAGGGCTATACTTTTTCTAAGACAAGATGTACAGGGGACACCAGATTTTTTGCGTTCTCAGATCTGATGGACTCGATGCATGCAGACTACCAAACTGCCAGGAAATAACTCCCTCTCCTCATGCAGCTGTAGACAAACTCACACCCCAGAGATGAAAGGGGGAATGTGGCTTATCTCCAGCCCCCCTTTAACACCAGTCTCGTGTCCACAGCAGAATACAGGATGGCTTTGAAAGCAGAAGACGACTCGGGGTGGAAAGCAATGAAGAACTGACTGATCTTTTAATATCACAGACAGCATCCTGTCTCATAGTCACATTTGGAAAAAATTCTCTTAAGAAACAAACAGTAACCACACTCTATGGCGAGCATTACGTAGAGTTTGGCAAATAAGTTGCAGTGAACAGTTGAAGGAATTTTTCTTTTTTTTTTTCCCCCCACTTGTGGAAGGTTTTCTTCAGTAGATTCATTATTTTGAAAGAAGTATTCCTTCCCCAGTTCTGCCAGCTCCTGTATGTTCTCAGCCCAGTCCCCATGTGGTTTTGGCAGTGAGATGGTCGACTCTTTGTAGCCGGCACCCCTGGCCACCTCCTTCCCCTCCAGTTCTCCAATGAGTGCCTACACAACATTAGCATGGCAGCCTATTTCTGATGACTTTCCCGTGTCTGAATCAGTGTCATTTATAAATTATCCGTACTCGTGGCTCTCCCTCTGATAAATGTTCCTGGAGGAAGAACGCAACAGGGGACTGGATTACATGTCCACACGCAGATACCATTGGCTTGTGGGTTCTCTGCCCGTCTGAACAGAGCTCACTGGTGGAGCGTTTATAGGAAAACAGGTTTCAGAGTTAGGCGGTTCACAGTTTTGTCAGGGAGGTAAACCAATGCAAAACGATCCGGTTAGACACGCAAGTCACCTGGAAAAATTCAAATTTGGGGGGTGGGGGGGTGTGAATATCCCCTTAGGCTGGACTGGGCTCTGAGCAACCTGATCTAGAGGAAGATGTCTCTGCTCACGGCAGGGGGGTTGGACTAGATGGCCTTTAGAGGTCCCTTCTATCCCAAACCATTCTATGGTTCCTTGTCAGACACGTTTAATGCTGACTACTGTAACAGATATGATCCAGGGCCAGGCAGACCCTCAGCCTGATCCAGCTTAACCACTCCAATGCCAGAGCATTTCTCCCCCTCCTGCCCCGTGTTCGTCCTGCTCCAATGTTCACGTTCATTCAGCTTCCAATCAAGTGGAAAGCAAACATCTCTGGGACATGGAGAGCCTTTTCTTTCTGCCTTTATTTCTTTTCTCTCTCTCATTCTTCCTTTTGCCAGACTCTAGTGATCAACGGCTGAGATTTTTTTTTTCTTTTTTTAAAAGAAAAAACACAAACCAAACCCCAAACAAGTGGGAGAGCGGGCTGGGCAAGTTGACTTGGCCAAGGGATGAATAGGCAGGGCTGAAGGGGGGACGGACGGGGCGGTGGAGCAGGGCGGCGTGGTTGCCCATTGTGGGGCCGCCCGGGGTCAGGTCGGACCATATGTCACCATTCCTGGGCGCGGGGTCTCCATGGAGCCCCATCAGCTGGGCCTTTTGTCCCCGCGTCCCCCCACCATATATTCATGGCAGAAACAAATTGATACATACAAGCGCCCACCCTGTTGGGCTCACATGACACATTAGAAGCAGACAATAAAAGGACATTTCAGACTGTTTAAAATCTTGAGAAAGGGCCGGTTTCCATGGCGATGGGATGGGAGGCCTGTTGCGGCCCATTAAACTCCAATCACATGTAAATTTTTCCCCAGGCCTTGCTCCGCATTCATCCCAGCCTCCGAGCAAGGGGGGACCGCCCGAGCTGCAGAATAGCCCCCGACAATAACCAGTTTGTTTATCAGTTCAGGTGCCGTTTAATTGGCTCCATTCAGCCCCCTCTTTGTTTAAAGTAATAACCTTTACAAAGCCCCACTGATTTATAATTTCCAGCACTCTATTAGATAGGCTTCTTTAAATCCTTCGTGCCACCTCATCTCTGGGAAGGGATAAATCAAGCCGAGGTCCTTCGCGTTGGTACCGGCTGGTGGAAAGGCCTGTGATGCTGGAAGAGCCTCCTGGCAGCCATCCGGCTCCACTTCGGCATGTCAGGGCCGTGTTTGCAGAAGGTGGTACGGCGGCTCTGACCCCGTGTTAAACTTTTGCTCCTCCGTAGCGTGGAGGAGTGCTGTGGTTTGTTTAAACACGGTTGCCCTGGAGGTTTGCAAAGGGCTAAGAGTCAGAGAGGAACCATCTTGAGCCCAAGCTGATGAGAAGCGTGGAGAAAACTTATTTTAGCAGTAATCATAGAACAGTTTGGGTTGAAAGGGACTTTTAAAGGTCATCTAGTCGAACGTCCCCTGGCATGAGCGGGGACGTCTTCAACTAGATCAGGTTGCTCAAAGCCCTGGCCAACCTGGCCTTGAATGTTTCCAGGGATGGTGTATCCACCATCCCCCCTGGGTAACCTGGGCCAGGGTTTCACCACTGTCAGAGTAAAAAAAACAAAGTCTTCCTGATATCTAGTCTAAATCTCCCCTCTTTTAGTTTAAAGCCATTGCCCCTTGTCCTATCACAACAGGCTCTGCTAAACAGTTCGTCCCCGTTTTTCTTAAAGAATCCTAGAATCATTTTGGTTGGAAGAGACCTTTAAGATCATCAAGTCCAACCGTTAGCCTAACACTGCCAAAACCAACACTAAACCATGTCCCTCAGCACCACATCTACACATCTTTTAAACACCTCCAGGGACAGTGACTCAACCACCTCCCTGGGCAGCTTGTTCCAGTGCTTCACAACCCTTTCTGTGAAGAATTTTTTCCTAATATCCATCCTAAACCTACCCTGGCGTAATTTGAGGCCATTTCCTTTTGTCCTATCACTTGTTACTTGGGAGAAGAGACCTAGCCTCCTCTCGCTACAACCTCAAGACACCTTTAGGTACTGGAAGGCCACTATAAGGTCTCTCTGGAGCCTTTTCTTCTCCAGGCTGAACAACCCCAACTCTGTCAGCCTGTGATGATCTCAGTGGAGGAGGGTTCATTTTTTAGATGGTTTTGAGGGGAAGTGAGCAGCGAGGAGGGTGTATGAAGGGGTGCAGAGGCTCAGAGCCTGCTGGCATGGCCACGCAGCAGAGGGGCACAGCGGGGCTGCAAAATGCCCCTCAGAGCACCAGGCTTCAGAGAAGAGAGGCACAAAGTGCTCCGTGAGTTCTCACACACTGCCCCAGGATGCCTCAACACCAAGAAATGACACCACCTTCATGACGGCCCAGGATAGCCAAGAGTTGCTAGATAGGATGGGGAAGTGGCAGACCCTTTATTCTACAAAACATAGCCCAAAACGCTTAAAACTGCCTCCAAAAAACCTCCCAGGAATACCATCCCAGACTAAGCTCCCAGCCACAAGCAGCTCTGGGAAGAAGAATTAATTGGACCCCGGAGTCAGACAGTAGAAGATAAAGCTAAGTCCTGTGAAGACATGGTGACTCAACTAATCGTTACTAGATTTACTCTGCTAAGGAAAGGAACTCGTGTGGCAAAAAGCACATGGGCCACCCAGTCACGAAAGCAGGCTACAAACACCGGGCAGAACCCCCGCCTCATGCAGTCTGCTGCACAGACGCAGAAAGAGGGGGGAAAGGGACATTATCCCAATACTGGTCACTGTCATCAAGTTAAAATTCCCGTTGGGGCACAGACCGCTTGCATCCACCTGGTTTTTGATTAGAACAATTGTCTATTAATAAGGTGCAAGATGAGCCCTTGGTGAATGGACGGTGCCTGTGAACCCTGAACCTCCTACTCAATAGATCCTGCTGGAATGGCTCCCTCAGAGCAGGGGCTGACAGTGTCTCCTGAAGGCAGCTTTAGCCAACATGTTGTCTGAAAAAGCAGTGCAAGACACGAGAC
This sequence comes from Charadrius vociferus, assembly GCF_000708025.1. Lineage (NCBI taxonomy): Eukaryota > Metazoa > Chordata > Aves > Charadriiformes > Charadriidae > Charadrius > Charadrius vociferus. The sequence continues at coordinate 2,324,192 of NW_009649449.1, read as the reverse complement.
ACGCACTTTTCAGGTCTTTTTCAGAAAGCCTTTCACCCTTGCTAGGGATGAAGGAAGCCCAGAGTCAGCCCTGCCAGGAGCAGGACCTGGTGTGGCCTTCCAGTCCCTAAAGAGGCTCCAGGAGAGCTGGGGAAGGACTTTTTACAAGGGCACGGAGTGATAGGATGAGGGGGAATGGCTTTAAACTGGAAGAGGGGAGATTTACATTAGATATTAGGAAGAAATGTTTCCCTGTGCGGGCGGTGAGCCCCTGGGGCAGGGTGCCCCAAGAAGCTGTGGCTGCCCCATCCCTGGAGGTGTTCAAGGCCAGGTTGGACGGGGCTTGGAGCAACCTGGGCTGGTGGGAGGTGGCCCTGCCGAGGGCAGGGGGGTGGAATAAGATGATCTTCAAGGTCCCTTCCAACCTAAACCATTCTATGATCTATGACAGCTGACAAAACACGCGGGAAGCTGAGTAAATGGTAAATTGAATGAAGATGCCACAGTGGCACTGGCAGAGGATATGATTAGACTTACTCATCACCCGTGTTGGCTCCTCCTTCCTTGGGGACTTATGTCTCCTGCAAATGTGATGTTCTATTTACGAGCGGTGAACGTGAGGAGAGGGAAACGCTCACGAAGTTGTCAAGCTAATGTTACGCTTCCCCCACCTCAAAACATGGTGTTGCTTCATTTCCCTGTATGCAGAACAGGCTACAGTTTGCAGCGGTACCATCTCACAGCACTGGGCATCCTTCTCACACCCGAGGCTCTGCAGGCGAGCAACTGCCTGATAAGTTCAGCTTTCCACAAGTAAATCACTAGTTCATCTGGCCACAGAGAAAATGCTAAAAACCCAGTCTCTAAAGGCACAGAAAGGAGGTAAACATAACTAACATCATATATGTCTATTTTTGGTAATGGCTGGGTTTTGTTTGGTTCTTCAACCAGTCATCGCTACTTGGTGCTTAAACATCTGAGTTATTAAGTTCCCAATTGGTTTTTACTCACACGGCGGATAGCAAGAAAAGCATACTGCTGACTTACACCAGCGTGCTGGAGAGGAGACTCGGGTCCCCTGCTTTGACCAGAGGATCCACTTTGGTGGGGGAGAGGAGGGAAAGGGAAGCAGAAAAGAAGGTCAGGGGTTAAATGGCAGGATTGGAAAGTTTTTTGCAAGTGAAAAGTGGGTTTTGCAAACCTGAGAGTAATCCCAATGGTTTGCAAAGCTTTCAAAGTTGCCCCCCCCCAGCCCATGGAAAGCTGCCCCTCACTGTTGTTTAGTCGCAGGGCGAGCAGGAGCAAATCCATGAATACATTATCATCTACACAATGAGCTCACATCTCCATCTTTATTTTTCAGATGAGACTTTAAAAAAAAAAAACAAACAAAAAAAATACCCCCAAAACCAACCTGACATAAACATGAAAGCCCCCTGATTTTTCTCCACTATTTTCTCGGCTCCCTCACGCTGAGAAACTGCTCAGAATATCCCCACTCCACACACACGCACGCATCTCCTCGCTGATAGCGGGACGCGGTCTAATTAAGAAGAAATCCACACAACCCCCTTACAAAGTCTGAGTGGCAGGTTATTATTGTAGCAAAGTGCAACCTCTGCCATTTTGTCAAGAAAGCCCATCAAATTAGAGAGAAATAAGATGTCCATCTGTTTCATGAATGGCAGCGCTGCCCAAAAAAAAAAAAAAAAAAAAAAAAATCAGATTCCCACAAGTTCCTTAAGTCCCAATTATTCCCAGATTATCTTTTGAGATCTGGAGATCTCAGCTGAATAAACCTGTGGCCTTGTTACTGACAGCCTGGTGCATCTCTAAGGAGGGCAGTGCGGAATCCAGGCCCCTGGGTTAAGGTGTCAATCCCTCGGGTGACCCCGGGGGTGAGGGATGCTGCCTTACAGACTGACAGCAGATAAACAGTCTCCGCGCGCCCTTGCCGTTGGCACCGCAGCCGGGTAAACAGAGAGGACAGTCGCCTTAGAAAGTTAAAGAATAACGAGGGTGGAGGAGGGGTGGGGAGAAACGCGGGGCTTCATCCTGGCTTTGGGGACTTCCAACCACGAGCGAGGTAAATAATATCGGAAGGGAGAAAGGCAAAAGTCATCGCGCTGGTTACAGCGGTGGCTTTTCAGCTGTGTCAGCAAGCAACACTTCCTTTCATGCGAGGAGACAAACCTCAGAAAGGTCTTTCAGAGATGCCACGAGGGCTGTACTTTTTTTAAGACACATTCCACCATCATTTTCGTGAATGCCCCAAGCTTTGTTGTCTTCCCTGTCCCAACTGGCCGGCAAGTGGCTTGGGACAGATCTACCGCAGATCTGCGAGAATGAAACAAGACCGTCCCACTCTCTTTCCACTAAGCTCTAGATTGCTTTCCTCACATCACATCTTCTCTCTCATTTCCCCGACAAGGCTAGGGTTATTGCCCCCCTCGCTTTCAGGGCTTTTCAAAACTACGGTTGACTTGACCTGCAGAGCGTTCTCTACTTCTCAACTCTCTCTAAATGCATTTAGTTTAAACAGGAGAATGAGACTGGGCATACAGAGTAAGAGTTCCACCTCTAACACACACCTCCTTCCCCTCTCTTCTGCTTCACCCCCAGAGCTTGATCCTTATTGTGTTTACACCAAAGCGGAGAGCACGTTCTCCTGAAAATCAGGCAGGCGCAACAGTGCCTATAAAGGCAAGTTCGTATCCCACACAATTAAACTCTGTTATCCTCTTTCCATTGTGGGGCCACAAAAGGACATAAGAGACTTTGGCAGCCAGCTTTCTCCTGCCTTAGTAGATCCATTGGCTGGGGGACCCGGGGCCATGGGAGACAACTGCGGCCCTGTGGCTGTGTCCACGTATCCTCACTCTAAACAGGGAAAGAAGAATCCACAGCTCTCCCCGCTCCAGCTGCCCAGACAGCAGGGATGTACATGGAAAAACTTTTGGAAGCCTTTTTTTTTTTCCTTCCCCATTCCAAGGCTTTGATTGCAAATCCTTTTGTCTTTCAGCTCCAGGGAACTCCCCATCTTGAAGGTAGCGCCTGGTAGATGAGGGGGAACTTCACAGCAGAGATTTCAGGCTAAGCCCTGGAGAGAGGACGGGCAAGCAGGGGATGGGGTGGGTGGGAGAAACTCATGGCTTTATTAAACTGTTGTAACAATCAAGGCTTTCCAGAGCCTTGCTGGGAGCATACGTGCTTCAAATCTGCATGCATTTCCACTTCAAACACTACACAGAATCATCATCCTTATTGCTAAAACCGGTGTCCCAGCTCCCCAAAACGAAAGCTTCTCCAGTCTCTCTCCAAAAGATCTGGTGAAGTTAAAAAAAAACCTAAACAAACAAACAAACCACCAACAAAAGAAGAGGCAAAAACCAAAAAGGAAGCCCCAAAGCTTAGTTACGGTGTTCCTTGACTGGAAATGTTCCATGCCAGGTTACTGCGACTCGAGAGTAAAGCACTGAAGCTCTCAAGGTGATGAAAGGAGGAGCTTTGACCACAGCGGAGCAGATGCCCACGCTTCAGTCCAACTGGATTCCCAAAAACTGATCCCAGCATTCAGCCTGAAACCTAGGCACACAGCAGCCAAGGATCCAGACCTTTTACCAGTGTCCTGGACAGTTTTCCAAAGATAACACAATAGGTTTTTTTTGCCAAAAAATTAAGCAAGCGAATGAAAAGGCAGCCGGAGGCGTTGTGATGAAAACCACACAGACTCCTCCAGTGAGAAACGTGAAGATTTTGGTCATCTCAAAACAGAGAGACAAACACAGCCTCGCAGAAACGGGTATTGGTAACAACTGCCGGTACAGAGAAGTTTGGAAGGCAACTTTGCAGCCAGAGTGAGGCCTTTGAAGGAGTGCTGTTTAACGCCTCTTACAAAACTCTCTCCCTCCTCTTCGCCCGGCTGCTATACCCAAGATTTCATGAGCACGTGTTGGGATGCGGAAGGAACAATGGGACCGCAGACCACCATTTCGCTGCCATGCCGTGGCCTGCAGGAAGCCTCCCACCGATTTTGGTGGTCAGGTTTCCAGTAAAGGCCGGCTCTGGCCGCTGAGGAAGGTGCCCGGCGACCAAGAATTGAGGCGAAAATAGAAGGAAAGGGTGAAAAACACATTTGGCTTGTGAACTGCTCCTAGAAGCAAACCAGAATGCAAGAAACGCGAATACCTAGGGGAAAAGCAGCTAGAGAGAGGCAGAGAGACTGAAGGTGGGCATTAATATTGCAGGGAGAGGTTGCCCTCCATCACCACTGGAATTTACTCCCCCTTGCTGCACCCTGCAGCAAAGCAGAGCGGTGGGACTGTCCCAGTCAGGTCCCTTCCATGTGTCCCTGATGGGAAAGAGTCGGGGGGGTCTCTGGTGCCAGCCACACCTCTCTTCTTCAAAGGCATTAATAGCACAAAGAGGAGAGAAAAAAGAAAACAACTTTTTATTGATGACCCAGATTGTTTTTTAATGTTCCTGGGGAGGGCAAAAATAAACAACAATCTGCTATATTGAAGCCGGGACACCTACCAGGTCAAACTATGCCCGCATTAAATTGTCTGACGGGACAATTTCCATACAAATGCTGAAAAGAGGCAGTTGCAAAAGAGAAAAGCCAAAAAAAAAAAAAAAAAAAAAGGAAAAAAAAGCCCTCCACAAGCCACAGACACAAAACTGAAACTCTTGATTTCATTGTGCGCTTGTGACAAGAGCAAACCCAAAATCAAAGAGTTTCATGGTCATTTTTCTATCAGAAAGTGATGTCGAGTGAATAACTTATTTACATGCCAATGTGTAGCACTGAAATGGCCCAGGATGGGAAAAAAACAGGCCCTCTGTTATCAACAATGATAGCAGCGGATCCTGGGAGCCACCCCGGGAGGAGGACCTTAACGAGGCAATGGCTGCAGCGGGAGAATGGCAATGAGTTTTTAATTGGTGACACATTATATTTATCAAACTGACAGCAGAGGGGGAGAGCAGCAACCTCCTCGTTGTGTGTTTTCCTTACACGACTTCCTTTGAACCCATTCACGTGTGAAAAGAATTTAAAGGTTATGGGGGGGGAAGAGGGAGGGGGAAGGGAGGGAAGAAACCCTTGTAATAATCCAGCGTCATCCTGAATGATAACACTGAATTATTCAGTAGGGTCCTTAAAAGGGTGGCTAAATCAAGGCTGAAACAAAGCCGGAGTGATGCCATTGTGCCGGCTCCTACCACTTGGGGCCTATTTAAAACCAGGCAAGAGAAGGGAAGCAGGGGAGGAAAAAAGTCCTTTCAGAGTCATTTAGCGAACCAGAATGGACTCTGTTTCATGGCATGGCAGAGTTATTAAGAAGTGTTTAATATTTGTAACCAGATCCTTTTGTTAGCTGAGGGATGCCTGGGAGAGCCCGCGGAGCAAAGCAGAGCCCTCATAACCTAGGAAAAGGGTCATTTTACAGACTTGGTCAAGGTTAGGAGAGGCAGAATTTGACTTCTTTCCCTTCTCCACCTCCTCATTCTGAAGCATTTACATCCTTTGGCCACCTCTGCCTCAGAAGGAGTTAGAGCCCATCATCCTAATTGGTTTTGGATGCACAGTATTACACCAGAGCAGGATCATTCAGGTCTTGTACATCTCTCATCTGTCTGTCTTTCCCTTTGAAATTCACCTCCATTATCCAAGTTGCTTACTTGGGGAAGAGTAAGAAAGGAGGGTTCCTTGAATTAAATATCATACAATTCTAAAATTCTCATGTCCGAGTTTAGATACATCTCTCATATGGAGAAAGGCTGAGGGACTTGGGTCTCTTTAGTCTAGAGAAAAGAAGATTGAGGGGGGATCTTATTAATACTTACAAATACTTTACTTTGAGGGTAGTGGAGCACTGGCACAGGCTGCCCAGAGAGGTGGTGGAGTCTCCCACTCTGGAGACATTCAAAACCCGCCTGGACGCTGTCCTGTGCAACATGCTGTAGGTGACCCTGCTCTGGCAGGGGGGTTGGACTAGATGATCTCCAGAGGTCCCTTCCAACCCTAACCATTCTGTGAATTCTGTATCCCTGGTTTCACCCTGGGCTGGTGTGAGAGAGCAACCCGGTAACATCGAAGAGGACAGAGGATGGTGATGGCCCAAATGTTGGTTTCCCAAAGCTTGCTTCTCAGATAAGGGACAACATTTTGATTATTTTTTATTTTTTCCTGACCCAACTGGGCTCCAGCTTCTCCGGGTTGCAAAGGAGTGACATGGTGTGTAGCTTGGAGCAGTTGCGTGGCAGAGGGAAAGCAGGGCACGATTCGCACATGTATTGCCATGTCTCAGGGTCTGTCAAACACTGTACCTGCCTCGAGTGCTAAATGACAAGCAGCAGAGTTTCTTTCTTGCCTTCGTAAGTGTTCCACACCGCACAGCAGCACGAGCAGCTTTCCCCAGTACTAAACCCATCCTTTCTCCTTTTAAGCCTTTCCTTTAATCATTTGTTGACCCAGAGTTTTAGTGTCCACATTTGCTTTTTTAAGCCCAGATCAGGTAAAAGAGAAAGAAAGGGACGCGAAGAGCCTAATGAAATATTTAAGATTTTTTTCCGAGGGAAAGTCTTGGAAGCGCTGACAAAGGTTTTGTTTGTTCCTGTCTTTTGTGAGAATTATTGGAGATGAGCCTGGAAGCAGGTTGCAAAAAGAGCCAGGGTCACTCCATATTGACGGGAACTGTGTTGGCATTGGTCACAGCTGTGCTGCCTTGACTCCCAGCTGAGCCACCAGCCCCCCAGCCTTTGTCCCGCATTGTGAGCGGGACACGGCGCCAATTTTATACAAAGTTGATTGCACGGCCGCTTTGTTCCTCCCCCACCTCACACACGTATACGCACACACATACTCACTCTCGCTCTCCGCTCGGATAAAAAAAAAAAAAAAAAGAAAGAAGGGGAGTGACAATGTGATGAATTCCTTCACTGCTGGGCCGCATAATAAACTGAAACACTGCTGCCCTAGCTCTGAGAAAAAAAAAAAGAAAAAATAAAAAAAATAATTGTATCCCACTGCTTTCCTCCTTGGAACCTGATTTTTTCCCACTAACTGCTCCCTGATTTATGGAGCCTCTCTTGTGTAGAGCATATGTGGCTTCAGGCATTTGGCATTCGCTGACATTTTGCTTAAGCAACTGTGAAAGGGCAAATTTTCCTTGAAACCGAGCTGCAGAAGAAACACACGCAGCTATTTCCCCTCCCTTCTCCCACCGCGCTCCCCTGGATGCGGCGGCGACGCAGGCGAGAGATGCTCAAGGTCCCCATGGGAGAGGATGGAGTGAGGAGGACATCCCGGCTGCAGCATCAGCACTGTGGGTCCCCTCTCCCGCGCCGCAGCAGCGAAGCGCAGTCCTCGGCTGCCCTTTCCATCAAGGATATCCGCGCGTGACAGTCCCTGCGGCAGCTCCTTTGCTCCCCAGCCCTCAGGACCACATCTCTGCCCGCAGAGCTGAGCCACCAGGAGGGAAAGGGGCTCCCTCCAAGGCCACGGGGACCAGCACTGACAAAGCAGAGCCAAATTCTGGGTCTCCCCCGCTCCCTCCACAAGACTCGGGAGATCTGTTTCTAGGGGAGGATGGTGCGCTCACCAAAACCCAGGCAATTTTCTGGGTTTTCTTTTTTTCCCTCATAATGTATGGATGGCAGTGGCTTTTGGCTTGTGTTTTTCCGTGCTCCTCTCTAGCGGGGTCCCCCGCTGCCTTCACCCCTTTACCACGTGTCTCATTTCACCTTGGAAAAGAAACTAAACACGAGGGTTATTGAACAAGTCGGTCTGACAGCGCTAAACCTTCAGGTGCGTGCTTTCAAAGCACCGCTGTAAAGACACCGAGTAGCAGCCCCGGCCCAAAGGCAACCGAGAGCCTACAACCAAAAATGGCAAATTTTACTCATCCTGCTTCTGGCTCTCCTCTGTGGCATATTTTACACCAGGCATTTCTTGCGACAGCAGGTGACAGAGGGGCATTGCCGAGCTGAGGACACCGAGGCTCCTTTCACGGTATCACGCCAAAGCTCTCTGTTCAGAATTGACTTTGGGAGCAAGATGAGAATTCCTCAGCGCCCGTATTTACTCGGTGGCCGTACACCTAAGCAAAACCTTCATCCAAACGCAGCCCAAGGCTCATCTCCCTCAGCTACAGCTCTGAATATTTCAAAGCACTGAACCGCGATGGTTGGGCTCTGCAAAGCTACTAACCTTTAGAGCCCGGCCGCCTCGCCAAAGAGAAGGGCCATCTCCTTTCCTCCTTTTTGACAACCACACAGAGGTTGGGTCTCAAATCCTACACGGAAAGATCACTCCGTGGCTTCTAGCAGGTTCTGGCAAAGACTATCTTGACTTTGCAGCAGGTACAGCTTCAAGCACGCGCTCAGTTTTTAAAGAAATGGGTTTGTAATTTCCCAGGACACGTTCAGCCTGTTTGCTACTATACCTCCAACACGTTTAAATCAGTCATTACTGCTCATTCTTTGAAAATCCTGAGCTCTCATGGTAGGCAAATTCACATTTTACTACAGCTCCCGCTCTATTTTGTGTAAAGACACAGCTGCTGCAGTCATACGACTGTGTGAGAATCGCAGTTTTTGTTTAAAAAGTGATCAAAATACGGCCCTTGTGGCTACAGAGAAAAGCTTGAAAATGTAATTTGAGGAAACACCAGAGGCTAAAAAAACTGCAAGGCCAATCGAACCCCACATTTCTTTCTCCAAAGTCTCACGACTTTAGATTTATTTTCCCGATCTTCGTGTACATAAAGGGCTGACTCGTGATTTTCCAAACATCTGGGGACACCAGTGTCATTCTGCAAGTGCCTCGAGGGCCAACACAGGAGAAGTCCTGTGAGATCACTGCAAAACACAGGGGGTTACCCTTTACTGAATTTGTTCCCGTGCTGTTTTCGCACTAGTTTTAAACAAATCAAGCACGGGATTTCCCACAACTGTGTTTGCGACGGATGCTTTCCAATACACAATATCCAAAGATGTTTTCTGCTACATTCCGGTCATCTTGTTCACAGTTTGAAGCGCAGAATTCAACCGTGAGTAACAAAATGCAAGAGTCGGTGAAGACAAGAAGAAAAGTGCAAAGGCGGAAGAAAATCAAAAGAAAACAAAGGACGGAACCCCCAAAACCATTGCTGGCAAGAACAAAGCAGAGATACCCTAGAAACATATGTCATCGTAAAAATGGTCCAGATCAGTCTATAGTACTTTTCTGTAACCTTCATAAATAGTGCCTGTCAGGTTCACTGAATCTTTTTCCTTCTCTGGGAGCTATTTGTAACTGGAAGATCTCAAAGTTCTTTCTAAATGTGGCTATATCATAATTCATCCCCGCTTGGCAATGAGCTAAAATTGTGTCAGCTGCAGCAGGATCCCTGATTTATTAGAAATTTGGAGAAACACTCCGAGCTGGGAACAGACAGGTCTGTGTCACATACTGCCTCAGAAGCAGGCAATATTAAATGCATGAAAAGGCTATTTTTAAAAATGGCATCAGCCAATTGTAAAAATCACTCGGAAATTTAGCCATCACCAGAGAGAGAGAGAGAGGAAGAAGTCTGGAGGAAACCAAACTCACAACTACCAGTTCACACCTGCTCTCAGAGCTGTGGGTCAGCCTGGAAAATGCAGTGTGCCATTTCAGCAGAAAAAAAACCCACACCATCGTTAAACCATCAGCTAACGACTCTGAGAGAAACGAAGGAAGCCTGATCCGCATTATTACCTGTCGTACCTGCTTATTATGACAGACTGTCCCAAGGACTCAGCTGCACCGCACGGAGAAAATTAGCGTACCCTGGGAATATTTTAAGATTAAAAAAAAAATAATAAGATTCACGCTCCCTCTGGTCCTTGTTCCATAGTGAATCCTGTGACGCTACGCCTTTCTGACCGCATTATCCCTGAGGCTGCTCCAAACATCCATCACTCCTGTTAATATACGAGCATGGCATGGTTGAAAATAGGAAAAGGCACGTGCGGTGGATGGGTTCCTTCCGCAGGCTCTCTCCTATCAACAGACTCATGAGCAAAGCACGTGAGTGTTTTGTGAAGATCTCATGAAGATCCCAAGAGGGCCTCGGAAGGGACACCACCTCCTCTTCCTCACAGCGCTGGGGTCCAGCACCATTCGGAGCGAACGGTTCGGAGGGGCTGGCAGTAAGGATGCTGTCTGGCATCTGAGTTCTTTACTAACACGGTTCCCCGCTGGTGGCGGAAGGCCTGGACTCCACCATGGGCTGTAAACTTCACAGCCAACTTGTAGGGGAAGGACCCTGAGCCGGCTCCATGCCCTCCTCACCCCTCCTGCAGCCTCGGATGTGGGATGCGAAAGAACCTTTGCTGTCTGCACCACCCTGCCCCAAAACGCTGCGCTCTGACCAGGGGGGGGAAAAAAAAAAAAAAAAAAAAAAAGAGAGAGAGAAAGGAATTTCATAGAAATGGCATCAGCTAAATATTCCTTTTGTAAGAGGACAATTCCCAGTGTCTCTCCTGGAGCTGGCACCCTTTGCCCCCGCCTCCCCACGGCCGCAGCCGCAGCGAGCCGGCTGTGTGATTTCCTTCGCCTCCAATGAACTCTGACTAAGCTTTATTGAAGGGTCAGCGACTAATGGCAGGGTTGTGCGCCAAAATGAAAAGGCCAAACGCGAGGCCTAAGAGTGGCCTGGAGACCCGAATCCTCCGGGGACTTTATCTGGGAGAGCTCGGGGGGGATTTTCTACACTTGTCTGATTCTAAATGCCTCCAAAAGCTTGCTCACGGAGAGAGCTGACACTTACAATGCACGTGGAGCCGGGTAATGAAGGAGCCTTAGATCCTCTATAATAGACAGGGTCAAAAGGCCTAGGCCAATTATACAGGCTTGCCCAAAAATCTTCTCTTCCTTGATCCCCCATCCTCTCCCTCCGTAATTTATTTGGAACTTAATTTTACATAATTGTGTCGGGGTTGGGAGACGCCAGTTTCGAGCGGTGCGTTCGTTTATAGAGCTTTGGGTCTGTTGAGGTTTAAAGACACTCACGAACCTGCATAAAACCAACATAAGCAGTGTTCAGGCTAAGTAATATAATATATCCACCCCTCAAACCGCAGACTGAGCCACGATGCCCATCCTCATCAGCTGCCACCAACTCCCCCTTGCCGCGGCAGGGATTTGGGAGCAGATGCCCAACCAGCAGTTATCCAAGTGGTCAGAGTGGACCTTCCCTGGTCGAGACCTACAGAAGCGACACAGGGATGTTGCAAAAAAGCCTGAGCTGTGCCAAAACCACCGGTCACTTTGAGCACCACAGTCAAGTCAAGTGTGCTGCTGTTACCTCGGCACCATCCCCACCCCGGTCCCCATCTCTTCCCCTCTCTAAGCAAACCGCTTATTTTGCCCGACCTTGGTATTTCAGTCTATGCACATTTTTGGGGTTTCAGGCACTGTATTCTCCTCACAGCGGTGCCGTAGGTCAGACAAGGAGCTGAGACACTCAGACATTGCACAACTGCCCAAAATCCATGCCAAGCAGAGTATGGCTCTGCACAGTAATAACCTGTCCCTGTGGCACCCACCTGCGACCCTGAAAGACACAGGCACAGAACAGACAACTTGTGTTGGAGAATGACACCAAAATGCATCTGGGAACAATACTACACAACAGGAACTGCAACATTTGACTCCAGTCTGCGTGAACGGACTGGAATAGCTGCTCACGGGACTCGGCCACCAACCACGCTGCAACAGCTCCCGTCAACCTACTCCAAACCATTGTAAGAACAACAGCACAGAGACCCGCGATAGACCTAACCAAACATCTTTCGGCCCAAATGGAACCCCCAATGCCTCCCTCAGCAGCCCCGGGGTTTAAGCTTACCTGTAGCACGGCAGGGTTGGTCTTCTTGAGTCAGATGTCAAATGGATTTTACAGGAATTGCAGCAGTCACTGGTTTCTCACCATGCTTAACACAGATCTACTTCCAACAGTTGACCACCACAACCCACCGACCAAGTCTCCACTCTTGGGGAGGGAGCACAAAACAGCTACAGCTGAAGCCGGTTGATTAAATAGTGACGGAAAAGCCAGAGGGGCCAAATTAACTTCTGCTGTGAGTTCTCTGGGGCTGGTGGAACAGCGATGGAGCTGGCCTGAGCCGCCGGGTAATGCCAGAAGGAAGAGCATATGCAATTGAGCAATACGCCAAAACACGCGGAGATGCAGCTCAGGGAGTGAAATCCTTCATGCCAAAGGACAGCACAAGCTCTAGACCCAGCAACATCTCCAGTGCGAATTCCACCCGGGGGGGCAGAATATGTGGGTTCCTGAACAGAAACTGCTGGTTTGTTCTGCTCCGAATAAAGCCACCCTGTCACTTAATAAAACCAAGGCCAGAAATGTGTCTTACTTCTTTGGTTCCGAAGAAGCTGATTTGTGCATTGGTATGAGAGAGGGTTTTTTGATTATTTTTTTTTAAATCTAATTTCCTTCTAGATATTTTTTACAGAAGAGTTTTACAAGGAAGCTGGCACGCAAGGCTTTTAGTAGTAGGAATAAACGAGAGCGCTTTAGTAAGCTCTTTCAAAGCTGCTGGCTTCTCTCCTCCTCCTGATTACCAGAAGACGGAGTTTTCAGGGAAAGAGAGCCGCTGCTAAGTCTTGTTTCGGCAGAGCATTTTCCAGTATGAAGTGGTTTTGTTCCAGGTTGCAGGTCCTGGAGTCAAGTGATCTCAGCAGAAAAATCAGCTTTCATTTGAAATAAAAAGTAAAGCATGTTTAGAGCCTTCATTCTTATAACAAATAGCCTGGTGTCAAAAGATGATCTTTTCAAACACTGTGCTTTTAAGGTGGGGTTTTTGTGTGTTTGGCTGCTCAATCTACCATTCTGCAAGCTACACTAGAAGGAAAGTCCCACGTAAAATGAAAACCTGTATATTCCTATATAATAGATGCTTAGATCTATCAGACAGATCACCAGGAAAATTCTCAGGGTTTAAAACTCCGCTAGGGGAGGTGCAATCACACCGGTCCCCAAAGCCCATTCTGCGATCTGATTCTTTGGTGCTGCCATCGGTATCGGATGGTGCGATGGCAACTGTAAAAGAGCTGACAGGAAAAACTGCCTGACAAGAACTGGGCTGTGAACCTCAGCTCCGCTTCACGGAGAGCACGGGAGAGCTGTTGAAAAGGAGTACGTCCCTATTTCTTGAAAAGAACGGTCAGAGTCTGCATTTTCTTAGCGCCGTATGGTATTCATACAAGGTAGATTTGCGGCGTTTTTCTTCATAATCCTTTTTTTTTTTTTCTTTTTTAGCAATAGGAAAAGCCCAGCAGCTCACCAAAGCATAGGCAGACAGTCGGTTGTTGCAATGGATGCTGAAATGCAGCGCTAAGTGGCCTCGATGAGATGACATCCACCCACTTATATGAGAACTGGCTCTGGGCCAGCGTCTGCAGTCACAGAACTAAGGATCCAGTTCCGACGTACTCACAAAGAGGAAAAAAAAAAGCGCAAAACCACTACTAAACATTAAATCTGGTAGAGGCTAGAACACAAGAACCATCAGGGCCCCTGCAGTAGAGAGAAGCCATCCAATTAACGCGTTATTAAATAAACAAGGCAGAGGAGAAACTGAGGCCAGAAATGAATTTGCTTGCCCGCGATCACTTGGTAGGTCAACATCTGAACGCAGAGCCCAAGCTTTGGGGCTAAAGCACCTCTTGGGACAAAAAATGCAACCAGTCAGAGGCTTTGCCGCTCCAGAAGCATCGCAGAGCATCGCTGGGCTCAGCTCTTACCCCTGGGGGAGGGCGAGCGGAGAGGGGTCAGCCTCCTACCAGATTTCACCTCTCGCTAAAGCTGCACGTGTTTAATGAGCGTGGGATCCTAGAGAAAGGATCCCAGCGAAGGGATCCCCACGTTCCGTCTGCCTTTCCCCCGGGATGGGAAGGGGGCTCAGGGCTGGGGAGGGGGATGCGCAGCCACAGAGCGATGCTGCCGGGGAGGGGACACACGCGTTTCTCCCCTCTTGTGTGGGAGCCGCTGTCTCAGGCCCGGGCTGGCACGCAAGGCAGCATAGTTAGTTGTTATTAATGATCCTTCTGGCTCTCCCCGGTCCCGCAGAGACATTCCGGCTTTAATAAGCCACAGCTGGAGCGAGGTTTCCGGGCCGGCAGCTGAGG
>NW_009649449.1:2291492-2309694 GCF_000708025.1 Charadrius vociferus | reverse complement strand
CCAGCGCGTGCAGGCGGCGCGGGGGCCGCGAGCCGACCGACCTCGGGGCTGGCGGCGGCCCAAGGCTCGGCGCCTTGGCAGGGAGAGCGTGAGAAACCGGGGGGCGACACCCAAGTGTCATCACAGCTGCAAAAACTGCCGAGCAGAAAAGCCTAATTACAAAAATATGCGCCCGGAGGCTTTTCCGTGATGAAAACAGAGCCGCGTTTTACCCTCGCCTGCCAGAAGTGCAATGCAAGTTATTCTCTGCTATGCAGTGTGGGATTTTTAACTAGGCTTGGCGGGGAGGGAGGGGGGGCTAGGGGAGACCGAGGTCTCCATAAAGCAGGGTTGTCATCGCCAAGTGTGGCATATCTGGGAGATGAAGGAGGAACATAACACACCCTATTAAAATTAACAAAGCCCTTTTTCTTCCTGCTTTTATTTTTCTCCCTTCTCCCCCCCCCCACTCCCCACAACTCCTCTGGCTTCTTGGCTGCCGCTATTTACAAAATGACTTCAGAAACTGATAAAGCACTTTAACCGCAGCCAAATACCATCCTGGCCTCACATGGCAACGCTCGAAGGAATGCACCACCACCGCACAGGCGTGACATTAAAATGGAATCTGCTCGGTTGACGTGCGCAAAAAAAAAAAAGAAAAAAAAAGCCACCGTGTCCCCAAGGCCCGCTTCTCTATGCCCTTGACACGTGTCTTAGAGGCGGGCAGTGCCACCGAGTCCACGGAGCTGCACTGATTTAACCTCGATGTCAACGGAGGACAGAGCCAAAAAATCGGGACTTCTGCAGCGCAAGTGGCAATCGCATCCGTTGTGAAAGCGGACGCAAGGGTCTGTCCCTCCGCCGCCACCCAGTCCTGGCAGATAGGAAGGAGGGACACCAGACCTGTCAGACGGTGGGTCTGAGTCGGGCTGGGCTGGTTGTTCCAGTAGCTGCGGTGATGACAGTGGGGAGGGCACCGCTAATTGCACATGGGCGCACGCAGGAGATTGCTACGTGGGTGAGGAGCCTGATGCGACCTCAGCTTCGCACCCGGCAGGCTGTGATGTGGATCTGAAGGGAAGTGCTCTTTGGCCCCGCCTCGCCACGGCTCCAGGCGTGTGATAACCCACACCTTCCCCCTGGGAGGTCCTGTGCCTCTTATCGCCCTCCCAGGCCCGTGGGGAGCGGTGACACCCAGATCAGCGCCGTCGCGGGTTGGAGACGCAGCAGAACAGCAACCCTGCGCCTCGCTTCTCCTTCAGGGATTCTCAGCCAAAAGAGTCCGCGGACCTCATTAACGACCCCATCGCTTTGCACTGGACAGTCTGTCAGAGCTACCTGCACCTGCTAAAAGTGTCCCCGTCCCCAAGCTCTGCTGGGTGACACTATCCCCACCGCGCGGTTGAATTCCCCACTGTGAGGGGGTTCCTCTAACGCCTCTGGCTCGGTCCCAAAGTGATCTCACATCCTTCTTTCTGCCCCTTCTTCTCCTGCAGGAGGGAAGTCACAAACCCTTTGGTTGTTCTCAGGGTGATTGTGCACCCACACCCCAAAAGTTCATTTACACGAGGAGGTGTTTGGGCCTCCAGGAAATCTCTGCTTAATACTTGTGCGCTTGAGCAGCTTTAACGTGAAGCAAACAAAGGTTATGGTCCAGGTGTAAATACGAGCCACGTATCTTTATTCTTTATCTAATCGAACTTACATTTTTATCTTTACTGCCACTGGTGTTTAAATGTTTGTACTAGTTTTTTAACTAGCTAATGTAAGAGGGGCCATAAATCCGAGACAGACTTCCATTGCAGCGGTTTTTAGTTCTGCATCTGCTCATTCAATTAATATCAAACTGATTTCTTAGAGTTAGTAAACGTGACCCATGACAACCATGGCCATCACCAAGTTGTTGCTGAAGGTGAGATGCCTCTAAAATAGTTATTTACCCATCCGAGCCACATTTTGCCCCTCTGTCTTCTAGTACTCCTTGGTTAAGTCATTAAATACAGTGGAACAAGCTTGAGAGCAGTGGCACGAGCAGAGCTTTCTACAGGCTACCGACTGTTTGCCACCTAAACCAGGAAGATGTATTTATTGCCAGAAGTGCTGTATGAAAAAGACCTGTGCAAAGTGTTGTCTAAGGACGTGGGAGATGCGTTGGGTTGACAGCGCTACATACCCAAGCTGTCCCTTTGCCTGCAGAACAAGTAACAAAGGCAGAGGAGCAGCTTTTCCAGCTGAAGCCCTGCTGTGAAAGAGGCCACCTCCAGGGATGAGCGTGGGGTCTCGGGCTCTCTGTCCCTCTCTGCCTTTGGCTCCTCTGCTGGGACTCTCCATCACGGAGCCCATCAGCAGCCCTGGAAATCACCCTTCTCCATCCAAAAGCCATGTGTGCGCTGGGAAACAGACCACAGCTGCCTACAGGCAACCAAAGGGGCATCAACCAGCAAGAGCCTTTGGGCAAGCTCTGGCCCAAGAGGGCAAGAGCGGGGTGAGCTGCTCCGTCACACGACTGCTCCTCGGGGACAGCCAGGTCCACCTTGAAATCAGACAGGTGGACTCCCCAACCGCTGTGCTCCTTATCCGTGTCCCGAGCACGCAGAAAAGGAGGGTTGACCTCCCATAAAATCACCGGCAAGCCAGTGTCGCGGGGGTGGTGTTTGTCTGCGCCAGGGTCAAAGCGAAGGGGACAAATTCCAGCCATAAAAAAAAAAAAAAAGAGAGAGAGAGAGAGCGAGCATAGGTGTTGGCAGTGCAAAAAGAGAAGTCAAGGTACATGGCATGAGTCACCCGCTTGGAGCTTTCCAAAGGAAATGAATGGCTCAAATACCCTATTTCAGTAGAGAAAGCAATGCAGACAGGGCGCGGGGGAAGCCTGCAAAACACGTCAATCTGTTTACCAATGGGCAGTCCTACCAGGTCCGATTAAAGGGGAGGTTCTGACCATTGATTGCCACATCCCCATTGCCCTTATCAGCTTCTTGTGTGATACCATCTCTGCTTGCAGTCCAGGTAGCCTGCCAGACAGACAGGGAGGGGCAGAAAAGCTATGGGGATGATAAGCCCCATGCAAAGGAAACGTGCTGTCTCCCACCAGTTCTCTTCTGTGCGGGGACTACGTGGAAACGGGACCTTTCTCCTCAGGAAGCCTGGAAATTATGCATCTCCAGAGCTGCACATCCTCATCCATGTGCAGGAGCGGGGTTTTTTTCTGCTTTTCACCCGTCAGCCTGGCAGAGCTGGAGCAGACTGCAGAAAAACATGAAGGGGAGATGGAAGGAGGATTCGGTTGCTCCTTGTGCAACTTTAAGAGTTATTGTTTGCTCCAGGAGCACTCAGGGCAGAGCGTGAACTACATGAGAGCCGCACACGTCCCTCCGAGAGCACATCTGCAGGGTCTTTTGCTTGGCGCTGCGCTCAGTGAGGCCACAAAGCGTGCGGTTTGGAGCGAGCTCGTGTCTGCCTGGCTCAGAGCTCGCTCCCAGAGGCCCTATAGGATATATGCTGCCGGCTGGTGCGACAGAGAAAGAGGGAAAGACCCTACAGCGCAAGCTGCTTCCAGGAACCGCGGTTTGAAAAAAAAAAATCCCTCCACGTCTGCCAAAGGATTGTTGTGTGTGATGCAATACGCATCTTGGGTCCTGGGGTCTCAAGATGCAGTTTCTACAGTGCCCTCCCTAAACCCCAGATTGTCAGATCCGATCCTTCAGAGGACAAAGAGGTGGCATTGCCCTCCCCAAGCAGCACAAAGAAGAGAATATGAACAATCCCTTTATTTTAAGAATCAAAGTCTCCCCATGCAGTAACTGGGATTCCTTTCAGAGGTGGCGGAGGAAGAGGAATCATCGGACCTTTCCGGCCCATCCAGTGCTATAACATTAAGAAACCCAAAGCGTTTTGCTGCCTCAGCTTGTATCCTGTTTCACCAACTGACAGGAGCAGAGTCGGAGATAAAGGGAAAAAAATCTAGGGCAAAACCATCCTCAAACTCCCCCTCACCTCTGATTTTGTCACACTGATTAACGTTGCCCTGAGCCTGGTTGGTGGGATTGATCCCTCTGCATAATGACTAAAGCTGACCTATATTATCGAATCGATACCTCGAACAGGCTCTCTCCCAAGGCTGGCAAAGGCAGCCGAAGCTTTCAGAGCCACCGTGCTGCCGCTCGGACAATCCTGCACCCTATTTTCGATGAGGTGCGCCCACCAAGCAGGGGACTTCAGGACGAACACGAGAACTGCATTACCCAAAGTGAACCCACACTTGGCAGTTACACCCTCCTGTAATCTAGAGGGTGAAGTTTATTTAAAACCCACACACTAAACTAACCGTAGAGGCTCTAACCTCACCCTGCCATCCCGAAAACATTTGTATTCGGTGTCCTGTAAGCCAGACACACTGTTTACCCCCTGGCTTGGACTTCTTGTCCTCACCTTAGCGCCGAGGTGGCAAGGTTACACTA
Organism: Charadrius vociferus; assembly: GCF_000708025.1. Taxonomy (NCBI): domain Eukaryota; kingdom Metazoa; phylum Chordata; class Aves; order Charadriiformes; family Charadriidae; genus Charadrius; species Charadrius vociferus. The sequence continues at coordinate 2,305,255 of NW_009649449.1, read as the reverse complement.
GTTTGTACATTGACTGGAAAGAAGGAGCCCTCAGCAAAACTATTGCCCGAATCACTGATGCTCCGAGCAAAGTGTGCTCTGCCCCGATACATTTTCCTGAGCAGGCCTGGCTCCTGTCCGTGTGTTGGGAATTAATGATGTCCTGTTCCTTGTCTGGCTGCCCAGCCACCATCCCATCCCATCCCATCCCATCCCATCCCGTACCATCCCGTACCATCCCGTACCATCCCACCCCATCCTGCACCATCCTGGTGCAAACGCAGCAATCAATCAGGTGGCTCGAGTGCTTGGAAAAGGCACCGAAAGAAGAACTGCGACTGCTCCGGCAGGGAGGGGAGCTGAGCGGGGAGAGCGAGGTGGGAGCACCCGTCACATAATGACCACTTTCTTTGTGCGGTAGGCTGTCTGCTTCGTGCCTGGGAAAGGCAAGCCAGGCACGCAGCCTGCGCTGCCACCCACGCAGCCCGGGACTGGAGCTGCTGTCGTGTGTCAGAGGAGCACCTCGTCAACCTCTCCGCTTACCCCACCTCCTCCTCCGCTCTCTCCTCGCTCCGTGCGCTGCCTCCTGCTCTCCTCCCTCCTCATCGCCGTCACTCCCGCAGCGCACGGCGGGGGGGGGGGGGGATGCAGCACCTACTTGGCATTTAGACCTGCCAAGGTCCGCACAGCCGGGCACATTCCCCCTTCCCAAAACTGTTTGCGTTGAAATTTCAGCGTGGGATGGAGTCGGGGGGGGGGCACTTCTCCATTGTGCCCAGCTCATCCCGAAAGCGCGATGTATATTTATATGTTTGCCCACATCCCCTCCCCTTCCTTCCTTCTCTCCCTTGCTATTTTTTCTCTCGCTCTGTATTTCTTTCTCTGTCAGCCTCCCCTCCTGCTTTGTGAGAACAAACATTGCACAGTCGCTAATTCCTATCTGCACGCTCTAGCCAAAACACGGGGAGCTGCTAGGCTGGATAAGACTAATGGTCCGTTCGGTGCGGTCTCCTATCTCTGACAGTGAGCAGCACAAGCCACTGCTGAGGATGGAGTGCCCCTAAAATACCCTTTCAGAACAGCAGCCTTCTACTGGATAACCTACTGCCCTCGGGCAAAAAGTCTTCCTACACACGGACAGTGCTGGATTAGTTCATGCCCCAAGCACGATGCTTCATCCTGCTTACTGTAACTGGATGTTTCCGTGGTATTCAAGCAACCGCCTAATCCTGACGATTGCATATGAGCGCCTAATCCTTGCTCCGTCTAATCCCAGCTGCTCACTGCCTGCCTTGCGCTCAGCGATCCCGCATGGAGCGTTTTAAAGCCAGAGAATCACCTAGGAGTAAGTGAAACGCATCCTGTACGGGCCCTGCTCGGCTACTTCTGCGTCTTCCTAGATGTTGGATGATGTGTTCCCAAGGGCGCGTTCATTCTGGGCTCCTGACTGGGGGCATCGTATAGACCCGTGCAACTGAGACCCTGAAGTCTTTTGACTCCTGGAGGCATCCGGGCGCCCGTGGGATGCGGGATGAGGACGCTAACTCTTCAGTCTGCTCTCTTGCAGTGCAGCGATGGCTCGATGGCTGCCACGGTGCCCCTCCAGCTGTGGGATTTTAACCACCTTGTGCAACCCAGGGCACGCTCGGCTGCATACGCTACAGCCCGGAGAGCAAGAAACCGAGGCCAAATGCTTAAGGCTCACACTGAGAACATGAGGTCTGGGCAGGGGAGGCTAATACTTAAAAGAGCTGGATGCAAATAGCGGTAGCTATCTTCAAAGGGAAGGGAGATTCAGATCTCTGTGTCCCTCAAGGTACTCAAAGAATGGGGAACTGAAACTCCACAGCCCTGGTCTGGCACAGCACCAGGCTCGGCTCACGCAGGGGCAGCCACAGGCTACGGCTTCATTCCCCCCCCCGTGACTGATCGATCGCCTGTTTCGGCTGCGCTCTGAAGAGGTCGAAGTAAGAGTCCCCCTTTAATTGCCGTCTAATCTCCCTTTCCCAACAGACAGGACACTGCCCAGCCCTCCATTTCAGCAGGTGTGTTGAAATAAAAATGACAAGCAATTAAACAAATGACTTTTCAAACGAAGCCAGCGAGCTGGCCCGAACGACAGGAGAGGCTCTGCAGCGCTGCCTCTTCGCCCATCATGCAGAGAACCTGCCCCCTGAAGAAGTTAAGCCCAAAGCCTACGGAGTCGGAGGACCTTGGCAAGCAGAGCTCTTTGTGCTGTCCCATGGGAAAAGGGAAGCCTCGGGCTGCTTGTTCTATTTTCTTTTTCTATCCCTTCTTTTAGTTTCTGAAGTTAAGCCCTGGGAGCAAATGCATCAGCCAGTGTCCCCAAAACCTGATTCATTTTCCAATCACATGAGTTTACTTTTTAAATACAAATAAAGACAGGTTGTTTTTTTTTTTTCCTCAGGACAAGCAAACTTCACCTCTATCTGTTTGTTACTGTGGAATGTCAAAACCTTCTGTGCGAGTCTCTCCAGTGGATTTCCCACTCCTCTTGAGCACAGGCAAGTGGTGCCCGGCTCCCCGTGGCCACGCTGGGCTTGGTCCCGAAGCGTGCAACGCACAGAGCTCACCGAAGGGGAGAGGAAGAGGCAGCCACAGCCTCTTTAAGATTTTATTGTTGTGAGCTGCTCCTGTCCTAGCCACATCCGAGCACGAATGCCAAATTTGTCATTCCTGATATAAACTTAGGTGCTAAAAATAAACAGGACAGCTTAGAGGAACGAACTCACACCATGCTTACTGCGGAAGCCAAAATCCTCTCTTCAGATGGCACCGTTCCTCTGCCTCGCCGGTAAAACAAACTGCTAGGGCTCAGGGCTCCGAGGTTTATTTCCCACTCTGTCTCTAACTTGCCATGTGGGCCCAGCATAAATCACTTCTACCCTCTCCATACAGCCACCTTGTAAGTGCGTACAATAACCTCTGCTTCCCCAGGGCGTTGTGAGGTTTAATTGCTTGCAGACTGCTGCGAGGTCCTCAAAAGATTTGCAGAAGTGCAAAGTAATATTAATGCACAAACTCAGAGCGCACATTTCCCATAGTTATCTGCCCTGCCTGGCTGGACTGGTTCCCAGCATTTTGCTTAGATGATTTTGCTTCATTTAATCCATTTTAATTACCTTCTGCTGATTGCTTTTGCCCTTTGTTTAAAACATTTCAAATTCCTAATTGCATCTCTGGGTTCTCCCATCAGTTGTTGTCATGGCTGGGCCTTATCAGCAAGGCAGGTTTTTCTGAGTTTGTTTTCAGATGCTCTCCCGTACTGGTGAGCGGCAAAGCAGGCTGAAACCCAACGCCGGGTCATGTTTGTTTGTTTGCTTTACTAGCCCAGGAACTAAGCAGGTTTTCACAGTTTCTCCAGGAAAGGGGCCACCCATTTTGTGGTCTGGGCTTCGCTAACAGACAATTTCAGGCTTGAAAGTAAACAGATGATTTTGTCTGCCTCCTGTCGTAAATTAGTGGTTCCTGTGCTTTTTTTGGGGGGGGCAGCCGCACCGGTTAACCAGACTGAGACCTCGTCTGAACCTCGGAGTTCCAGCCCAGGGTGGTTTCTGGGATGCTCCAAACCTCGGGCTCAGAAGGAAGCAGCCCAACCTCCGCTCAGCATCATCACTCAAAACCAACTTAAAAGCTGCATGTGCCGGGTCCCTCTGCGCGCCACGGAGGAAGTATTAACCCCCTCGTCCCCAGTAAGACACGTGCCTTGTCCTCCGCAGAGGCTTAAAAGGTGAAACCGAACCTATAGCAGAATCTGAGCACTTGGGAGTGTAGGTCAGCATCCGCTAGAGTTGGTATGGAAAGGAGGAGGAGAGGGCAGTCTGTTCCCTGCTCTGCAAAAACCAGTCTGGGAGTCAGAGAAGCACGCAGAGTTTAAAACGGAGCCGGGTACCGCAGCTCACCAAGCGAGGGGCAAGAGAGATGGCCAACACCTCTGGCAGCCCTGCAGCCAGCCCTTGCCGGGCGGCACATCGCTCCTGGTCCTCAGCTTCAGAGCCGCTGCCGTGAGGGCACTCCTGGGCCAGCGTGAGCATCGCTGGTGGCACATCCCTCCCCAGCGGGGATGCTCCTTGGGGGCCCAGCTCTTGGCGTCAGGTTTCTTCAGGCAAATCTCTTACAAGTGAGCGTGGAGAAGTGCCTGCAGCCCTCAGGCTCTGGCCACGCAACCAGTCTGCCCCAGCACGGGCAGTGCAGCTCACAGGACACACAACCCGGGGCTTTCTCACATCTCCTGTTTTACCCAAGTTCCCTCCAGTGTGGGGCAGGGGATGAGGATGCAATTCCTCAGGGGTGCAGTGCCGGGGGCTGTGAGCACAGCCCCTGCGTGAGGCAGGGGGACCCAGCCGTGGCAGCACCCGCAGGTGCGTGGCTGCGGTGATGCACACACGTGAGGCGGCGCGGAGGGATGCCAAAGCACGCACGGCTCTGGTGTGCCACGGAGATGAGGCACACAGAGCAGGCAGCCCATGACGGGGCACACGCAGACTGGGATGGGGCACACGCAGCCCCGGGACGGGACACACGCAGCTCGGAGCGCGGTGCGCGGTGCGCGGCCGGCGGCCCCGTGCCGAGCGTGTGCCTGCGTGCCGCCAGCGGGGTGGGGCAGCCCGGGCACTGAGCAAATTCACCGCAGAGCAAGGCAAGAGGGGGTTGATAGCATCCGCCACGGCAGGACCTGAGTGGGTGGTACCGGCATCCTGAAGTGGACGGGCCACAAAGGCCACCACGGAGCAAAGTGGGGACATCGCAGTGGAACCTAAATCCATTTCAGAGCTTTTCTGAGCTTCCTTATCCACGGTTTATGAGTGTGGTGGCAATGAACTTTGTACTGAGCTCTACGTTGTGCCGTGCTGATGTACCTCAACCTTCGTTCTCGCCTGACAGTGCCCTGGCTCCAACAGCTCCCGGCCAGCCCTCTGCTCCGAGTGCCTCTCCGGAGCAGATACCCCAGCCCGTGCCTCCCGCATGACTCTTTCCTCATCTGCTTTGCCCCTGCCATGTAGCCCTAGCTCTTTCCATGTGTCAGCTAACATACTTCTGCACTTCAGTGTTTATCCTGTTCCCTTTTCGGCTCCTTCACCAGCACGTCCAAGGTGGGGTTGTCAACCGGTACATGCAGCAGCTTGTTTTTTGCCACTGTGACTTGCATCTGTGTTTCGTGTGTGGATGAGTTCCATGCCTTTATTTCCCCAAAGAGAGCTAAACCTTTCTCTTTGCAGCTCCTTCTACCCTCTGCTCATACTATTCCCTTCAAATCAGGCATGACCTTGGTGCCTCACTACCTAGCGTGTGCAATGACTCGGTTTAAGTCGGACGACATAACCTAAGGAGCACGGAACCATCAAACTAATTGTCACTTGTTTCCTAAAGCAGGATTTTCACTTAGCTCTTTGGTGATGAGCGTATGGTGAATACAACGTTTCTGCTTCTTATTTAATGATCCGTTGACAGGAAAGATAGAGTAGGCAGAAATCTAAATTCTGGACTCTCTCCAATTTTTTATCCACGGGAGCCCAAGCCTTTCAGCATTGGGAAAGCAGCAACAGGAAACGAGTCAGGGGGAATTTTAGGAGCTGTTGAGATGGCTGCAGTGTTTTACATTCCCAGAACTCAGCAGGCAGGCAGCTGTCTGGTCTATTAATCCTTTCCAAGTTTCTCTTTTGCCCCACAAATGCATTTCCTATTGTGCCCGTAGAACGCGCAAGGCACGGTCCCATCCCGGCCTTATCCCCTTGCACACCACGATGGGGAAACACCAGCAGCTGTGTTCCATCTCGCTGAAAGGGAAATCGGGACCCGTGCGCCTGTTGTGCTTGCCTACCACAGACTCGGATTAAGCCTGAGCTGTTTCAGGGTTCCCTACTCCCAGCCGGATTTCCCGCGGCAGCAGGCTGTGTGGAGCCGAAGGGAAAAGCTCGGCGAGAGACGCCGTTTTTCCTCGGGAAGGCTCAGGAAAGCCTCCCCGACTGAGTCGGAGCGCGCTGTGCTGCGCTTTTCTCAGCTGGATGTTGCTGTTACATCCGTGTTTTTCTTCCTCCTTGGCCCGGCTGCTGAAGCTGCTTTCCAGACCCCCTGAGCAAACTTGGATACTTCGCAGGGACTGTCTTCTTTGCTCCATGCGAAAGCTAGCTGCGTGCGGCCCAGGGACTGTGAGTCCAAGAAAACTTTGGAGCACAGCACCCCTCCGGAGGCCATTTGCACAGCCCCGGCATCAATGCATCGCTGAACAACCGCCTCCACCTCCACCCCCAGACCCTCCTGCCCTGGGGAAGTTCCTTTCAGGTCAGGGTCAAGACACACGAGCAGGGCTGTGTGAAGGAAACCGCTGCGTTAACCAGAGGAGTTCTGCGGGTAAGCGGAGCGGACTGTCACCGGAGCCTTACACCGGCGCGGAAGGCGGAGGGGCCTCGGTGGAAAAATCTCGGCATCCAGAGGTTACCACTGCAGCCTGGCACGCCGTCAGCAGAAAATCCCTGCTGGCTGGTTTCTACCTGCTGAAGGAAATCTGGGCAGGAGAAAAGCCAAACCTCCTCCCTTTTCCACGCTCTGTCCCATCCCGGCCCCCGCTTCCCCCCTCACCGCCCAGAGTCAGCGCTCGCAAGCACCCCAGCCAGAATTCCTCCCACAAAACAGGGCTGGAACGCAGCCACAAACTGCTCAACCTAAACACAAAAGGGAAGACAAGCCTAAAATAAACACGCACGCACACAAGCGCACACCCGCATGCACACACACACACAGCGCGCTCCGATGGCCCGGGGGAGGCGGAGGGGGAAGCGGCGGTGGGAGGGTGGCTGGGTGGTGAGGAAAAATTTACTGCTGGCCTCTTTAAAGGTGTGTTATTTGTTCAAGGCTGTCCAAACATTTGCGGAGCGCTGGCAGGCCCGGAATGTGTGCAAGAGCTCCGGCAGCGTGTCTTAGGCGTGGGAAAGCTCTGCTCTCCTCAACCTTTACAGGCTTGTTCCCCCTCAGGCAGTGATTCAATAAAACCCGCGCCAGAGATTTATTGAGCTGATAATGACAGCTTCAGTCAGCAGGCAGACACCAGCAAAGCCGGGGGAGAGGGGGAGAGAGACTCCCAAGTCGCAGAGGAGGGAAGAGAGATCCCAGTGCCTGGCTTGGATGGGGCTCGGATGGGGCTGGGATGGGGCAGGGGCTCTGTGTTTGCTGGGAAAAGCTGGGGTCTGCGAGGGTGAGAGCCGGGCTTTCCATGCCGGAGCGTGCAGCCGTGCCCGGCGGAGCGGAGGGTGTGCCATGCAGGTGTGCAGGACTCCCTTGGGGTGGGAATGGCCAAGGAGCCAAGCTGGCGCGCTTCCTCACCCAGCCCCGGCGAGGTGAGGGATGTGGCCGTGGGATGCGTGCCTGCTCCCCAAGGGAGACGGGGCGAAGCGCCCTGGCTGAGCTGGCCACCTCCGGGGGGGGAAGAGGCTGTGCCACGCTCGGCCCCTGGCCCGCTGGGCAAGTTGCTTCACCTCCCGCTCCGCCACCGCCCTTTGACTGTTTAGCCCTGGATAATTCCCCAGCCCAGCAAATGCTAAGCTGAGAAGGGCAGCAAGAGGCTCCCTGCCTGAGCGGCTCCGGGGTGCTCCTAGAAGGCTGTGCTGGATGCTGGATGGTCTCTGTGGAAAAGCAGGAGGAAGATGATGGCCGTGAGGGCTTGCTTAAAGGCATTGCTGCTGGTCTAGGTCGTGCAGGTGCCCAGGGATAAAACCAATGCCCGGTGACAGAGCTCTGTGCCACCATTGGTACCATTTCACCGGCCAACGTGTCACTGGTCCACTCAGGCCAAGTGTTGGTTTCCCTTGCTGTTTTCTTCAACAAAACCCTGGCAGATAAAAGCAAGGGAGAGCCCAGGGCTAAGCACCCGTGAGAAAGGCCAGCAGCTCCAGCGAGGCGCTTTGCACTTTCCTACCGTCCCACAGTACTTTGTGGTCACTCCGGAGTTAAATCCCATAAAGGCACCTGTGGTTATCAAGTCCGTTTTACCGGTGGGAAATGCAAGAGATAGAAGGGAAGTGACTCACTCGGCGAGGCGGCAGCACGGCCGGGAACCAACCTTTCTCACTCTCTGCCCGTGATAACCCGTGGGCTTTGCGTGCCCGCACATACGTTTGACCCAGCGAGCAGCGATGCGATTAGGTGTACGTAAGGAACACGGCACGAGCACTCCCCTTCTGCAAGCCCTGGGAGGCTCCGCTCCGGTTTTACCGGGGTGCAAAGCCATTTCACGGCAGAGCCCGGGGCCTTTCGCACGGCGCGGGGCAGCGCAGCGCAGGGCTTACCTCAGCTGGGCGGTTGTTGCTGTTTTAACAAAAAATGCTTCAAGGAAAATCCTCCCCAAGATAACCTTCAGTCTTGCGCTCAGCAGCCGGGGAGACGCGTATCTCTTAGCCTTGGCAGTCAGGTAGCTGAAGGCAATAGAGGCACAGAAAAATGTGGCTAGCTAGCATTGCTGGGATAAAAGGGAACTCGCATCGCCTCTCTTATTTAATTATTACCGTCTGTGTTCTTTCTGGCATTGCAAACGCTTGGGAACTTGGCGGCTTACTGCCCATATTAATACAAAGCGTTTTCTCTATAGTGAGAGTATTCCGTGGTGCTGGAGGGGGTGGTTTTAGCCTCACGCCTGAAACAGCTCGACTTTCTCAAGCGTTAGGTTCAAATCCCAGCAGGACCTAATGAGAGCTTCGTGTTGCTGGATGCAGGGAGGGAGTTTTGCGGGTGTTTCGGCTGAGGCTGAGGCTCTGCATGGACCTTACAGTTCCAACAGGCCTTTGCAATTTGGCTGTCAACAAAGCGGGCGACTGGTTTCTATAATAAACACTCGGGGATAGATTTTCAAAGAGCAGAGGCCCTGCCTCGTTGGGGTGTGTGTAATTTGTAACAGAGAGCAAATTCAAGTGTTTGGATTGCTGCCTCTTGCTGGCTTGCACTTGGCTCTAACGTTTGGGCTTGGGTTTGGTGGATACGAAGGAAGCCATTCCTCCGACGGTATGAGCACTGGTACAGTAGATCTTCCCTGGTCTTGCCGTTTGGTGTCTTCAGGACCGCAATTACAAAGCTGGCCCTTTGCTTTTAGACAGGAACAGTCTTTGCTCTTAGCCTTAACTCGCCTTCTCTGACCCCTGATACTGATCCTTTGCAGCTCTGTGGTTTCACCCGCAATTAAAGAAGCGCATTTTGTCCTGACGTGATCCTGCTTGGCCTGCAAGGGCCCTCCATTACCCATGTGCTCAGCAGCCTCTCCGTAGACTCTGGAGACATTCCAAACCCACCTGGACGCCGTCCTGTGTAACCTGTTGTAGGTGACCCTGCTCTGGCGGGGGGGTTGGACTAGATGATCTCCAGAGGTCCCTTCCAACCCTGACCATTCTGTGATTCTGTGATCTCAAAGGTGCTGCAGTCTTGGCACCAGCTCGTCCTCTCTCCCTGTCTCCGACGGAGGGTCCTGTGTCAGCCTCAGCTCTTGGGCGTTAGTTCAGTGAGGTGCCTCTGAACTGGGTAGCACCCAAAGAAAAGGGCAGCGGAGCCAGGATTCTAGCTGCCGAGCAATCCTATAGGAACCGGTGCGGTATGGCCACGCCAGTCGTTACAGCCCGCAGGGGAACAGGGAGCCAGGGATGCCAACGGACACGAAAGCCACCCACGCACCGCAGTAAAGACCCCGGGAAGATGCAGAGTTGCTCTCGAGTGTGACACTGGATGCGTTCTAAACCCACATATAAGTTTGAGGGGAGGCATAAAGATCTCATGGAGGAGGGAAGCATTTTAGTTAGAATGAGAAATGTAGTCTTAGGTCTGCAGAGTAAGTACAGCTCAAACAGCGACTAGCATAGACCGGGCTCCGGGAAGTAGTAGGGGCACTGAATTTGCAAGTTGGCTCTATGAATAAAGTGTATGTCCCCCCTCCATAAGCATCCCACTGCCGGCAGGGGAGGCGGCAGGAGGTACCGAGTCCCTTCCTTTGCCCTCATCTCTTCCTCCCCGGAGCCCAAAGCAGACCTCGCCACGTTTTGCAACCCTGTCTGGAGCCCTGCAAACAAACCAGCCGGCTGCTCTGGAACACGCAGCTCCCCTGCTGACGGCAGTCCAGTCAAGTCCCAGATCAGATGACTGCTGCCCAGAAGCAGGGCACTCCGTCCAGCTGCTAAGCGTATCCTCAGACAGAGCTAACTGCTGTCAGGATGCAGCTCTTCCCTTTTAGCGACTGTAGCTCGACGGAGGAGAGCACCCAGCTGTATTCCTGGAGTTTTCCAGGGGCTGGCTGAGCGCAACACGCGCGGCATCTGCTCCGCCACAAAGCTGTCTTTCTTTTCCAGCAGTGGCACGAGTCGCTCTGAGAAATGTGGGGTTTTGGCAAAACAGCCCCTGTGCCTGAATCACTGCCTGGCACAGCTGTCTGCAGGAGGGCAGCTTCCTCCTGGGTGGCAGGTAGCGAACAAATCTGGTTCTCTCAGCGCCGCCCCGGGAGAAGCCACAAAGCTATTGCACACATGTGCGCGCAGGCACGCACCCCTCGCCTGGCTCTTCCAAAGGCTCTGCTGGATCCCCAGCCTTTTCAGCATCTGTTCCACATCACCTTCCTCCTTTTCCAGGCTCTGTGGACTCACTCCATCCTCTCCCAGATGTTTCCATCCTCTACATCCCCTCATGGAATGAATACTCCTCATAGCGCTGAGGAGCGAGCACAGATGTTTTGGTTCTGGAGGAAGCTCTGGTACGGGATGTGTGCAGCCGAACACACGGACTGCGTGCAGGGATTGAAACTGGGAGCTGTAAGCCCCGTTCCCCACCCTGCCCAGCTCTGGAGTAGGCACACCGAGTGTTAGCACAGGTCACCTCACTCTCTATAGCCAAGGCAGCTGAGGAGCTGTAATTCAGAGGACACCGTAATTCGGAGGACAAAGTCAGCCCCAGGTTGAGCATCACTGACGGTGACCTCCATCATTTCCTTGGAGGCACCCACCAGCACCTCTCTCCTTCCCCGACCAGCTCCTTTCCTCTGTGGGGTGGGCTCCTGCAGTGGCAGGAGTGCAGCAGGCTGCAATGGCATCTCTGCCGTGGGTCAGCCCCACACGGCAGCATTAGCACCAGGCTGACGGCAGGGAGGGTCGCTGGGAGCACCGAGCTCAGGGGATAAGGTTCATGCTGTTGAGAGACTTCATCTTTACGGGTACATTATCGAGCCTGTTGGCTTCTAACACACTCCCGGGATGAAAGCACAAGGGGAGTGATTGTCCGAGTATTTACCAAAGTTTAGGTCAGATAAGCCCTGTTGATTTTACAAGTGCTCCTCGCGGCCCCGGGAATGACTTTATGGCTGGAGCTAGCAGGTGGAATACTTTGCGGTGGAGAGGAAGGAGGGGAGACACACCAACCAAACCCACCATTATCCACTTGTTTGCTGATTATTTCTGTGCAATTTAACTCCTTGCTAAGCACCCCAGGCTCCCCCAGCGTGCTCTGCGCTTTCCGTCACCTCTCTGCGGGCTGCTCCCTTGAGGTTAGGAAAGTCTTCATCAAATTCCTCATGCTTACAATTTTCCTGAGAGTTTCAAATAAAGAACGGAAACATCTCTAGTGAAGGGCAGAAGAACCTCTTGTCGCTGAGATCTCCTTGTCTATGAGCCACTTTCTTTTGAGGAAGTGGGAGAACATCTCTTGCTAAAGATTTTTTAGAAGTAGAGCAAAAAGCAGTCAGCATCGGGGTCTTGTATGGTGTAAATGGGCATCGATGCCGCCTAAGGATCTGAAACTTAAAAGGCAGAATAGCCCTGTGCGTTGGCTGAGGGGGCACTTCTCTGAGCTCTCATCCCCTTAACTAGCTGCCTCCGTATGCAGCTGCGGGCAGCAGTGTGATACCAAGGTGCTTCTGAGGACTAAATGTCATTGCTGGTAGAAACCGATGCCATCGCGTTTGAGTTTATAGCCCTTGAAGAGCTGCCCATTGTGTTCTAGAGCTCTCTCCCTGCAAAACCCTTCTCGCCACAGAGCACAGGGCGAAGGAAAACTACTGTGCTGCTTCCGATTTTGAAGTAATCGGGGTTATATATGCTGTCACTTTTGCATGACCTTTCTGACAGTCTTAGTAGTAATTACCTTCAGTCCTGCGCTGTCCCATCTCACTGTAGCTCTTTGTACATTGGCTTTATTTTACAGGTGGAAAATAATGAGCATTAGCTCTTTGAGGGCTAGAGAAACAAGCCAAACCAAACCAAACCAAACCTAACCTAACCAAACGAAACCAAACCAAACCAAACTAACATGTCTCAAATTAGGGCCAATATAAACCAGGGCAGCAAAACCGCTGGGCAAACCTTTGCAGCACCCCGGGAAAAAAAACAGCTGTGGAAAAACCTTTCTTCCCGGAGCACGGGACCTAACAGAGGGCTCTGAAATGAACAGAAACTGCCAAAGTCTTCATTTCCCCCAGTTACTCAGATTCAGCACCAAAACAATCAATCTTTCTAGAAACGCTATTTCCAGTGAGAGGCACCCTCACTGGGGCGAGGATGGGAGCTTCGATTTTTCAAATAGAAATAGTAAGGGGTTTGGCATCCTCAGGAAGCCAGGGTATCTTTGCTCTCAGTATCTCAGATGGTAGAGGAGAGGAAAGCATTTGAAGTCAGACAAAATAAATAATTCAGTTTCTACATTAACACAACAGTTTCCTCTCGGCTCGCTCCGCCGCCATTCGTCTGCGGTTCTGGAAAGCAGCCTTCTTTAAGACGGCATTTAAGTATTTTCTTAAGTGCTTTTAGATTCAACAAAGCACTTAAGACCATTTTTTAAGTTAAGCGCCTGTTTAAGCGCTTTCTTGAACTGGGGCCTTCTGACATTTCTGCCTCTCCGATAAGAATTTGCGTAACATACAACGCGTCTGCCTGCGTGAACATCAATAGAGCGCGTCTCTCCAAGCAGCACATGAAATCTGTGTATTGTGTGTGTGTGTGTGTGTGTGTATCTGCCCTCGACTTTGCATGCATTTCGTATGGAGATGTTTATCTGGCTATTACAACAAATAAAAGGCATCTTGGTGTAAGTGCCCTCTTTGCGAATAAAGCTGATAATTACTGTAAACACGCCAGGTGCTGGAAGGCGCTGCTTGTTTGATGTTAGGTGACAGGGCCTGGTTGCCCATGTGCTGCTATCTCCTCGAAGTCTCCCCGGTCTGCCAAAACCGCAAAGGTTGTTGATATTCCAGGTATCGGCAGTCTGGCTGCTGGAGCAGCCTACAGCTCTCGGGAGCGGGTCACTGAGTAATTAGCGATATTACTAATGGGTAGGAAACCTAAAGCAGCTGGTGACGTCCAGTCCCAGTTGAACCGTGGCCCTAGGCTAGGACCTGCTGCCAGTTGCCGGTCTGTGGCCGGACCTGTGGCTCCCTCCGCCGGTGGGGTTATGACCGGAGAGCCGTTCTTGCTTTCCCAGCCCTGCCGGGGCTGCTGCAGCAGGCACGGCTACGCCGAGCGGTGACACCAGAAGGAGAAGCAAAGGCTGAAAGGCTGAGAGATCTGGGACTCTTTAGCCTGGAGAAGAGAAGGCTGAGGGGAGACCTTATTATGGCATACAAGTATCTAAAGGGTGGGCTGAAGGAGGATGGAGCCAGACTCTTCTCGGTGGTTCCCAGTGACAGGACGAGGGGCAATGAGCACAAGTTCGAGCATAGGAAGTTCTGTTCCAATACACGGACACACTTCTTTACGGTTGGGGTGGCAGAGCACTGGCACAGGCTGCCCAGGGAGGTGGGGGAGTCCCCTTCT
>NW_009649449.1:2269058-2290945 GCF_000708025.1 Charadrius vociferus | reverse complement strand
CTGCCGTGAGGCTTGGTACCTCTCCTCCCCTCGCCTCTCTCGCCGCCGGATCGCCCGTCGGACCTGGGGCTGGGCCCGGACGCTCAGGTTAATGAATCGTACCCGGCAGCCAGGGCGCGGGGGAAGAAGAACAGGACTGCTGCGGGGAGTAGAGTGTGAGAAGCTCTTAAACACTTTTTTTTTGCCCTGTCTCTTTACAGCAGCCCAGAAGTTGCCAAACCCTGTGAAGAGGGAGTGAAATGTTTGGTGGTGCCCCTGCTCTGGCAGGGGGGGTGGAGTAGATGATCTCCAGTGGTCCCTTCCAACCCTGACCATTCTCTGATTCTGTGAAATCCGCCTGCTGCGGGGCGGTTTTAGCCACCGTGAGTCCGGAGGATGGCGGGGGCACGGGCAGGATGGGAGAAGGGGCAGCAGCAGCCATGCACAGGAGAAGAAAACTGTCCCAGCTGAGGAGAGGCGGAAGGGTGGCAGTGGATTTTTCTCACGACAAAGATGCCCTTGTGCTGCCCGGGCCGGGCCAGAGCAGAAGATGCTAATGCAAACTGTCTGTCCCAGGCTGAGCGCTCTGCAATCTCAAAGAGCAACAGAGAAATTGTAACCAGAGCTGTGAGTTATCAACAGGAGCATTTTGGTTGCGACCATAAGGTTTTAAAACCTTCTGACCACCACGTAAATCCACTTGAAACAAACTCAGCTGAAACCTCTCATTTCTCCAAGGTTCAGCCTTCAAAATGCCGCAGAACACACACAGTTCTACCTGAAGCCATAAATGGCCCACAGAGAGCCCAGAGTCAGATCACATCGTGCAGCCACTCTTCTCCCATCACCTTCCTTTTCCCCTCCCGTGCTCCTCCTTGGATGTCTTTGCAAACCAAAATGAGGAGCGTCTGGCTGCAGAGACAGCCAAGCAACAAGGATGTCTGAAATTTTCCTCGTGCTTTGAGTTGTTCGGGTGTAGCTTTTCCATTCAGCTTCACTTGTGGCCCCAGTCCGAAGTCGGCCGTAAAAGGACAGGATCGCCCTGCCAGCAGACCCGCGCCCTCCTCCACGGTGCAAGCCAACACCGAGCTGGTGGAGGGCCTGAGGTTTTTGCCTTGTGCCTCATCAAGGGCTGCTGGTGGCAGTGGCGAGACCCCGCTCTGGGTGAAGTTCAGCCCCCGGCCCTCTCCAGCTGACTGAGGACACTGCTTGAAAATGCATGTGGCTCATCAGGGCTTGCCCCTGAGTCCCGAGGCAAGACTAGGAGGATGGAGTAATAGAGGTGAGCTTGTCTTTAAGACATCCACCCAAGGGCTGGGCGCTCCACCCTGAGCACAGCACCGGGCGTTGCTAATTTGTTGTAATCGGCGTGCCACGAGACAGGTCCTCAAAGCTTTGGTTGGGGGAAGGCAAGCAGAGGCGGCTGCGGCATGGGGTCCAGAGCCGTGTCAGCAGCAGCGGGGCAGGTTGCCACAGCTCCCCGGACTGCTTCATGCTCCCCAGTGCCCCCAGGTCACCCAGCCCGGCTCCCTGGGTGTTCACAGAGGGGATTTGGGTCAGGCAGTTGCACCCGTGCCAAGAGTGTGCTCTGTACAGACCCTGTTCTCGGTGGGCATAAAGATCCGCTTTGCTTTGCTGCTACAGTGGTCAGGGCTCTGTTGGAGCTCCTGCTAGCAAGCGTGGAGGACTCAGCTAGGCCAGCGTACAAGAGGGAAGGTGAAGTATCGTGGTCCTTTCTGTAATTTTTTATAAAAGGAAACATAAACATAGAGCAATTGTAGAGAGGTCGGGATGGAGCCGGGCCCACAGACTGTTTCTTGCTGAAACCCAGATTGCCACTGTGACCACGCAGGCTGATGTCTCAGAAAAAATATCTGGGAATGCAATGGTTAATCACCAGTGCCCTGCGTTGTTCCTCCTTATGCTTCAGAGTCAACAACCCCAGTGCACTCCTCTGAGCTCCTGACCAGATGCCCTCCTCCCTCCCCTGCCGTGATCTGCAGGGGATGGGGAAGTGGGCAGAGGAAGAAGAGAAGACGCAGGAGACAGCCGCTGTGGCCGTGTCCTGGCTCAGCGGCGGCAGTTTCCGTGTCAGGGAGTTCATGTCCGGAGAAGAGGGAAGCCAGGGTGCCTGCACATTCCAGCGTTTGGCTCATGCCGCCTGTCCTGCCACACACTGCCTCTGCTTTATTTCCGTGTGTGTGTGTGGTGTTGCCTTTGGCACCCGGGATGATGTTTACACTTTGCATACAGAATAACACAACTTGATATGAATCTGGCTTGAAAAAAAATAAAGAGGGAAGAAAGACAGAAAGAGCAAACTCCAAACTCTGCAGCTGAAAAAATACTGCAAGCTCCCACGGCAGCCAAGATCAACAGCAAGGACAGGCTACTACTCTCTGAGCGGGATACGGGTGGGTTTTGCTAACCCACTCCTAATTTGTGACGAAAATAATCACAGAAGGATGGCAGATCGGCGCCTGCCCATCAGGGCGGTTCACTCGGGTGCCGGGAGAAGGGAGGGTATCGAGCAGCTGGACTCCTCGCAGCGAACCGGGCTACTTCGGAAATATTGGCAGTGCTTCCGAAGGGGTTAAACAGCAACTAGTTTCTGTTCCCCCAGTTCGAGCAGATAAAAGCCTTTGGAAAATGGGATCATTCCCATGGGGGGCTGTCCTCCAGCCCTGTCCCATGTGGAGTGCCATGGGGTGCTCTCCACAGGTGGGTCCCAGCCCTCGAGCCGCTCGGCTTTGCATCATGGTGCAGGGCAGTGAGGCAGAGCTCAGAGATGCTGATCCCACCCCGACTAACACAAAGGCCTTTTACAGCTCAGTTGTGGTTCTGTTGAGGACTTCTTAGGGCACTGGTGCTGGGAGACAGGGAAGACTTTTTTTTTTGGCTGTCAGTTTTCCTTAAGTCCTAAAGCGATGTCATCTGGATGGAGTGAGGAATCACCGGTACCTTCCCCCTGCCCTGTCTCTGTCAATTGTCTCCAGGACTTTCCGCTCTCGCCCACCTTTCCAGTTCAGCTCTTTTTCAATCTCAATAGCCTTATTGGCATGACACGGTTTGCAAGTATTGCCAAAGTTAATACATCAAATGTCCGTCCCTAGGAGCAAGCATTTCTCAGCACAATTACTCCCCAAAGACTCATCGAATGCACAGGCCACGGCTGAACACTACAGCTTAATGTCCTCATTAAATAACGATGAATAACCACCCCACCCCCCCATCAATGTCATTCTGCTTTCAGAGTACGCAGCCTCTTGGGCTGGGAATCTCAGGGCCACATGGGCAGAGCGTTGGGAGTGCGTTCCAGCGTTTTTTTGGATTACAGGCGCCCGTCCAAAACCAGGCCCCCCCGTCGTGCCTGGCACTGCACATACAGAACAAGGAAAAGTCCCTGGCCCAAAGAGCTTGGACAATGCAGACATATAAATGATTATTCTTCTCATTTTACTGACATGTGAGGTGCTTAGGGACTTGCCCGGGGGCACGCAGTGAGTCAGCAGCAGAGCCAGGGATTATACTCAGATCTCCAGGGACTAAACTGCAAAACCAGTTCTCCCATCCAAGATGTAAAGCCCAATTCTGCAGCCCTTTCCATGGAACTTGCACCAGTGAGGTTACCGCAGGCACTTGCGAGACTCGGAGCAGCTCCGTCTCCGGCGAGCCAGTTCCTTCTCTGCCTCCGAGATGTAACCGGTGCATTTCAGCCCCAGCGCCGCCTGCATTTCTGCAGGGGCTGGCGCCGTGCCCGTGTGCTTACCCTGTATATACGGCAATTCTCTGGGCACTTTGGGATCCTGGAAGAGGAAAGCCGCGCGCGTGCTGTCAGCATCTTAATTCTGCTTTTCCGCTGCTTAACGTCTCACGTAGACAGGAGAGGGCTCGGATCCACGCTCAAATTACCGCCGCGAGATAAATCCCCCGCTCGGCTGAGCCGAGGTAACTGACGTGTGCGCGCTCTTATTCAGCAGCAAATGCAGGTTAATTCAGTTTAGCTTAGCTGGCAGCACTAGCAGCCTAAGCTGGGTTGTGTTACGCAGCGTGTGCCGCAGGGGCAGAGCTGCCGGGCAGGCAGTTGCCAAGGCTCAGCTGGTGCATGGTAACACAGAAAGCTTCAGGACTTGCTCCTGTCTTTCAGCCCTTCAGATTGATTCCCCGTATGTGGCCTTTCCAGATGAACAGACAAGAGGTGATTCACAAGGCTCAGGAAGAAACCTCTCCTCCCAGGTACCTGCTGGCACCAGTTTACACATGCCTTTTTTTGGTTGTTTTTTTTTTTTTTAGCAGCCCGATCCAGCCCATTCTTTGGTTGCGGGATCCTGCACCTGCAGAACCACAGGGCCGACCTACCTAAGGAAAACACAGCCACACCAAAACTGACAGGACAAAGCTTAGAACATGCCATGACAATTCCCTGACCTCTCTTCTTCTCCCTTCCGCCCCGATGGCAACAATTTCTAGCTATTAGACATTTTCTCTGTTAATTTTGGAGTAGAAGAGATGGCCACACCGGGCTCATCCGCACACGGAGTTCTTGCACATGCACGCCGCATCTACATCAACTTTATATCACCAAGATAGGCAGCTGTGTCCCAGCCGGGATCAGCGACACTGGGCCCATGGCCTGACATCCTCCCTGCTCTGGTTCTTGCTCCCTCCCAGACTTGGGGATGTTCCATGGGCTGGGAGAGCCTCCTGAAAAACAAAGCCGCAGCCTCATAAAGAAAAACCTCCTATAGAGGCATTTCAGTGAAGATTTCCCCATCCCTGAGTAGGGAGACAATGGTGGGAAGGAAGTCGGAGTCATTATCGTCATTGTTTCAAGGTTTAATCAGGCACTTGGGGATTAGCACCTCAGCACTGAGGGCACAGCTGGGTGGGAAAGGGCTTGGCTTTGTCCACCCCAGCGGAGAAAGGCCGTTTCGCTCACTGCCGAGCTGCTGTTTGAAGTGTTTTGCGCTCTCCCTCCACCAGGCTCGTTGGGTCCTGCGGCGGAAGGCATCCGGGCAACTTCAGGCTCTGGGCAGCAAAGAAAGGCTGAGACTTGCTGGGGAGGCTCCCC
This sequence comes from Charadrius vociferus, assembly GCF_000708025.1. Classification (NCBI taxonomy): domain Eukaryota; kingdom Metazoa; phylum Chordata; class Aves; order Charadriiformes; family Charadriidae; genus Charadrius; species Charadrius vociferus. Next base: position 2,285,895 of record NW_009649449.1, on the reverse strand, counting down.
ACCGCTGATGGGGGTAGCCAAAGGGGCAGGGAACCCATCAGCCAGGGCCTCTCCACCTCCTGCTCCTGCCTACGTCAGAAGGAATCGGCAAAAAGGGTGTATTTCCCAAGAACCTGTTTTCCAGATCCCCTGGCATCCTTCCACCGCTCTCGGTGCATGCGTCATCGTTTTATGAGGCTGCATCTTTCCCCGGGAGCCCCCTTCCCCTCCCCTTTCTCTCTCGCACACAGAGATTTTATTTATTTGTTTATAACACTTCGCCTATCCCCAGGATGCCTTTCATCTGCAAACACTTAACCGTTTCGGTGACAGGAGGGAGGGCAGCAGCTGAGGGAGGCAGGGCAGAGCCGTCACCAAAGGGATGGACAGGATGGACCTGGGCAGCGTGGCTGGTCCCAGAGGTCACGCCGCTGCCCCGGCCCTGCCGCCCTTCTCCTCTCGGCTGCAGGATCAGGCTCCTCGCACCTGGCTGCCCCCCAGAGAGCTGGGCTGGAGGGCAGCTGGCATGGCTTCAAGCGCATCTCCTGTGTCCGACAGGACTGCCAGTCACGCAGACGTGTGGCTGAGAAACAGACCTTTCCCAGTGAAGCGCATCCCTCGGGGCCTGCTCTGGAGGCCTCCTCTCCCCTCCCGGGACTGCCCTCTCCATCAGCGGGGGACAATGTCTCTGAAGGAGACAATGAGTCCAGCCCAAGCAGCAGCTTGGCCACCCTCGTGCTGTGGGTGTTGCCTCCAGACACCAACTGCTGCCCTTGGCTCCTCTTTAAAGAGCTCTGAAAGACTTTTTGTTCGTGGATTGAGTGCAGGGCTGTGAAGCGACGGGGCTAGCGCCTGCCACGCTTGATGCTTTGAGAGGGAGCTTAACTCTTCTGCCCCTTTGCCTCAGCTGTGCCTGTTTCCTTCCTCTGGCACCAGCCCATTGCATCCCAGTCCCACTGCAGCACTCCCCCATCCACTCCATCACCACAGTCCCTTCCGCCACGATGTCTCATCCCCAGATGATATTTCTGGCTGTAGGAGAAACACTCAGTCCAAACCAGGGCTGAGCTGTGCACGCAGACCACAAACACAGGGAGCCCTGTGGAAGCGGGCTGGATGGAGATGTTTGAAAACGCTCTCCTATCCAAAGCAGAACATCGTGGTTGGGCATACGCAGGACAGGGGAAAAGCCGCGTCTCCTCCTGTGTGACCTAAGGTGGGGTCAGTCTCAGGGAAGCAGAAGCAGAGGTTCTGCCTGTGCCAGAAAGTTGTGCTGTACACTGAATAGGATCCAAGGAGAAGCACCTCCACAGGTCAAACACCTCCACAGGCTGCACCTCTAGGAGCAGCAACCAGCCCCTGGTGCTGCTGGACCGTGCTGCTCTCCAGGGAAAGCTCAGCCCAGAAGATGCGTAGGTGGGGAAAAGCCCAGCCACAACTCTGCCACGTGCTTTGCAGAGGGGCAGAGGAGACAAGGTCCGACTCTTGCCCAAGAGGTGCGTGTGCGTGAGGGCAGGGTCAGACCTTGCACTCAGTATTGCCACTTCCAGGGGAGTTTTCAGCACCCAACATGTGTGTGTCGGGGGGGTGTGGGTGCATAAATATCCCAGCCTGGCAAGTGTCAACAGCAATTAGTGTTTCACACTCGGCCTGAGAGGGGGATAAACATTCACAAGTAAGCAAGCAGTGCTGGGCCGAGAAAGAGTGCCAGACAGGGAGGAGGGGAAGAAGCAGAACAATGCCTTCTAATGCCATTGCTTTGTCAAGAGAAGTTTGCAGCTTGGTGGGAAAGATGCTCCATCCCACACATTTTCTTGTCTCCCCCTTGTTGCTTTGCAGTTATCGATTGGGGAGGCCCCAGGCAGTAGTGCTTAGCTCCGTGCAAGGCTGCGTCACTTCAGAGGGAAGCCGATGTAGAGCGAGCTTAGCTAAACCAGTGCAAAAGGCTGTGGGAGTGCTTTTACAGCCAAACTAACCAGGCTGCCGCCGAGCAGGAATCACGTAAGGCAGAACTGAGATGTGCCCATCTTGAATGGTGCCTTGCATCACATATAAAACACAGCTTCACTTTTCTGTCCTGGGAGTGTGGAGCAGGTACAACTAAACCAGCAGGAGAGGAGGTGTATGTGCAAGGGCAAACGCACATCGTCAATAAGCCCATTTGCTCCTTGTGGTTGAACCGAAGCAAATTTTGCTTTCAGAGCTCTCCTGTTGCTTCCATGGACCACGGCTGACGCTCCTGCTTGGCACGTGTGTGATGAAAAGAAGAATGGGTGCTTAGTATTTAGGGAGGTGGGACGTTAGGCTCCCACGGAACTGGGATTTTGCTACTATAATGGCCAGCCTTCTTATCAGGAACTGACAGGACTGGGGTCCAGTCCCCACCACACCAGCTGTCGGGCTCTCTCGCAGCCCTACTGACTGCAGTAGGATGCGCGCAAGTGTGGGCTCTGGGAATGCGAAGCCCTGTGGACCACATGTGGAGCAACGCAGGCCTACGTGGTGGGTTTAGAAGGCAGCTCCCCAGCACGAAGGACCCGCCACCATACCAAGTCTGGAAATCAGCATCTCTTCCTTCCAGCCTCCCCACTGCCACTGCTGCTGGGGTATCACTCACATTTCCTCCTGGCACTGATGCATAAAAGCCCTGCTGTGCCAGATGCTGCCCGAGCGCTGCTCCAGAGGCCAGCCCTGCCATTCATCGGACAAACTGGGCAACAAAATTAGTATTTATTTATTCTTGTTTCAGCACTGAGGAGCAGAGACTCACAGAAACTGAAGCTGAAATGATGAGTGTTGGTGGCCAAGCAGCCAGATCTCACAGGAGAGGAAGGTCTGACTGACTCCATCCCCTCCTCCAGCCTAGGTGGCTCCTGGAGTCACAGCAGGAGACTGAACCAGACTGTCTTCCTTCTCAGCGAGAGGCAGAGGTTGACTGGCCCCATCTGCAAGAGCAGCTCACCTCCTGCTCCTGGACTAGGCTGTCTGTCTCAGGAGAACAAAAGATCTCAGTGCTGTCTGGAGAGACGCTGTGGGCGTTGTAGCTGCTGGGGTCGGGCTGTGCTGTGCCAACACCAGCTCTGGTAAACGTGTCTCCTGAAAATCACCCCTGTTAAAGCTCCTGAAGCTGGTGGAAGAACTGCCCCTCCTTTCCTCCAGCCTTGAGCTACAACGGGGCAGCGCCTGGCTCCACGCAGCATTGCACAAAGGCGCTTTGTCGACATGATTAAAAGGCAGACGTTCTCTTTCTGGAGCCTGGCAGCAGCGAGTCCTGCCTGCCCTCCTCCGGGCACCCTCCTCCCCCCGGCTCCCCATCCGCGCTGCCAGCCTCCGTGATTAGGAGAGCTGCAATGCGTGCTCTCTCCTCCTCACGTGTGCACACACGCGTGCGTATGCGCGCACAGGCGCGCTGCGAAGGGGAGCTTCAAGAGAAGGATGCGTTCCTGCCTCTGAACCGCAGCAGCTCCTCGGGGAGCCGCTAATCCCACCCAGGGCAAGCCGAGAGCGCGACAGCTCCCGGTGACGCACCTTCTCCGGGGGAGCCGCGCAGAGGGACGTTAATGAGCTGCCTGCCTCCGGAGGCATTACCGCTGGCTCTGCGTGTCTGGCACTCACAGCCGCGGCCTCCCCGGGAGTTACAAACTGCAGGCAGGCTCCCTGACAGTTGTGCTGCTATCGGCAGAGGAGCTCTTCCTCCAGAGAAATAGCGGAGTCACATGGATCCCATTAGCCCTTTGCTTAACATCAACCAGAACCAGAAACAACCACCAGCGCCACCCCCAACCTCTGTCGGAGACGCTGCACGGCAAAAATCTCCTTACGAAATCAGGCCAAAGCGCTGCCGTGCCTGTCTCCAGAGCCCTGCGCGCAAGGAGGGCACGCAGGGGCCACATGAAAAATGTTGCTTGGGAAAAAGGGAGAATCCACCTGGGGCAACACGCTGCCGTCAAGTGCTTGCTTTTTACTTTATGGATGGGAACTACCTGCGCTCCATACATCACTACGGCCAGCACTGTGCTAGCCCCTGGGGTCCCGGGCAGGCAGCACGCTCTGATGGCTTTGCTAATATCCCAGGGAGTTGAAAGAAAGCCACCAAGTGTTTTTTCTCCCCCCCCCGCCCACCCCGGTTCATGCAAATCCACATGGGTACAAAAGCCTCCAAGTTTCTGTGTCTGGGGCTGAGAGCTGCCACGGGTGGGATTGCAAAATCTGGATGGTTGCACAGTCCGGCTAGCACGTGCCACGATGAGGCACATGTTAGCATCCTTCAGTGGCACCTCTTGGCAGCCACGCTGCAGCCAGCACTGAGCCCTTGATAGGGTGACCGTGCCGGGTCTAACACAGGCCACTGCTCGGGGGGTGGCCCTGGCACAGCTGACAGCGGTGCTCTGAGCCCTCCAAAAGAACCAAAGCAGTTTGCCACTGTAGCCTGAGTGATTAACTGGAGTGTTAGGCAATTAACTTTTTCACACTTGCAGCCTCTAAACTCCCCCCATAACTCAGAGGCGACAGACTCAGTTGTTTATTTTCTGCTTAAAGAGAAGTCAGTTGCAGGTTCCAAAGGAAAACAACCGTTCCCCAGATTTATAGTCAGGCTTCAAGGCAGATAGTAGGACAAAGGAGCCAGTCAGTTTTCAAAGCTGAAGGCCAAGTCCTTGTCTGCAGAATCTGGCATCAGGGGAAGCAATTCTATCAGCATAGATTTGGTCCAGGCCTTGTATGAGTCATTTTCTTTCTCGAGTCACCATCTTTGTCCCTGCCTGGATGGAGCGGGAACTCCATGTAAGGGGCAGCGGTGCCAATTATAACGCGTCAGGGCATGGGTAAAACCAGGTTAGGTCTTGCTGTGTCCTGGAGCCCCATGAGCACGGCACATCTGCTCATCTGTCACAGATTGTCTTCTTACCTTTTTAAGTATTTGGGGGCAGGGACCACAACTTGCAATGTGTCCAGTGGGAATCCTGCATCCGTGCTCCCAGCTGGGAGAACGCCTTTGATTTTGTCATTAGGCAGCGCAGAGCCGGGAGCTGCGTGTGTCCTGCTGGAGCCAGCCCTAGGACACCGTCAGATCGCTCCATCTGCCTCTTGTTTATAATGTAAACATCTTTGCACCCCTTCCCTGCCACAGGAGAATGTGCCAACCCAGACAGATCAACACGTGTCTGGACAGCAATGGTCCAAACAGAAAGCCGAAAGCTCTGCTACTGCCTCTGCCATGGGCTGGTGGCTACCCGGTGGTGGGGACTGGGACAGAAAGGAGGGAGGGCTGAGGGTGGATTTGCATGCAGGTGTTAACCCATCTTTGCAGCTATCGATTTAATTTTTTTAGCTAGGAGATATTTTGTATGCTGCAACAGGCATGTTTTTGCATAAAACTGATGCTTGGTGACAGCTTATATTTGCATTATGAGCGAGGAGGGACACTGGGAGCCAGAAAACTTGAACCAAAACCGGGGGTCTGGCTCACTAGTAAGGGTCCTGATGCTAACTGATGATTAACAGCATTTGCTCAGAACATCCATATTTTGGTTGGAACCAAGAGCATCTTCCCCATCTGCTGTAACAACTTCAGTTGCTACACAGTGGTTGTTTTTTATAGTAACATCTCCAAGGTCTCAGCCTCATTATCCCCATTTTAGAAATGAAGAAGTAAGCAAAGGGAGGTGCTGTTTTGAATAAGGTCTCCTGAGACACCAGCAGCACATCACAGCTTTCCTGAAGGTCCCAGCCCTGTGGCCTTCCCACCAGACACTGCTGGAATTGTCCTGTGAGCAACCCATCGCTCACAGGGCAGCTGACAGCTTCACAGCTCCGCAGTAACTCCCTGACCCACAGCTGCTGCCTACAAGTTGACAGGAAAGCTCGTCTGCTATTAAGGTTAAAAATGTTGCCCATAGGGAGAGCAAAGTCTGACATTGCCTGCAGCATACTTCTCGCCTGGAGTTATTGCCTGTGGATTAGCAAAGGTCAGGGTTTAGTGCTCCAGCCCTTCCCAGTCTCTTCCTTTACTGCAGGTTAGGGCTACACTTGAGAATTTTGTTGATTTAGCCTGATCTGTAAGTGCATGGAAAAATCCCACCCAGTCTGGGGGAGCCATGGGAGCAGAATTCCTACAGCAGATGTAATCGTGCTGGCAAACGGAAAATACCCCACCCCTTGGCCGCTGCAGCGTGTTAGGGGAATTAACAGGATCCCTATGGGCAAGAAAGCTCCTTATCAGCAAACGCTGTGTTCTCGTGGTCCTGGCACCCTGTCTCTAGCAAAGCTTGATCCAGCATACCCTCCGCTCCTCCTTTTTCTGCCTTTAGTCTTTTCATCTCTTTTTTCTCTCCCGCCCATTTTCATTTTGCCCTGACAATTTTTTTTTTTTTTCCTTGCAGAATGTGGGAGGGATGAAAGCTGCAGATAATTAATAACCCCGGCACTTCTCAGCTCTGTCTTCCTGGGAGAACTCGGAGATTCCTGCTCCCTCCACCTCTGCCTCCCCCTGCAAACGCTCTCTCTCTTTCAGTCATGGGCTGTCTGTTGGCAGTGCCTGAAAAATTGCAGCTGGCAGCTCTTGCTCCAAAAGACTTCACTTATTTTATGTGTGTGCCATTTGCAGAAGCAGCTTCTTGATGTGGGTCTGTGAGGGCTTTGCCAAGATCTTGGGTTAAGCCACACTGAGGCAGCGGAGACTTCCCATCTCCCCAAGTTGACAGGAAATGCTTCTCCTCCCACCTTCCTCTCTTCTCTTCTGCCCCTTCCAGCTGGTTTCCAGCAGCTCTGCAGGTCATTCAGGCTTTGGTCAAGGACAACAGCTCTCCTTATTTCCTACCTCCTGTTCTTTCTTTCTTGATGCCTCCTGTGCTTTCCCACTATTGAGTCAGTTGGAAATACTTTGCATTGAAATAGAGATTATCTGGAAAGGCAAAAGGCAGGACCTGAAGAAAAAGGAGACCTGGGACTGTGCCTCACAGGAGGAGCAAATCAGTGCTGCTGCAGAAACTACCTGAGCAAACAGCAGGGAACAAGAGGGAGAGAGGCCAAGGAGAAGCTGTTGATAACCTCTAATCACCTCCCAAGAGATGCGTGGTAAATTCAGTGATGGATCCGTTTGTGTTCGGGAGGGAGCAGTCAGGAGGGTACTGAATTGTTCCCTCTCCCTCCCTCTCGCCCTCTGAAGCATGATTTCTCCTAAGCATCAATTTTGCAGAAGCCTGCCCACCAGAAACCTTGCCTGTTTTGCAGAACCCTGGAGGATACGCTCAGGGATGGACTCCGTGCCCCTCCACGGTGTGGATGCCATTGCATTCTGCGATGGAGGCTGAGGCTGTGGCCTCTGTGCAACCGGGCAGCTTCTCCTCCATGATTCCCTCCCGTGCAGCCAGATCAGTTCGGCTGCAGTGCAGGGGTTTGAGGTTCTTAAGGTGGCCATAGCATGGATAGGAGCCTCTGGCGCTCCTGCGGGGTGGGGAAGGTCCCCCCTTTGGTTTGGAAACCTCCTGGCCCTCAAGGCTTGATCCACGCAGCCGCAAGACCAGCACCCCTTCGCCCGGCAGCCCCACACCAGGGCCAGGGAGAAGGCCTGTGTTTTGCTCTCTATCCCCTTCCCTCTTCCCCTTCAAAGAACTTGGGGCCCTCTGGCTTTTTTTTTTTTTTTCCCCCCTCCATTTGTGGGCTTACTTTAATCTCTGTTACAGCGTTTTGTCTCCTTACCTCCTGCCTGGTGCCTGAGCCGTAAGACAAAGAGGTGTTTACACTCCAAGACTGCCCAGGCATTGAGGCCGGAGACAAGCAGCACAGCGGAGGGCGGATAGAATTGAACATTTCAACATTTTTTTCCATCTGTCCCCAAAACCAATATTGACCCAAGACCCCTGTGCGGCTGCTTTAGTCAAAGTTTTACCAGACAAAGCAGCTCTTGGGAGCGCAGCCCTCCCCCTGAAGCTCAGGCCTGAGGGGAGGTGAGGACATGGCTGCTCCCCAGAGGGGACTGTCCCACTGGGATGGCGTGTCCCCTTCCCGGGCAGAGACTGAGGGGTGATTTGCCTCTCGGCATGAAGGAGCCAGTGTCACCCAGCCGGAGCTGAGCAGGGCCACGCAAGGGCCGGCAGCCATTGTCCCCGGCCAGGGCCGACCCACTCTGCTTGCTGGAGATCCCCCATGCTCGGGGACGCGAGGAGTCGAGGGGCTGGAGCCCTCCGTACCGCGAGGCAGATTTTCAGCTCCAAATTACGTTCAATTAAGGAGCGCTAATGGGACTGGATTTGGCCTGAGCAATAAGGGAGCGGGGTCAGTGCCGAACAATATCCTGTTGACATCTCTTCTGAGGAGCAATTCACCGCGCAAGAGGAGAAGGGGCCTTGCTGAGACACTCCTCAGCACAAAAACCTCAAAGAGGGGTTTGGCCTCTCCTCCTGCCTCCCCCGACTCCATTATCTGGCAGGGCCGCCGTGAGGCATGTCGTTAAGGAAGAGGTGGAGGGGAGCGAGAAGGGGGAAGAGTGGCCATTTTCCCTCTGGCTCGTCTGCTGGTGATAGCACATCCTCTCAGGGAGGGGGGCCATGGGGGGCCTGGGGTTTGGATAACCTGCCTCATTAGTGGCTGTATGACATCATTATCTCACATTAGCGACACTCTTCCAGAGGTAATTGGGAAGCCTCTGGAATGGCCCCGTGACCTTTAATTAATGCAATGGGGCCTTTTCCTTGTGCGATTCCTCACTCTGCCTCAAGCAGCTGCTTCTTGTTAAGATGCCAGAACAGGGGAGCCCTGGTCCCATGCCGGGATTTTCTAAGCCTCTATCCCCCAGGGGAGAAATAAAAAGGTGCATGAACAGTCAGCTGCTGCCTGACTTGTTTCAGCCTCTGTTTTCACCAGCCCCCTGCCCGCCCCCGACTCCAGGCTGCTGCCTGGGCAATTACCTCCAGCGTCCCCGCACAGAGCTGATTAGCTCAGTCGAGGGTCCCTGCCTGGCCCGTAGCCCCATGGTGCCCACGGCCCCCCATGGGATGGGGGAGACAGGGCTGTGTGGCAAGGGAAGGGGGAAGAGCAAAGCTCTTTGCATATCCCTGGGGAAAGGGCTTGGAAGAGGCTCCAGGTCCCCAGAGGTCCCAGAGCCACACGCAGTAGGGGGGTGCTGCTTTCAGGTCAGGTCACAGGGTGGACAGGAGTAGCTTCAGGTGGGGTACATGCAAAGTAGAAATGCCAGATTTCTACGATCGTCTTGGCTATCAAAGCAAAGAGGAGTCCTACACGCTGCCGCCAGAGAGAAGGGATAGACCGTGCTCCTCCCAAGCCTTTCATCTCACTCCAGCTGTAATTCTGGTGCCTGCTCCTGTCTTTGCAGTTGTTATTGTCTCTTCAGCTTGGTCTCAGCTGCTAAATCAACGGCCAGAGATTAGTCATTGGCAGCCCCAGGTAGCACAGAGATTTCCATTAGTGCTGTGCATCTGGGCTGTCATTATTATTAGCACTGTTATTACAGCAGCGTCTGGAGGCTCCGGTCCAGAGTGGCACTTTGTTGTGCTTGGCACGGCGCAGAAGGGGAAAGGGTGCCAGTGCTGATGTGCTGAACAGGCAAAGGAGCTATTGCATCCCTGTTTTACAGCCAGGGCACTGAAACAGAAGTAGAGAGAGTGAGTCCCAAGCAAGGTCATGCAAAAAGGCGGGGGTGACCTAAAATACACCCCAGACCTCCTCATCTACTTTCCAGTGCATGGGTCCTGGAACTGCCTTCTCTGTGCCCTTGACAGTAAAAAGCCTGTCTGGAGCTGAAAACATACTCTTCCTTATCACCCCAGGCCAGGATTTGCTACCTTAAGTTCTTTTCAAAGACGCACAAGAATTTTTGCAGCATGCAAAGGAACTCAGTATCTCAGAAACACCCAGTTCCCGGTTAGAACCCAAATAACTGGTATGCAAATACAAATGCAAGCTACGCATCCACCCCACTCACAAGGAATAGGGGGAAGAAACATCTTACTTTCAGTAAGAAGGGGAGGAAAAAATGTGCACTTAAAACAGGATTCCCAGATGTGGGGTGGGGAGACGGGAAGATGGGAAGAAATCGCTGCTGTGGAAGGGTTTTGCTGAAGCATTATTTCAAAGACTGGAACAATAACATTTCCTCAGAAGACAATAGCCTGATAGAGGGAGGTGGGTTTGTTTGGTTGTGCTCGGAGGCAGATTGATCCACGGCCAGCAAACTGCGTACAGTATGCGTGTGCCCAGGGGTGATGGTCTTTGTGCTGGAAAATCGGGAGCTCTGAAGGTGGGGTGATGCGACTGGAGATGAGCGCAAGAGCACAGGCAGAGAAGCCTGTTGTAAGGAAGCTGCTCTGCGGTCCTGAAGGCAGCACACTCATCCAGCTCAAGCTGCACGTGTGTGTGTGAGCTCCCAGACCCAGTTAAGGGGAGCAGAAACATGTTAGGGTGGCCAGCACTGACCTGACTTGTGTTTGAACAGTCATAAGTAGGCAGCAAGTGAAGGTGAGAGCTGCAGGAAGACCTGTCCTCTTCATAAGATGGTACTGTGTTTGGATATGCTCGCTGGTTTGTGCACAGCACAGTTAAACAGTCCCAAACAACTCTCTGTCCCTAATCACTGTTTATGCTTTGCAGATAGGGCAGAGGAATCATGTCCTGTAGTACCCAAGGCCAGGTAGGATGGGGCTTTGAGTAACCTGGTCTGGTGGGAGGTGTCCCTGCCCATGGCAAGGGGGTTGGAACTGGATGGTCTTCAAGGTCCCTTCCAACCTAAACCATTCTATGATTCTGTGATTTTATGTCTCTCTTCCCTGACCGCAGGACTGCAGGCATCCTGCAGCTAAGATCAGGACTTCCGAAGGCCAGTTGAGCCGTCGTAGTCTAGCAGACAAGAGCATCATGTGGGGTCCTGGAGACAGCCAGGCTCTGATTTCTGATTTTGGCCCTGAAACTGGGACATCAGTGATGGCTGGAACATCATGTCCCAGCCCTGTGCTTCTGTGCATCTCCTGTCACCTCGGGTTTGACTGTTCTCTCCATGTCCTGCACAGCTTTTCTCCCTTGTGCTGGGCTCCCCCAGCAGAATCACACGCCCCCCTCACAGGCAGGCAGGATCTTTAGGTGTTACTGGGATGTAAATAAAGCTCTTTCCTTTGTCCCGACTCAGGCTTTACACTTGCTGCTCTACCCTGGCTGCTGGGAGGCCTCCAAGCACACACGCTGCCTTAGGCACTCGAATGGATAATCCAGAATTGTTGTTGTGGTACCGGCCCAGCTCTAATCCTAATTTTGTCTCAGAAACCTCTGTAATAATCTTCAGCCTGAGGAGATAAGGACCACTGGTTGTTATTCTTCTGCCCTTGATTCTCTGTGGGGCTTTTGTATTCAAAAGCTAGAAACAAATTAACTCCCTGGAAAGAGCTATTCAGAGGACTGGGGCTTTTAATTCACCGGTGACCGAAGGCAGCGTGTTTCAAAAGCAGGTGAACGATGCAGTCGGGTCCTCGGGAGCCGTCAACTTGCAGAGAGCTTTAGCTTTTTTGACAGTGGCATTTGGACTCCTCGGGCTTTGGGGATGAGTCTGCATGGCGCAACGCTCTGCAGTGCTGCTTGTTGGCACAGCTCACTCCTCAACAGCTGGCACGAGTTCCACTCTCCCTTGCTGCACGACGCAGCGCCGGCATGTCCGTGGGTGCTTTGAAAGCACTTTCCCGCGGGCAGAGGGATGTGCAGCTCTCCGTAAGAAACAAGTATTTGGGGATCCCCGTTTCACAAGCCCCAGCCTTCAGAGGGTTAATGTCAGCGGCTCTCCAAGGCTGATTTAATTCAAGCCAGGCTGGAGTGCTGCCCAAGGCAGCCTCCCCTGGAGCTGGAGCCTTTGCTCCGGGACTCTCCAGCCCTGGGGAGAGGGTGAGCGGAGCAGCCGTGGGCAAGGAGCTACCGGTGTCTGTTGTGCTTGCAACCTGACCTCTCCTTTGCTCTTTGAAGCTGCTGACAGTGGGTGGGCTGAGATCAGTGGAGTGGCCGATCTGCTGGGAGTTAGAATAACACAGCCGCCCTGCCCTGTTCAGCGGGGAATAGGATCTGTTTGGAAGGGGGTGGGCAGCACAGGGGGTGAAGAACTCGGGACCTTGAGGACTGACAGAGTCCTGCAGATGTGGAACAGCTTGCATTTGGGGCTGGGGTGGGAGAGGAGGCCCTTTCAACCCAAAACATAATTAATCAGCGATTTGGACAGAAAACGGAGCTGCGGCTGCAGGTCCCGCTACCGTTGCCCTTCCCAGGCCCACAGCCAGAAAGGGGAGGGGGAGAGCTTTGCCAAGTTGACACTCTATGAAAAGAGTCTCAGGTCCTTCTTTCTTTCCGCATCTCATCCCAGAGGGCCAGGGTCGGCACACTGACCTGCACTGCCTTCCCCCCACTCTTCCAGCCCAGAGCAGCCTCTCTCCCTCACATCACCATGTTGGGTGCAGGAGGGAAAAAAAAAAACCACCAAAGAGATGTCCCAAGGCACCAGCTCATACCCCTGTGAGTTTTGCTTTATGCCTTTATCACATGGGTCTGAGGACTTCCTCATCCCCAGCTGGGATTGCCCAAAATACCATTGTTTTGGCTGAGCACAGGTGAAATAGCTTCCTAAGCCTTTAGTGGTGAGCTGATTAGCTGATCTAATGGCATCTGTCTTGCGGAGAGCCTGATCTCAGAAGTGAGAGATGCAGCCTCATCCGCTCCCATCCTGAGCTAGACCACCCCTCACTCCTTTCAGTTCTACTTCCCCAGAGTTGGAGGGAGCGGAGGTGGAGTGTGGGGCAGGGGGGAGCGCACACAGAGGGACCTTTGGTCGTGCCTTCGAGTCGCCGGCAGCCTCCTGGGATGGCCAGGAGAGGAGCTGCCCCCCAGCTCAGCCTGCTGGTGGGACTCTGGGGAGTGGAGGCAGGTCCTGCTGGAGGTGGGGTAGGTGTGAGGGGTGGCTCAGCAATGCCCTGGGCTGCCTGCACCCCTCTGTTTTGCATATGAAGAGCCCTGAAGGAAAGGTTTGAGCCAGCACTTGGGTGTGGGGCCAGCTTTGTGGGGTGAGGGAGGCAGCTGCTTTGGCACTAGGATGGAGATGCCAATGGGGTTTTTTTTGTTGCTGTCCCAAGGGCTTGGTGTGACCCCAGGGTCAGGAGACTACTGGTATTGCAGCCTGGCATTGCAGCAGCCCCTCTGAGCCCCTGCGCAGGGCCGAGCTCCTCATCTGTGCGACCATGTGCAAAGGCAGAACCCCAAAGAGCTTAGGACGGGTTGGTGACTGCGGAGATAGAGCTGCCTGCTGGCTCAGAGATTTGGACACCCGCACGTGGCAGCTGGTGACCTACCTGCGTGGATCACTGAACGTCTAAGGTTGCAGCACAGAGCAGGACAGGCTTGCTGGAGAGACTCGCAACACACACAAGCTGGTGTTAGCAAAGACCCTGCTCTTCCAGCCTTACGGAACGCGGCTTTTTTCCTTTTCCCCTAGAGGCACCACACCAGCTGGACGGGATGCTCAGGAGATGTTAGCTTCCCCTACACCCCTCCCTTACAGCCTGTGATCCTGACTGCTCTAATACCATTACAGTCCTAATGTCTTGGACATCTAAGCCCCCTTTTTAGGATTAGCATGGACCTGTGCATCAGGAGGAGGCTAAAAACCTAAGGAAACTGCTAACTTTCTGGCTGTAAGTGACATCTAGTGGAAATGGCAGGAAAAATTAGATCCGCAGGTAAAATACTGATCCTGTCGGATACAGTGGGGAAACTCTGATTCCTACAAGTTGGAAATTTAGCCCAGCAGCCTCTTTTCAGGACTTCTAAAAGAAATAGCATAGCTCTATCTGTCTGGGTATGACTTGCAGAGAGCTTGGCGTGCTTGGTTTGTCTCACATCAGCGAGCAACGTGAAAAGCGAGATAGCTGTGACACGACAGCGGTCACCTGCCCTTACGGCTGCTGGTCCCGAGCCAGAAACACCACAGCCGCAACGGACCCATGCGCCGGTCTGGTATTGCTGTGCTGTAATGCAGATTAAAACAATGCAGTGGGCTAATTTGGAACTGCTGAGCTTCATGGCAGTTTAGGTCTTGCCTCTCCTCCTACAAACTGCTCCTGTGGTTGGTATGGCTGTAGCTCGTCCTGCCAGGTTCTCCACCCAGTGCTGGAGCAGGGGATGGTGGCCCCACAGCCCCTTGACTGGTCTGGCTGGCAGCGCCCGGAGAGGGGCAGAGCTGGGGAGTTGCAGAACCTGTCCCTTAGGGATGATGAGCCCGGGGTCATAGATATTGGGCCCGTCTGAGTCCTGTGCCTCTGAGGAAGCTGCGTGCCCTGTTTGCCCTGCCTCCTCTTTCTTGGCATTGGAGGTGGCCGCCTGCTGCCACCCCTGCCCCGGCAGGAAGGGTCCCAGCCAGCAGAGTAGATGTGGCCGGAGGCTATTCTTGTGTAGAGCAAAGCCAAAGCATGCAGGGAAACCTGAAACCCAGCGAGACTTGGATTAGCAACCCGAAACTCAGGCCAGGATACGAGCCTTTTGGAAGAGCTTGGCAGAGTTTCAGGCAAGTGCGGGCTGAGTTTCAAGTCAGCTCAGGCTGACCTTTGAGTGAGCCCGCTGCTGACTGCTCGGGAAGCATGGGCCTGAATTTTAAAAGAGCCTGGGGAGTGAGTTTCAGGCAAAAAAACCCAAACCAACCCACTAAAAAACCCCAAACGGTTAAAGGGTTTAGGCAAAAACAATGCAGACCTGTTATGGTTTGGGGGGGGTTGGAGGGTGATAATTCCTAGCCACTCACCTGCCCCCAAACCAGCAAAACCAGACTGGTGGTTACAGCTTCGTTGCACTCCGAGTTTCAATGCAGACTTAACCCCTTCCTCAGCACGGAGTAACTGTTACTTCCAGGATTTCTCTGGGGTAGATCTAAATTCCCTTTTTGCTCTCTCCCCATCACGAGGGAGGTCTCATGGCTGTTAGAGGTGCAGGGGCAAAGCTCTATCCGAGCAGCTCAGCATTCCCTGCTCCTGGCCACGAAGGACTGAGCTATCTATATGGCAGGGAGAGAAATGAGTCAAATGGCGGGGGGGGGGAGATCACAAGATGGAAAGGCTGGTGCTGTGAGGGCAGAAGACCAGAGCCCAGGGATGGGCGGACAAGGCCACGCTGTATCAGTGACCGAGGCTGAAGGAGGATGATCAAGCCAGATCAGAAGAAAGCATGAGAAAATGGGCACAAATAAAGCTGCCTGTCCCAGGCAGTGGGAAGCAGCAAGGGCCGATGTAGTCCTGCTCTCGAAGCTGTGGACATATTTCTCTTCCCATTACGTTTGTTTGGGTTTTTTCCATGGCTTCTCCTGTAAACTCATCACACTCTTCCTCCCCTTACACACAGCATGTGATGGGTCTAGATGAGGGCAGGGAGGATGTGTTTGTAATCAGACTCACATTTCTCTGCATTGTCTGTGTTGTCTCTGCAGTGAATTCAGCCAAAACCCCCATACTCGTGATGTTTTAGTGCTGATTTGAGAAGCTCTGCGAAGGTAGAATTTTCCCAAATGGAGTTTCCTGGATAGGAAATTGCTTATCTTAGAGTATTATTGTATATAGCTCTGATAGGTCATTTTCCCCCCTGCCAGTCGAAGGCCCTTTACGCTGAGAGTAATGAATGTGGAGCCCAAAGCCACAGGAGGGGTCTTTATGCCAAAGGAGGTCCCCCCTCCATGGCACTCCGGGTTTTCTTGCCTAGCTCCCTTTTCCATGCCCTTGATTCTGGCTCTTTCTCCCACACTGTGTCCTATGTCGTCAGGCAGAGAGGGGCCTCATCTGCTGCTTTATTTCAGGCCCTTCTCTAATTACACGTTGACATTAGTTATTTATATAATGTCCTTAACACCAAAGCGTCAATACTGGAGGTGCTGGGAGGTGGTGGGGAGGCCTATGCCCGTATGCCCACAGCTCAGCAGGTTGTGTCCACCAGTCACATTGGTCTGGAGATGCTGGAGCGGCCCTGCAGCATCCCAACATCTGGCATCAGCTCCTCTGGAGACGGCTCTGGAGAGCTGGAGCCAGGTATCCCAGAGAGGCTCAGGGTCACGTGCCAGAAGGTAACTGGAGATGGTCTGTCCAGGCTGCAACCGCTGGATGTCCTTCGCAGACGGCGTAATGCCCCTCCTGCAGCCTGCGTGGCTCGGGGCAGCGTGCCTTGCCCTTGCAGTCCACGCTGTGTTTTTATGGCCCCCCCAGAGGAAGGCAGGGAAGCGCTAGCAGATGCGTAATTTCCCCAAGGACGGTGTGTGGGCTTTACCCTGGCCAGCTAAATAAATACTTGGATGTCTCCTGCGCCGAGACTTGTTTGTGTCTCTGAGGCCAGGGTGGGACGCGTGGTGGGGTGTGTGCAGTTCCTGTTGGGTTTGGTGTGTGGCTGCTCCAGCGTTGGTTTTAAATGTGACACTGATAACGCGGGCCGCCGGCCCGCTGCTGGCTTCCAGTTCCGTCTCGCTGCCTCTGTCTCTTTTATGTTCTCTGCTGCGGTTTGCGAGGCAGAGTTTAAAGGTTTCTCTGACTAACCCCGGCTGCTGGACTCAAAGGGAAGGAAGTCGACTGCAGCCAAGAAAAGGAAGCCAGTTGGTTTCCCTTCTGCGTCTGCGAGCGCGTGTGAGGGGGAGAGGGAGAAGGGTGTAGCCAGATCAGAAACGAGATAGGACGGGAAGACAGCAGACCTCTTTCCTTCCATATTTTCTCGGCTCGACAAGCTCCCTGTGTGCGTCAGCCTGGAGCATGGCGAAAGGAAGTGTGTCCTGGTCAATATTTACCCCAGCAGCGTGGGGCTGTGCGCTTCAGCTCCGGCTGCCAGTGGGCTGCACGCTTCTGGCTCGCTCCCCGTG
>NW_009649449.1:2266825-2268980 GCF_000708025.1 Charadrius vociferus | reverse complement strand
TGCAGAGCACGCATCGCGTGCTCTGCATCCATCTCGGGGGTCCTCGGCGGGACTGTGGTGCCTCTTGGCTCCCGCAGCATCTACACAGCTGGCCATCTCCAGTTTGGGGTCTACAGAAACCTGGTGACCCAAAGGGTGGCCAGAACCTTGGGTCAGGACTGGGTCCCCTCGGGGCAGCAGGGCCTCGGGCTTACTGTCACGGGCAGCTACTTCAGGGCATCTATTTCTGGCCCCTGGGACATGCAGTGGGAGGCGGGCTCTGGGACTCGCAGGAGCTGAGGGCTATTTCTGGCTCTGGTTGCTGACCCGTCAGGCCAGCCTTGGCCAAGTCGCTTCCCCTGTAATTCCCTTGTGCCAGGCTCACCCAGAATCTCCAACCCAAGGCTCCCTCTGCCACCCACACCAGACGTTCCTGGGCGGCATGGGGTGGCTGCCAGGCACCGTGCAAGGTTTGTCACAAGACGGTGATGCTGGCTGTGATCTTTCGATGTAAATCTGCAGCAGGCTGGCCATGAACGCCCTAGGAGTGCTATCAACAGGCGAACGACGCCCCTGAGGCATGTTTTTATCACCAGAGAAATGGGTAACCTGTAGACTGAGGCAAAGAGTTGGTGGGCGTGTTGAAAAAAGAGCAGTCATTGCCATCCAGATGTCACGCTCGGGCTTGCGCTAAAGGCTGGGAGCTCTGTGGCCTGGGCCCCTGCTCTGCTGGCCGTCCCACGGAGCGGCCCCAGGCAGAGGGCAGAAGCGAGCAGAGGGCATCAGGAGTGGTCCCAGAGACCCCAGAAGCTGTGGGACAGAAACACATTGGCTGGCACCCTCGCATCTTCCCCGCCAGCTTCTATATATGGCCCTGCCCTCTCTGAGGCCATCACACTCAGATCTCAAGTGACACACTGGGGACGGAGGGGGGGTGGTGGTGTCTATTTTTAGCCCTTGAATGGATCTGTGCTGGAGCCGAGCTCTCTGCCCCCGTCAAGGGTACAGCATCATGTTGTGCTGGGAGGATTTTCCTGCGTGGCTCTTTGAATGGCTCCATCACCGGCTTAGATTGTGGTACAGGTAGGATGCAGCTTTGTGATCTCTCTGCTTCTTCTCCTACCGCTGGATCCCCCCTACTGGTTTTGGGCTCTGTTGCATCTCCCTCCCCAGAGCCACGGGTGTGGAAGGGGCTGCCGTGGCTTGCTGAAATGTCCTTGTTTGGACTGTGCTTCATACGTGATGCTGTGGCAGCAGCTCGAGAGCGTAAATCCACCACTTTTTTTAAATGGGCTGTAGGCAAAGGGAGTGGGTATGGGAGGTGCAATGCTGCTGTGCTGCTGTGGAGAGAATCCCAAACCCGTTGTTGGTGCTGTGCTCGGGGAGCAGAGGCAGAAGGGACCTGAGGGGGGTAGTAGTGGTCTCTCTCTCACTGCTGGCTGGGTTATGGTCCAGCACAGCCATACCTGTCCTGCTGAGCCTGCCAGGAGCTGCCCTTCCTCCCACTGATTTCAGCTGGAAACGAGTGAGGATGAGTGAATGCAGGTGTCAGGGATGCAGGGCAGGAACCTGGGGGAAAGGGTTAGGGGCATCCTATGTCTGCTGATGCTGGTGCCCCCTCCTCACGCCCTGATCTCTCTGGTCCCCTCCCCTTGCTTTGCTGCTGCAGGCATGGATAACTTCGAGTACAGCATCCAGCTGAACGACAGGGACTGGGCTGAGTTCTTCTTGGTGTCGGAGGAATGCAACCTTGCACCGGCCACCCTGGCCACAGCCGAGGAGCAGTGTCTCAGTGACATTGAACAAGGGGACGGCGTGCCGGGGAGGGACTGCCACGCCAGCACAAACGGGCAGATCACAGCGAGGGTGGGCGGCAGGCCAGGACCTGGCACGGGAAGCTCTGCCCCACGTGGGGTGCCCGGAGACGCCTCCTTGCGCTGGCCCGCTGGTGGGCATCTCGCCCTGCCGGAGCTTCTCTCGGGCAGCGAGGACGAAGCAGACCTGGGCTCGGTCGGCAGGTTTCTGTGCGAGAGCGACAAGCCCGGCTGCCCTTCATTCGCTCCAATGCCCAGCGTGCAGGGGAGGCAGCCCCCCTGTCCCCCTGCAGCCGCCCTTACCGGCCCCGCTGGTGGCACAGCCGAGAGCAGCCCAGGACAGGACACAGCCTGTGAAGCGG
>NW_009649449.1:2236331-2266723 GCF_000708025.1 Charadrius vociferus | reverse complement strand
GGCAGCCCCGCGGCCGGCATGGGCATTGGAGAAAGGAGCAGCCAGCGGCAATCAGGCCATGGAGTCTCCAGGCCACCCAGCTGGAAAAAGCGCCCCAGAGCAAGGAGGGGACGCAGGAGTGGGACAGCCCCATGGCAGCCCGGTGGCAGCACAGCCAGGGTCTCCGGTGCAGGGCAGCTCAACGGCGCTGGCTATCTCCCCAGAGGGTTCGGCGAGGAAGAGCCCTAGCAGCGCTTCCCGCTCGGAGCCCGGGTTACGGGGTCCCCCGCGTGACCACCCCCCGAGCCCAGCCCTGGAGACTGCACCCAAAATGCCCGTTTCCCCGGCGCGGGAGGAGGCGAGCGGGGAGAGAGCGGGTGCTGAGCCCAGCTCTCCGGCCGGCTCCCCAGACGTTGTGAGGCCCAAGGTGCCGGGACAGCCGAGAAAGAGCCGCAAGCAACGTGGAGCCAGCGCCGTCGAGGCAGCCCAGGGGGACAGGGAGCCTGCGGGAGCTGCAGCACAGGGGACTGGCGTACCCGCAAAGGCACCTTTAAGCTCACCGCTGTCCTCACGAAAGAGTAAAGGGAAGGAGAAGGCAGCCAAGCCAGCTCTTGTGAAGCTGGGGAGCGAGGAGGCAGGGGAGAGCAAGCGGCCAGCGCCCAGCCCTAGCACGGAGGAGGGCGATCCAGCCTTGAGCGCTACCCCCAAACAGAAGGCGAAAGAGCCGGGAGCACAGCCCTTGGGGAAGGCGAAAGCCACCAAACATTCAAAGCCAGGGCAGGCTGGTGGCTTGGGCGTACGTGACAATGTGCCGGTGATCTCTGCCAGCGGAGCTGCGGCTCCTCCAGGAGAGGTATGCCAGGAGGTGCCAGAGAAGCCTCTCCATCCCAAGAGCGTGGTGGCTTTTGGAGGGGATGCTGCTGAGGTACCCCATGGGGAGCCTGCAGCTGAGACCCCCGCGGAGCTGGGTCCCCCTTGCTTTGCAGCCGGGACCTCTTCAAGGGCAGACACCCTGGACGTGACTTGGCCTGAGATGTATGAATATTTGTTCTGTGACTCCCAAGGGGAAGAAGAAGGAATGGGGAACTCAGTGGAGGGGGAGAAAACACCCTTGGAAAGGGAAATATCCTTGCCTGAACTGTATGAATATTTTTTCAATGAACCAGAAGGAAACAGGAAAAAAGTCAAGGGTAAAGACAGGAAGCGAAAGAAGTTCAGCAGCTTGGGCCACGCTCAGCTGCAAAATGAGGATCTCGACTCATCTCCAGTCAAAGACTCCGTGGTTATCTCAGTCCCAGAGGTATACGAACACTTCTTTCCAGATGGGCCTGGGAACAGGGCGGGCTGGAGAGGGATTTTCTCAATCGCTCCAACCTCTGAGGTGAAGAAAGCTGTGGGGGCTTTGAAGTCCCTCCTGCAAAGGCCAATGCATCTCGTCAGAGGCCAAGCCCCAGCCCCCCAGGCTCTCCTGCGGAGAGGATCGGGAGAGAAGCTTTCCCTCGTCCCGCTGGGAAGAGGCGAGGCACGGCCAGAAAGTTTGGACATGGCCCTTGCACTGACAGGTAAAGCACTGTTACCCCCTGCCCGCTGCCCGACCGCCCCGGCTTGCCGCTGCATGTAGAGATGTGCCTCCGCCTTGCGGGGTCTCCTGTGCTCCCACCGCCCCTCGGGAAGCCTGGCAGCCAGCTCTGGCCCTGCTGCAGCCACCTCCGCTCCAGCCGCAGCGGCATTAGTGCCACCGTACAGATGGGTGGCATTTTGGTGGGCTCCGCCAGGTGTAGCTGGTCTGAAGTCCCGCTCCTGGCACGTGAACCTTGCCGCACAGCAGCCCTGGGCTTTAGCAGGAGAAGCGTGGCTAAAGCCACCGCCGTGACGTGCAGTGTTGCATTGGCTCTCTCTTGCGATGCTCACGCTGTCCCTATGCGGAGCGAGTGCCGCTGGCCAGTCCCTGCGGGCTGGCTCCCAGTGCCGTGGGAGGCATGGACAGGGAATCCGGGTATATTCTATGCATAACTCGCTTTGCTCCCCGCAAACTCCTGTCCTGGGGCAGAGGTGGTCATGGCAGCACTCATGCAAGAGGCTGAAACTCAGCCTGGTCTGAAGTGCCTCTCCCAGCTCATTCAGTTCTCATCCTGAATGGTTATAACTTACTGTAGATCTAATCTATTCTTTTGCACTCTGGCCAAGAAAAACTTACTGAAGCGGATAGCTGCGTTAAACATGGCTGGTGTTACTGCAAGGTCTGGTAGAGATAGGGATCCCCTACCCCAGTGCCACCCAACTGCCCACAGAACCACATACCTGTATTTCTGATGAGGGAATGGGAGGCAGAGCAGCAAAATCCTTCTGTACTGAAGAACTTGCACCCCTGAGATAAGGCAATGGCTGCTGAGCTGCTGCCCTGTTAAAGTCGGGCTGCTGATCGATCTAATATTGGTGGGGGGAAAGGTGTGCACAGAGTGGAACGCATCCAAGGCTTCCAGCTGAAAGAGGTGAGGGGGACTTTAAAACACACGATAATTTGAAAAACACCCTCCAGAGACCTCAGAGGTTACCTGAATATTGACTGTTACAGAGGCAGGCAAGACAAACAGGAATAAAAGGAGAGCAAGTCCGACCCACTAGGACAGCCAGCATATTTATCTTAAAGCATATATGATGCTTACAGCCACAGTGCCTCACAGTTAATATTAAAACCAAACAATGAATGAGTCATCCCAAAGGGTGCCTCAAAATAGAGCTTCCAGTCTGTTTGCCGTGGTCGTAGCTAATTAATAAGCCAACTTTAATTAAAAGCCTGATCAAATAAACATAGGAGCAAAAATAACCTATTCTTGCAACACGTCTTCAAGTCGTGCCAGACTGGAACTCCAGCAGAGAAGGAAACGCAGAACACTCCGAGCTGTCTCCCTCCCTGGACCTAGCAGGTGGTGGGATTGAGGTGGGATCCATGGAGAGATACGGAGCACTGATGGTCCTCAGGGACATATGTGTTGTCCTAGAGCTCTGCGCGTCTCAGGGCATTTTCTTGCAGGAAGGGGACCTTGCCCAGAGGGACCTGCCTGCAGTCCCGGCACATCGGCAGCCAGCCCAGGAACTGCTCTCTCCTAAGTCTACTCCCCAGACCCGCTTCCAGCCATCACAGAGGGATGCGCTGGGAAGATACGCAGGGAGGTGGTGAGGCAGTCAGAGGTCCTGCAGGCAGCATGTCTGCTGGCTGTGCCTCCCAGTCCCATGGGTGGCATCAACAAAGATTTGTCTCAGGCTCTTAACAAAGTGTAAAACTGAGAGGGGTGAAAAATGTGCCCCTCTCCTTAGGAAACGTACCTGAGTCCTAAATAGATATGTTTGACTTGACCGACAGTGAAAAAAGGTCTTCTGGGAGGGAAAACTTGTGACAAATGTCTTTCTCTGGGAGTGGAAGGGACTCACTGTCCCAGAGGGACTGGAGCCATCCGTGGCAGAGGAGGAGTTGTAAAACCCCAAGCCTCATGCTCTTCTTCTCGCAGGGGGGCCTGAGGTTCCGCTGGCGCTGACCCACAAAGACATGTGCCTCGTCTTCTGTGCCTTTGCATCCTGGGCAGTGAAGACCTCCGACCTGCAGGCTCCGGATGCCTGGAAGACCAGTATGTATGGTGCCCAGCCTGGTGGGAGAGGGGTGAGAGAGGGGTGGGAAAGACCTTGTGGAAGACGTGGCGGGGAGAAAGGCAAGGATGCTAATGCACCTAATGCCTGTGGGAAAATGCAGTCATTTTCCTGCTTTTCCAAAGTGTCACATTACTTTCTCATACTTTCTCTCTGCTATAGAAATGATTCCTACTCACTTATGTTGTCCTTTCCCCACACAAAGTGACTGCTGACTCAAACTGAGCCGTAGGAGAACTCGGTATTCCTAGTTTTGGCCCCACTGTGACAGGGACCAGTACCCATATGTCAGGGGAAAAGAGGCTTCTTTAGGATCCCTGCTGGCTAGAAGCTGAATCGGGACCTCCAGTATGCAGGTTTATACTCCTTCATCTCAGCTGGAACAAATGCACACATTTTTCTAATGTGCTGTAAAGGTATAATCTTTTTTCTAAATACAGCTTAGCTGAAGTATTATCCTGGTGCACTGAGTCCCGCAAGCAAACGGAGCTCTGTCAGTTCCTCTCCTCTCCAACCGCAGCACTTGAATAAACTGGTGGGGAGAGAGGAAGCTCGGACAGCACGAACGAGCTGAGCTGTGGCTCAAAGGGTGCGGGTCGCTGGATGAGCAGGACACAGGACAGGGAGTGCAGCAGTCCCACCTGTGGGGTCCAGTCCGTGGGCACCGGAGAGCCCCAGCCACGGGGCGAGACACCGGGGCCAGGTCTTCCTGCCCCTTGTCTGGGGGAGGAATGTTCCCCACTAAGGTCACGCAGGAAGCTGACACCCCAGGGCTGAGAATAGCTCATTAGCTAAAGTTGCTCAGTGCAATCATCACAAGGAGCTTTTGGCCTGCTCCTCCTTGCCTTCTTAGTACGAGACGGTAGACGTGGCCTCAGAGAGGGTGCGAAAAGCGAGATATGGGCCTCGTGCCCTCAGGATCGCATAACCCAGCGTGCAGTAAGCACCCGGAGAGGAGGGGAGGCGAGAGACAGTTTGACATCCTGGACTAGCAATTCTCTTTTGGCATTTTAGGTTCTAACAAGGTGAATTGCCCTGTCTATGTCCCAGGCTCTAAGACGTAAATCAAAATCAAGTCTGAATTTAAACTGGGAAGTCCAAAGGCATGGCTTGGGTTCCCAGTTTTGTTTGGGCACAGATCAGGGGAATTTGACCTTTCTTATGAGCAAAGCTAAAAACATTAGCTGAAAGTACAGAGAAGAGCTTGATTCTGTGTATAATCTCCATTAGTTATTTTTTGTCTCTCTAACATTTTCTGATTCTGGGTTTGGGGTAGTTTCTGCTTTTGGCTGGGATTAGAGTATCCACAGATATTTTTCTTGGCATCTTGGTCTGAAGAGAAGTAGAAAATGAAGGGACTGTCCTGGTGAGATTTCCTACTGTGGCCTTCTCATCCAAGTATAGACCCATTAGATCTCCACGTGAACCTGTATATCTAACCACCAGCTGTCTCTACCACACACGTGAAGTCTGTGTTGCCTTTCCCTTAAAAACAGCTATTTCTTGTGAAATGGTGGTGTGATGCGTGTGCCCAAACTATAGGACTAGATGTGGTTGGCCAGGCTGTGGCCAGCTCAGGACTGAACGCACTGGGAACAGGCACGGTGTGGTGGGGATGAAGAGCAAAGGGAGGAGGGCTCTGAGAAAAGGAGGGGAGCGACTCCCCCCTGGGACCCATGGACCAGAGTGAGCCAAGTAGCTTGTGATCTTCAAGTTTGGAAAAAGATCTTCAGGTTTGGAAGAAGCACCCAGACTCACTCTGGAAATGTGTTGGGCTCTTTTCCAGTGTTCCTGGCAAGTTTTGGCACGCTTTCTGCCATCCGCTACTTCCGAAGGCAGGTCAGAGAAGGACACCCCCGGACCTAGGCTCAGCGCACACCGCAGGTGCTTCCTGAGGACAGGCGAGGACAGTGGAGGCAGAGACCGGGGACTTTGTTCTTGGGCAGTGTGAGAAGCCTGGATCCCAGCACCAAGACTTCTCTGGACCCATCCCCAAAGGGGACAGGATGTCACAGGAAGCAGGATCCTTCTGGTGACAGTCATTTACAATACGGTAGGCAGTTTGTACCTCTACTGGACAGAAGAGGAGCCCGGCGTGGGCTGGCTCTGTTCTTTCTTTGCACACTTCTAGCATACTTGTGCTATCTCCTAGGAGTAGTCACAGTGTCTGTTCCAGGGCGCTGCTTGTCCGTCCTCCCTGCTGAAGTCACCTGGTGGCAAAAGAAGGCACTGAGGTGGTGGAGGGAGGAGAGAGCAAAAGAAATCAGGGAGGCGCTTCGTTCCTATGAAAGGGTTGGAGTATCTGGGAAAGAAGAGAGCAGAGAGCTTTGGGGAAGAGCTGTCTCTGTCCAAACATGGTGCTTTGCTAAGCGTGTGCTGGCTGCGTACGGCTCGCTGGGCTAAAGGGGGATGGAGGGGCCGCTGGCTTGGCAAGGCCCAGGTCTCCCATGACCAGTTTGGCTCACGGCAAGAGGACTCATCCTCTTGGATTTCACTCCAAGAAGTCACAGCTCAGTCTAACAGTGGAGGTAGAGATAGGGTTTCTGTTGCATGTGGCCGCCTCGGCCCTGCTGAGCCAGAGCTGCGGATGTGGCGTCTGTCCCCGCGGGTGAGGAGCACCCACTGCAAGGACACGTCTCCCATAGGCAGAGGATAGGCAGGTGTCCCGCAGGCAGAGCCAGGGAAGGGACGGCCGGGAAGGGCTCTGCAGGAGGCTGTGCAGGGTGGACAGGGGCTGCAGGGGCGGCAGGGAAAGGGGCTGAGCTCAGGGGAGCCTCAGGAAAGAGCCCCGACAAGGACAGGAGCATGTTGGAGAGGAGGAAAAGGCACGTGTACGTGTTTGGTTCTGACGATCACCAGAGGAAGGGTCTAGATATATCCCTTGGTCCCTCCGCTGCCTCCCATCCTAGGGACATAAAGTTGGCTGGGAGGAGACGTCGGGTGAGGAGGTGCGGTGGCTGAGGGTGTAACCTGGTGGGGCCGGAGGGGACCCACAATGGAAGGTGGGGGGAAAAATGAGAAGGAAGTGGTTCAGGTTCTTCTCTGTCTCTAGTGCCTTCCTGTTCACTCAAGGGCATTATTCATGAGGGTTTTTCTTCACTCCCAAGTCTGATAACAGCACGAATGTGAGATTTGTTAAGCACTTAGGGACCAGATCCACAAAGGTACTGGGGGAAATGTGTCCGGAATACCTGTGCGGATCTGCCTATGAGCTTTACAGGAACAGTCTGTGGCAATGTTTGTCTTAAGAAACGAGAGAGAAGAGATTTAGTTCTTTCCTTGTAATGCAGAGTGCCATGCAATTTTAATGTGTGTAGGGTTGTACTGAAGACCATGTATTATTGCTGATAAGAGAGCACACTGTACAATTGTACAGTGAGATATGTAGCAGTAAATAGCAAGAGAGAGAGATGTACAGGCTCTATATGGACTATAGTAGCTGTATATCCAGTAAGGGGAGTTTTGAGGAGGAGAACAGATAAAATATGCTGGAAGCTTCTAATAAAGGTCTATTTCATTTAATACGTTTGTGTACATTCCTGTGTCTACATTGTTTGTGTGTGAAACCATTGAATGAGCCCTGAGTTTTAAAGAATGAGAAATCAATCCATTATGTGTCTGTTGATAACAAAATGTAGGATTTGATGTGCTGGCTGAGGACCCCCGGAGGACAGAGTACGCAGGGAGATGGGCTGCTTCTCCTCTTCTTTGGCTCAGTCCCCACGCCTACCCCTCCGAGACACATCTTGGCTGTCGCGTGTCACTAACAGCCTGATCCAGAGAGCCCTGTCCTCTCTCCTGTCTCAGAAGCACTCAGGACTCGAGCGGAGTCCTGCTCTTAACCAGCCCTCCGGCCGGCTGGGACCCCCTGAACAGATGAGTGAGCACGAGTCAATGCCCAGCAGCAGCTCCCGGGTTCGGTCCATCGATCCTCATCGCTTCCCACCGCCCCTCGATTGCAGCCAGGCTCTCTGCTCTGAGCTGCACGCAGGAACGCCTGGCACCGCAGCCTGCGGCTCCGAAAAGATGCGCCCGGCAGACCTCGCTCCCTCCGCTGAGCAGGAGCGCGGCAGGCACAGGGGAGGCTGAAGTGTTCGCATATGTTCGGTTTTACTGTTTAGCCAGCCATAATCCATTAAGCGCTCTCCGCGTTCTCAGCGGCAGGTGGAAATACAGCAGCCTTGGCATGGCGGGTGGGTAATGGGGGAACAGCTGGAGGAATCGGGCAATTTCATTACGTGGGGCTTCCCTGGGAGACTGTCACGGGGGGCTGAGGGAAGCAGAAGGTCAGAGGAGGGCAGCAGACAGGTTTGCTGAAAGGAAAGGGGCTCTGGGACTGTCAGCTCCTGTCTCAGGGGGCTCTGGCTCTTCCTGCCTTGTTTTTCACACAGAGTGAAGTCCCCGGGGGTAAAGGAGGTGGCTAAATCCTGAACAGCCACTGCTGACTTCTTGCTTGGTTTGAATTTTTCCGATTTTGTGTTTTCTAGCCTTGCCACACAAATCTGGAGGAAATAATGTTTTCCCTTCACTTTGCAGGTGCAGGAACAGTGAGTTTCCCTCCCAGCCCAGTGCAGTACTCCCAGGTGCAGTGCTGGCAGTTAATAAATGATTGTCACTGAATTTAATTCTGGGTAAAGTGGTTGGAAGAGCCGTTCTGGTTTGTCTCAGTGTCTCAGGGATTACAAAGTTAGCCTGAAGATCTCAGTGGAACTGGGAGGGTTTCTGGCCAGAAACCATAATGTTGAAGACGCTTTTGATGACGTTAGCCCCTCCAGGGAGGTTTGGATGGGGCAGGGCTCTGTGCTGGGATGTGGGGAAGTCTGCGTGTACCCGTGTCAGCTGGATCTTTTCTGACTGATGCCTTTGCTTTGGGGACCTCCTCTTCCCTGGGGAAGCGGTTTTGTTCTCGGTCGCTCCTCACAAGCCAAAGCTGCAGACGTTTGCCGCGATGGGGATGCTGCCAGTTCAACTCACTGTTTGGGTGCCTTGTGAGGAATCAGAGAATCCGCCCATTGAGGCTGGGCTGGAGAACTTCACAGTGAATGTCTAGCTGCGAAATCACTGCTGGGAAGAGGCTTGTGTGTCCTGTCCTGCCACCCTTGCTCGAAGGCTCTGTGAATGGTTTTTCGCAGGACGCCAACTTGTTCTGCTGCTCGCGGACAGTCAGGCTACAGTCGGAGACTACCGTCACTTTTCCTAACCTGCACAGGGCAGGCTGCAGGAAAGCTGGTTTGGGTGCAAGTAGTAATAGCAGATACGATCCAGAAAGGAATCTGACCTAGACGTTGCAAGAACAGTAGGTAATTCTCTGCGCTCCCAGTGCTGGGAGTTTGGGCAGAAAGAAACCTTATGAAGTTCAACAAGGGTAAGTGTAGGGTACTGCACCTGGGGAGGAATAACCCCATGCACCAGTACAGGTTGGGGGCTGACCTCCTGGAGAGCAGCTCTGTGGAGAGGGACCTGGGAGTCCTGGTGGACAACAGGATGACCATGAGCCAGCAATGTGCCCTGGCGGCCAAGAAGGCGAATGGCATCCTGGGGTGCATCAAGAAGAGTGTGGCCAGCAGGTCGAGGGAGGTCATCCTCCCCCTCTACTCTGCCCTGGTGAGACCGCATCTGGAGTACTGTGTCCAGTTCTGGGCTCCCCAGTTCAAGAAAGACAGGGAACTGCTGGAGAGGGTCCAGCAAAGGGCAACAAAGATGATTAGGGGACTGGAGCACCTTTCTTATGAGGAAAGGCTGAGGGACTTGGGTCTCTTTAGTCTAGAGAAAAGAAGATTGAGGGGGGATCTTATTAATACATACAAATACTTAATGGGAGGATGCCAGGGGGATGGGAGCAGTCTTTTTTCAGTGGCGCCCAGTGATAGGACGAGGGGTAATGGGCATAAACTTGAACATAGGAAGTTCCATCTTAACATGAGAAGGAACTTCTTTACTTTGAGGGTAGTGGAGCACTGGAACAGGCTGCCCAGAGAGGTGCCAGAGAGGTGGTGGGGTCTCCCACTCTGGAGACATTCAAAACCCGCCTGGACGCTGTCCTGTGTAACGTGCTGTAGGTGACCCTGCTCTGGCAGGAGGGTTGGACTAGATGATCTCCAGAGGTCCCTTCCAACCCTAACAATTCTGTGAATTCTGTGAATTCTGTGAATTCTGTGCTCCGGTCCATAGGTGAGCCACGTGCAGCCAAAACACGGCACTCGGGGTGGGAAAAGCAGCCTCCTCGTCCCGCTGGAGCTGGGAAAGGCACAGGCACCGAGCGCCTGTTTTCCCACTCCGAGGGACTCAGGGTGTATCTCACTCTCTCAATGCCTCTATCCTCGTGCTCAAAAACTTGTGCTAAGTTTCTTCCCAGGAGAGTCCGGTACTCACGTTATGCTGTAGGTAACACGAGGTGCACATCGCCTCTACCAGCAAGTGCCCTTTGCCTGTCTGCGATAACTGGTGTCTGACCCTTCAGAGCTTGGGCTTGGTGACGTAAATGGGATTTGGCACCTCCATTGCTAAAAATTACCGAAGGTGCCAGATGATCCATCAGGTTATAGGTGCATTTCACACTCCTTTTGTTCCCTACTGGAAGAAGCGGATGAGATAAATATTTCAGAAGATAGATGTTTTCAGTCCACTGCAGAAGCGAAAAGAAATCTTGAAAGATCCTGGTGGTATCAAGAGATCAGCTCTGGGAGCGCCTACTGTGCTCAGTCAAGCAGCAGCGTCTCTGGTGTCCTTCAAGGAAACCAGCCTGGACTTGCCTGCAATTTTAATGCTTGGTTTATTCTCTGACCTTTTAAGCTCTCTCCTCTCCCTCCATGGCGAGGTCATCTTGCCTGTATCTCACCCCGGAGGGAGGAGCCAGGAACTCACCATCTTTTGCAATAGCAGCAGCCACCGCAATAGAAACGACCTTTGCAGTGCATCCTCGCTGCCGGGAGACCGTTTTCCCTTCACCGAAGAGAGCGTCAGTGCCGGAGGCGGGAGCCGTGCCATCCCAACCCCGCTTCCTCGCCTTGCACGTAGCTCCCACATCTGACACCTTGTCTTGCCAAGCGGATGAAAAAGTCAGGCAGGTGCACCCTCAAGAACTGCCCTCCCTATTTCATCCGGCCTTCGTACGCCGTGTGAGACCGTGACATATTTTGGTGGATTCCCCCACCCACAGGGCAGTGAGGGAGTTGCTCATCACAGAACCAGAGCAAATCCTGCACATCTTCAGCTCCTCGGGGCTCTGCAAGGCTGGCGCTGGGTTTTCCGAGCAAGAACAAGCAGCAGGTTCGCCCAACAGGTCCTTCCCTGACCTCAGCCGTGGTTTCAGGCAGCCGCTGACAGGAAGAGACACGTTCCTACGAAATGCTCCCGGAGGAATTCCCAAACCTCAAGCGTCTTTGCAAATACAATAAAAAGATCGGCAAGTCCCCGCACAGCGAAAAAGCGGGGCTTGGCCCCCTTCAGTGACGGGGCTTCTCCTCCAAACTCCTGAAGCCAAATAAGCAGGGGACGGGCTCCGCTATTTCTACTTCAAACCAGAAATTTTTAAAAACACCTCCCTGCTGTTTATTCTTTGAGAAAAAGAAGTTTGAACGTGTGGCTTGGAAATCAGAAAGCAGAGAGAAATACCAGCAGCCCCCGGTGGTTCGATAACTGCTCTGGTTCTCCAGCTATATTTTCAGAAGGGGGAGGGGGGGGGGCACGACCTGATTCAGGACTTTTAGCACTTGGAGGGAGTGGGGGGGGGGGGGCGAGATCATTTGTCAGAATTGTTGGCAGCCAGTATCATCTCGTGCCTTTCATCTGCCTCTGTGAATAAAGATGCAGCTCCCCTGTGACCGCGCCGGGCAGCGGGATGTGCACAGGCTTGCTGGCAGCTCCGGAGCGCTGGGATTGCAGTTTGTAGGCGACCTGGTTCAGACTATATTTCTCCTGCAGCCGGGCTGTGAAGGATGAATACACTTTTTTTTTTTATTATTTTCAGGAAACGAGGGGTATTTTGTGGGTTTACAGGTACTACAGTTTCCATTTTAATGCAACCTGCACTGAGACATCTAGTGCCACTTTAAGTAAACTCTCTGTTTTTAAATCCTGAATGTGCTGAGAAATGTGTTGGAGCAAAAGCAAGAGAGTGGGGGTTTTCGTGGTCACAAGGCAGGTGTCTGTGAACAAACACGGCCCTGTTCCCACCTGTAACGGAGCCGCCTGGGTCAGCATCTGGATAGAAAACCATTGGGGGAAAACCATCGGCCAGCAAAAACGACGGCTCACCAGGGAAACCGAGCTGTGCTGAGGAGCTTGGATGTACGTCCTGACCAAGCTGATGCTTTTGGGGGCTGGTTTGGAAACCTTTTAGGGCTTGTACGCACACATGAATTGCTCTGCATTAATTATACCAGCCTAGAAAAGCTGTACAAACTTCTAAAGTAAGGAGAGAGAGAGGGAGAGCAGGAAGAACTGCTTCTTCTCGGGGAGTTAAACCCAGCTGGAAAAGGGTGCAAGTAAAACTCCTTTAGTTGCCGTATGGCCGGGGCTGTGTAACCATTTCAGTGGCAGTTTGTTACCACAATCCTTAATTCCTACAGGGTAGCAGTGAAGAAACGGCAGGGCCGTAGCGGTCAGCATTCAGGGATGGGACACTTGTGTCCTGTTGACACCCACAACCCCTCTCTCCGTCGCTGCAAGCCCCTGATGGTGCCCGTTTGCTAAGGGCACGCTCACATTTCATCCCGAAACGCTATGTTCTGCGCCGGGCAGCAGCTGGAAGTAGCTACGCTCTGCCCCAGATACTGCAGGAACAAGGCAATAATTCAGGGGACAGACGCACGAACACAGTGATGGGGAGTTCAGGACCCGAAATAAGAGCCGAACAGACCACGGCAGCTGCGCACAAAGGCGTGCTGGAAGCGTGAGAAATGAGCAGCCCGCCTGTTGAAAGGGCAGCGTTTGAAAGAGTGACAAATTTAGCCCAGATGGAGCCGGGGAGGAAAGTTGCCACTCTGGGAGCAGGGCTTAAAATTGCTTTAGAAGCTGTGTCGTCGTCACTGCAGCGTTTCGAAACCAGCGTCTTGCACCTTGCGACTGGTGGCCCTGTGCACGCGTGTGTCACTGCCACCGACCAACACGGCGCAGCTTGGGAGAGATGTTATTCTGTTCCTCGAGCACCTCTGGCTGCAGCACGAACGCTTGCCATCTTCCCAAGTGTGGTTGCCTTCCAGCAGCCGCTGGGGTGGTTGTGCCGGGGAGGGCAAACCCTCTGCCCACTCTGCTGCTCCCAACCCTAAGACATCACTGAACTGCAGAGATTACTCTCTGCAGAGGCAGTCAGGGCAGTTGGTTTTCTGCCCAGAGCAGATGCAGGGACAGAAAGCGGCCTAAGGGCATCTGGATGCAGTCCTCAGGGCGGTATTTCCTCGCCGAGCAAGTCCCTGCCGCGGCCAGCTCCTCCTCCCAACTGGCTTTGTTAGGAAGCGGCTGCCATGGAGCGAGGTCAGACTGGCAAAAGGGGAAAGGCAGAGCCCAAAACAGCCCCGGGCTGCAGCCGGGGAGGGCTCAGCTCCATACCCGACCCCAGCGCTGGAGCCGGCCAGCGCATCCCACCCCACTTCACCCAGTTTTCCCTCAGGCTGGAGAGCAGACAGCACAGACCATCCCAAGGGATAGCATGGCACGGATACCCAGCGGCGCGAGGGCACGGAGCCATGGGGAGTCACCCACTGTTTTTTACAGAGCACCTTTCCAAGACCCCCAGAACACAGGGATGAAGCAAAGTCCGATTCGCTTTGGCATTAAAACCAGGTCTCGTTGCCTGACAAAGGCAGGGGAGACTTTGCTCTAGGATTAGGTGTTTACCAGTGCCTGACCTGACCTAGGGACAACCAGCGCTCTGGAAATCCTCCTGGAGCCAGGGCCCCAAAGTCCTCATGGGAAGAAGGGCTTTGGAAAGGACAGCAGCGACGGACAAAAATTCCCCTCCGTTAAACCAGATGACGGCAAAGAAAGAGCGAGAAGAAAAGTATTCCAGAAGAACGTGTATTGCAATTGTCCAGTCTTACAGAAATCCACCAGGGAACTTCTACAGCAATGGGGAGGGGCTTTTCCCTTTTGATACATTGCAGATATCACTGTTGAAACCCAATTAAGACCATCAAGGTGACCATCTTCAAAGCCAACGTGTTCACAGGAGCTCATGAGCATGGCTGCCCCCCAGCGTACTACGTGCTTCTGATGTTCCCTAGTGTGATTTTGTTCTGAATAAATAGATCCTTTGGGGGTTAAGTTATTAGGTACAAATCTTCCCAAAATGAGAGTAAACCTGAAACGAAACAATAACGGCAAGAAGACCCAAACCCACACACACACGAATGTGCAGACAGCTGCCCATTCTACAGTACCGAACGCCATCCACAGCTAGAAAATTAAATACATCTTCAACTCAGCCACATTTACACGTTAAATACATATAATCCACTCAAACCTTGCATGTAAACTTTGTTGGATACCTTCTGAAAAAAAATAATACATGTAAGCACAATGTAATTCGTAGATATTCAAGTACAGAGAGCTCCTGGATTGCTTTGTTTGCACCAGTGAAAGAATGAAAATAGAGATTTTGCTAAATATGTTTGGTTTGCAGCCTCTTTGGGGAACAAAGGTTAAGAATTTAGAGCCTCAGGTAAAAACATTTGGATCTGCTGCTGACCTTATATGTGCTAAAGGATCTGGCCTAAGAGGCTGGAAAACAACAGCACTGAGACTCTGTCCCCTCTTGTTTGTGTCCCGGTCTCGCTGCTGCTCTGGAAGGGGGAAAAGAGAGGTGGCAGCCCACCCTGGCACGGCTCTGATCACTGGAGCGTTCTGGCTGTGGTGAATTTGGCTTGTAGTGAATCTTCTCCCTTCCCTCCCTGCCTAGATATTCACGGGCAGCATTTAGCGCGAGTCCGGTACCGTGCAGAGGGGTGGGAGGAAAGGACGCGGTCCCGTAAGAGGAATCCGGGGCGCCTTTTCCAGGGAAGACCTCGGTAAACACAAGCACCTCGGCATATTTGCTGGCAGCACATTTCTTGCTTCCATCTGCCAAGGTGGCAGGCTCATAATATTTGGCAGGCCACCACCACGGTTTGGAGCCAGCACGGGCAGAATTATATAATATTTTTTTGCATAAAATGGAAAGAACATCCCATTCTGCCCAGATCTGGATGATTTTTTTTTTTTTTTTTTTTTTTTTTTTTTTTTTTTCTCCATCTCTGGCAGATAACTCTGATCTTGCAGGAAGACAATCCTACGAGCGTGGCTATTGCTACCAACCTTATATATACCACGATGGGGCATGTCTCGTGCATCTTTGCAGACTTGACAGCCCAACGGGGTAAGGTTTGGCTTTAACAGCTATTCTCAGGGATCAGCAGATCCTCAAAATGACCTGGCTCTGGGAAAAATGAAAATAATCAAACCAACCCAGCCCTTTTCTTTGGCCTTTGAGTGTCCGCTCCGTCCGAACACCCAGTCCCTTTTATCTGAGGGAGCCTGACCAGCTTTTTGTTCTTCCTTTCATTTCCAGGGGGGCAATGCTGTTCCCTGGCCAGGGCTCCCCGGGCAGGGGCAGCCGCCGGGCGCGCGCGGCGCACACGCTGCTCCTCCGGGTCCACAGAGGCTGTCGCTTTTGTGCTTTACCCCCATCCTCAGATTTAAGGGAGAATTTTGAACTCTGGACCTGCCAGGACATGGGAACCAGCCTTTCGCAGAGCCTTTCGCTTTGTACGCCCCAGAAAAGAGCCCAGAGGGGCTTTTCCGTGCCTGGCTGTGGAGGGGTTGGTTCCCTCAGGCTTGGTAAAACTGCTGGCCGAGAGCCGGGGAGGCGTGCGGAGTGCCCGGCTCCTTCCCCTCGGCTTCCCACAGGTTGTCATAGCTGAAGTCGCTCTGGAAACTCTGGAGCTCGGCATAGTCATGGTAGTCGGGGTGCGGGCAACTGGCCTCTGGCAGGTCGTAAGTGCCGAAATTCCCATCTGCAGAAAACCAGACCGAAGCGCTCAGAGAGCTGATGAGCAGCCCCGGCGGCTGCAGTTCCCTCTGCCATCAGAGAGATGTTGTCAGCAAAATCGCAGTCCCCTCTGCCAGCAGAGAGATGTTGTCAGCAAAATCGCAGCCCAGAAGCAACTAGAGCTGGGCAAAGCGGTGGAAGCTGCAAGCGTGCCATAGACCAAACCACAAGCCCCCACGCGTGATGGGTGGCCAGAGCCAGTGGAACCCAAGTGGAACCCAAGGCAATGGTCTCCACCAGCCAGCAGGGGCTGGGTGACGGCTTCGGTCCCACCACAGGGAAGCAGGAGGAAGGCAGGGCATGTGTGAGTCCCTGTGCTCCCTCTCAGCCCTGCTTTGAATGAGACTGATGGAGATGGACACCGGCGAGGCAGGGTGGGCAGCAGCACCCAGCCACCAGCGCAAGACTCTCACCTGGGGGCTGCAATGGAGGGCCCAGATGTTCCTCTCGTAGAGAAGAGACCTGAAAAGAAAAGAGATAAGCCGATGAGGAGGACTTAGCACTGCAGTCCTGGGGTACCGCACACCAGGAATCGGCCCTTGGTGTTGATAGCCGGCTGAACATGAGCCAGCAGTGTGCCCAGGTGGCCAAGAAGGCTAACGGCATCCTGGCCTGTATCAGGAATAGTGTAGCCAGCAGGACCAGGGAGGTGATTTTACCCCTGTACTCGGCACTGGTGAGGCCACGTGTTGAGTACTGTGTTCAGTTTTGGGCCCCTGACCACAAGAAGGACATGGAGGCCCTGGAGCGTGTCCAGAGAAGGGCAACGAAACTGGTGAGGGGTCTGGAGCACACGTCTGATGAGGAGCAGCTGAGGGAACTGGGGGTGTTCAGCCTGGAGAAGAGGAGGCTGAGGGGAGACCTTCTCACTCTCCACAACCATCTGAAAGGAGGGTGCAGAGAGGTGGGACTCGACCTGTTCTGTCAAGTAACAGGCGATGGAACAAGAGGAAATGGCTTCAAGTTGTGCTAAGGGAAGCTTAGATTGGATATTAGGAAGAATTTCTTTACTGAAGGGGTCATGAGGCACTGGAACGCGTTACCCAGGGCAGTGGTGGAGTCCCCATCCCTGGAGGGATTTAAGGGTCATGAAGAGAGAGTGCTCAGGGACATGGTTTAGTGGTGGGCTGGTCAGTGTTAGGTTAACGATTGGACTAGATGATCTTACAGGTCTTTTCCAATCTAGGAGATTCTGGGGTTCTGTTGGTTCCCCCATCCCTGCTCCCCAAGATGCGCCCCGTCACAGAGCAAAGGGCTCACAGCCCTGCCGTGCCCAACTGCTCTTCCAGCCTGGAAAAAGGCAAGCTGGGACCCCTGTGTATTCCCCCGCAGCCTGCATAGCGTGGGGCACTAGGACTGCATTTACAAACTCACCTCTTCGAGATAAGCATCAGCAGGAGGCCGCAGCTGGAGATGGCATGACCCGGCCGGGCTGTAACTGGGAGCCGCAGGCACCTCTCTGCAGTGACTGCTGGGCAGGCGCTGGCAGTTCCTCTTCTGCAGAGAGAGATGCTGGAGTACCGGGAGACCTGAGCATCCGTCCGCCTGTGCCGAACCCGTCTGGCCATGACACTGCAGGAACTTAACCAAAAAACCCTCTAGCTTTGATACCCGCTATGGAGAGTTGGGGAACACCGACCTGCTGCTTCCCCACTGTAAGCCCGCCCTGCTGTGAACAGGCTTACACAAACCGAGATTTTTCTGCCTGCCTCACAAATTCTACCGTATTCCGATCCTGAAGGCCTTAGACGGGAAAGGAAGAACGGCTGTGGGTCACTCGCAATGACCCACTGAGGTAGTGGAATTTGGGCAGATGTGAGGGCAGTAGGATGAAACCTACCGGCAGCTCAGGGGATGAGGATAGACAGGGAGCAGTCAGGAAGAACCCTCCCCGGGAAAGGAGGACTTTGGCAGTATGGGGGATGTCAGCCACAGACTCAGAAATAGGCTTTTCCCGAGAGACGCGCAAAACTGAAAACGTAGCCTTCAACAGGCACTCAGTTATCACAGCTGGAATTTTTGGTGGTGGATAAAGTGGTCTCTGGCTCTGACTCATTTCTAGTTTCTGCAGACTGGATTGCATCTCAGTCTCAGTTTTGTGGTTTCTGGCTCTTCCCGGGACTGTAGTGACGCTGGCATCTAGTGATAAGACAGGGAAAACCTGTTCCCCTCTGACTCTGTCCTGGCTTGAAAAAAACAGGGAACTATGTCGTGCCCTACCCCACCCCGAAATGGGTTTCCACATCCCGCTCAGGCTCAGGCAGACAGCAGGAAAAGAAATGGCCCCAGGCACGATTTCGGGAGCCAAAAGCCTGTGTGCTGAGTCAGGGCCGTAACCGGCAGCAAACGCAGCGGGGGTACCTCTTCCACGAAGCTGGAGCCTGCCACGCTGCGAGCGCTGGGGGAGCTGGGCGTATAGGGGTCAGCGTACAAGGGGGAGCGGGGCATGGCCGGCTTCTCCAGGGAGCTGCAAGCTGTCGAGGGTTGACTTCCCACCAAGCTCCATCCGTTCAGCTAAAAGGCAGAATTGAAACAGGAACGTGACACGGCGGACTCACCGGTTCAAGACAGACAGGAAACTGCTGGAGAGAGTCCAGCGGAGGCTACAAAGATGCTCAGGGGACTGGGGCATGTCTCTGGTGAGGAAAGGCTGAGAGCCCCGGGGCTGTTCAGCTGGAGAAGAGAAGGCTGAGAGGGGATCTCATCAATGCTGATCCCTATCTGCAGGGCGGGTGTCCAGAGGATGGGGCCAGACTCTTTCCAGTGGTGCCCAGCGACAGCACAAGGGGCAACGGGCACAAACTGGAACATGGGAAACTCCATCTCAACATGGGGAAAAACTTCTTTGCTGTGAGGGTGGCAGAGCCCTGGCACAGGCTGCCCGGAGGGGCTGTGGAGTGTCCTCTGGAGACATTCCAAACCCGCCTGGATGCGTTCCTGTCCATCCTGCTCTGGGTGACCCTGCTCTGGTGGGGGTTGGACTGGATGATCTCCAGAGATCCCTTCCAACTCCTGTCGTGCCATGATTCTGTGTGATTCTGTGTTCCCTACTTGCAATCCATCAGAGCTGGGAATCTCCCTGCAATTCAGGTCCCAAAAGCCGCTCAGCCATGAGGGATGGTGGCGCTGACCCCCGGCGGTGCTAACAAGGGGACTTCCCTGGGCGTACGGCAGACACGCACTCATTGAGGGGAGGGCAACACGGCATCACGCACTAAACCAGTGATGGACACATGCTGGAAAGCCCTCAGAAGGAGAGGCTGTGTCCTATGAAGTAATAACGCTCCTACTTGCAGGGCACTGGAGCTCGTGTTGCCTCAGGAATGAGCGCCCAACATCTCAGGGCTCCAAGAGCCGTTGCTCCGTTTAACCTCACCTCCCGTGGGCCGTTTTCAAATGGAAACGGGTTTCACGCCTGCCCTAGAGCACCATTCAGGACAGCTATCCCTGCAAGCACGGATAAGGAAAACGCAAACCCTGCACCAGTTCCCCTGCTGGTCCACCCTTCCCGGGCAGGAGAGCAGCCCCACCACGTCCCAGTCCCCTTACACTGCTCAGGTCCAGGTGTGGCGGGGGAGCCGCCGGGTGATGCTGCGAGCTGTGTGGGGCGTACGGCTCGTTGTACACCGAGGTCAGGAACTCGCCGTTGGGGTTTTCGGGGATGAGGCTGCAGATGGTCCTCTCCGTGTCCTGGCTGGGCAGCTGCTGGCCACATTTGCCCTTGGACTTTCTGGCGCTGCCCCCCCTCCGCAGGTCCTGCGCGGGCAGCCCCGTGCTTGGCCAGTTGGCGTGTGCCAGGCACTGAAACGAGAAGGCAGACCCCCGGTGCTGGCTCTCCTCGGGCCAGCCCCAGGTACGCAGATGTCCCCTGCTAGGGATGCTGCTGCGGGCATCGCGCGGCGCTCCTGTGTCAGCGCGGTCCTGCGGCCGTGCCCGTGCCCCACACGCTCCTCCCCGTGCACGCACACACACCTGGATGTGCGAATGCTGCACGGAGTCAAAGCAAAGACCTGCTCAGCCCATCACCTCCCACCCACCCGCGGGCTTCTACTTTGGGATTTCCTGACCTTCGAACGGTCCCCTTTGTCCTTTTGCAATCTGTACCAACAATCCTTATGCGGCGTGGAGTATCGGGATGGGACCCTTCCGCGGACTTTTCCTTTATCAGCAATGACAAAGCTGAGCCGGGACAAACACAGGCTTCCAGGCATGGATTTGCTTTGCCGCATACAAACACCGACCACCCCAGCTCAGCCCATCCGGGCAACTGGATAGACCGCTCTGCTCAAAGGCAGTGTCTGTCCCCACACACGTCCCAGGCATTTTTGGGGGGTTCACTTACACGGAGAGGCTGGGAATAGCCAGAGGAGAGGGGGTCTTCGAGCCCCCTGCTCTCGGGCATCAGCACGAAGGACTGTCCATCGGGGAGAGAGCCGCTGTTCTGGGAGACGTGTGTTAAGGTGGCCACTCTCCCTCCCGACGCCCAGGAGTTTGTACGGCCATCAGAAGTGAGCGACCCTCTCCCGCTGCCGGCAAACTGGATGGGGGAGAAGACCAGCACATAGGAACAGCCCCACGCGTGGCTGCAGGCACGTCCCTCCCCAGTCCCACCTCCCACCTGAGCATCACTGGTCCAACCCAGCCCTCCGTGCCCACATGCCGCGGGCAGACCGGGGTCTAGGCTGTGCCCGCATGGCAGCCGTGCCCGTGCGGCGGGGTGTGCTGCCCTCTAGGGCTGAGTGGGTGGCCGAGGCCGGCTGGCAGGAGTGACGGGGCGAATGACGAAGGCTCGCAGCGGGGTGAAGGGTGCTCAGGCACCCCGACCCCATCCCGGCTGCAGCGCTGGCAGGGGGGGTCTCCCCTTCCTTGCAAGACACTCTTAATGTCCTTTTTCCGCCAATGCTTCACTGCACAATGCTGTCATAGCCTACGGCCCGGGGTCTGCTTTTGAAGGAATTTAATATAATACATCCTATATAATGTAATACTGGGCTTCAAAGTAATTTGCGGGGATCAGCAACCTCATCATAGCCGTTGAGCAGGGGACTTGAAGCAAAGTCTGTTGCGTCACAGGAAAATTCACACGTGGCCAGAGACAGGACAGATGGGAGTCCTGGGAGACATCTTATTGATGACCATACAAACCCGCATCATCTGTTACCTGGCCGGGGTGTGGCAGCTTTGATCCCGTGAAACTCTCCGATCCGGAGAGGGAGGAGTCGGCGTTTCGAAACTGGGCTGTTTTGAGACAGTAGAGCCACTCCTGGTAATCATCGTAGCTGCGGCAGATCACCCGGATCGAATTGATTAGGCGGCCTGGAAAAACATCACTCGCTGCCGTTACCGGCTTTGATCCACAGCCCGTGTCCCTTCCTGCAGAAACCCGCGGGAATCCCTTTGCTCCATCCCTCCCCACGTTCTCCCGGGATGCGGAGACCCTGACACCGGTGCAGGGACAACGGGAACGCCGTACCTTCGGTGCTGCCCATTGGCACCTGGCCGAAATGTAGGACAGGGACAAACACAGCCCACATCTAAATGAGGGGGAAACAAGCACAGCTCGGGGTGCAAACGCTGCTGCTGGCTCACAGCCTCTCCCCACCAGCAAAGCCGGGCTCTGCCGGGCAGCCAGGGCACAGACGGTCCGAAACTTCCAAGCAGTTCAGTTCAGAGAGTTTAGGTGCCGACGTGAGCGAGCACAGCCAGGAAGATGACCAAAGCGGCTTAGCGAAACCCAGAGACCTCCGTGGCTGCTGCCAGCACACCCCTCGGCATGCCGGACACGCACCTTCTATTAAAAAGGAGGTTTTCTCGTTCTCTTCAAAAAGCACCTGGATGGCGTTGAGCGGCAGCTCGCCCTGTCGAGAGAGAAGCAGGCTTAGGACCGCACGGCTGAGCGCAGCTCCCAGCCCGGGCCGTACGGCGGACAGGCGGAGCGGGGAGAACAACCTGGGAGTTTGGTGGGACAAGGCTGGGTCGATCTGCTGGAGACAGGATTCTCCAACACGCCTGTGACAGTATAGAGGTACCCAAGTCCTCACCCAGATTAGCACCGGCTTAGGTGCCTCTCGTCTCCTGCAGACCTAGCCTAGGGGATTTAGGCACCGAGCCTCACCTTTCTCCTCTCCCCTTCCCCGTAGAAGGGATTGCCAGTGCTGGTTGCAAGAACAAAGTCTCTGAAGCCAGCGGGACTGCGCGAGCCTTTTCTGTAAACTTTGTTCCTACAAAGTCCCTCCTGAGACCCGAGCTCGGGAAAAACACCTCTTCCCTTCTAAGTCTGTTTTCAACGGTTTCTCATAGTTTAATGCCTGACTTCTCCAGGAGAAAAAAAAAAAAAAAAAAAGCGAACGTAGTCCTGAACAAGGTTTTGGTTGCTGGATTGGGACTTCCAGCCCTGCAAGCAGGAATCCCCGCAATCCATACCCTGCAAAATCTTACAGAGGCAGGGTTGAGCCCTGTAAACGCCAGCTGGTGAAACGTGAGCGCTTGTGCTATACAGCACAGTTGCGAACGCCACTCCAGTGATGGGAGAGGGGTTTGCTGCGGGCAGGCACTGCGTGGATGTTCCTATCAGCAGGGAGCTAAAGCAGCCCCTCCCTGGGAAAAAAAATGGAGTTAGGAGATACCACGTGCTATCGCCCCTAAACGCAGTAGCGCCTTTGCGTTGCACATCCACAGGCGGTACCCAGACCTCTCCTGCTCCTGCCGCTGCGCCCCATCCTCAGCACAGCATCACAGCCCTCCTCTGCTGCCAGGTGGTCCTTCAAGTGTCATCGCTGACAGTTTAATTCTCTGTGATGGGCACCCCGACAGAAGGGCCAAGGGTTTGTCAACACAGAATTAGGATCTAGGTCTCCTCTTTCTTTGGGGCTGATTTTTCCTTACAGAAAGCAAACAACAATAGTCCTGGGAGAGCAGCTGGAGCAGATTTTCACAGAATCACAGAATGGTCAGGGTTGGAAGGGACCTCTGGAGATCATCTAGTCCACCCCCCCACCAGAGCAGGGTCACCTACAACAGGTTGCACAGGACGGCGTCCAGGCGGGTTTGGAATGTCTTCAGAGTGGGAGACTCCCCCACCTCTCTGGGCAGCCTGTGCCACTGCTCCACTACCCTCAAAGTAAAGAAGTTCCTCCTCATGTTAAGATGGAACTTCCTATGTTCAAGTTTGTGCCCATTACTCTTCGTCCTATCACTGGGCACCACTGAAAAAAGACTGTTCCCATCCCCCTGGCACC
The DNA here is from genome assembly GCF_000708025.1 of Charadrius vociferus. NCBI lineage: Eukaryota > Metazoa > Chordata > Aves > Charadriiformes > Charadriidae > Charadrius > Charadrius vociferus. The sequence continues at coordinate 2,243,836 of NW_009649449.1, read as the reverse complement.
CCCCCTTTAAGTATTTGTAAGTATTAATAAGATCCCCCCTCAGTCTTCTTTTCTGTAGACTAAAGAGACCCACTGGACTCCGTTTTGCACTGGAACCATCTCACAGATGACCTCATTGCATTACTTCTCACCTCTCTCTCTCTCCCTGAGCAGGGGGAAACCGAGTGGCACATAGTTTCTTTGTTCCTTCTTCACCTCACCTGGACGTCACCCTAACCCTGTCCGTGGGCACGGAGCGCTGGGCAGGGGCAGCTGGTGCCAATGGCCCTGGGAGCAGCTCCTAGCCGGGATGGCAAACACGGGGTCTGGGGAGAGCTCAGGAAACGAAGTTCCCACCTCGTGCCTCTCTCCCCCGTGCCCGGCGGCGGAGGAAGCGCAGAACGCAGGAGCGAAGCCCTGTCATTTAACCGATGGTGCAACCGGTCAGGATTCATTTGCCTAAGTTCCCAGGCTGCAAAACAAAGGGTCTAGCAGAACCCCCTCATCACGGCCTCGCTGCAAAGCTGTCCCAGCTGCACAGGCTCTGGGGAACGTGCCCGACGTGACGGCTTTGCCACAAGGCAAACGCGGAGCTCAGCCGGGTGCCGGTGGTTTGGGCTGGCCGGCCGCCTCTCCGCAGCAGCCCGTGGGCACACGCAGGCTTCTGCGGGATGTCTCCTGCACTGAAAGTGATTTATGGGCTGAGCAGCACGGGAAGGCTGACCTTGGGAGGGAAAGCTCACGCAGCGCTCGCGCTGGCAGAGATGGACTTCGAGGCTTCAGCCGGCGCAGGTGCTGCAGGGCTGTGTGTGGAAGGGACCGGTGCCGCCTGCTCCTGCTGCTCCTCACCTCTCCGGCACATTTGAGCAAGACCTCCTGCCACCGAGGATGAGGACGGCAGCGGAGGGCTTCCCCGAGGCGCCCGGTGCTCCGTCCTCCCTACCACAATGGCCCCGTGTCCGCTGAAACACCCCGGGGCTGGAGTCCCACCTAGGGAAGCGCAGCGGCATCCCTCAAATAACCCACACGTCGGCTGCGGAGAGCCCCTCCAGCCTTCCCCGGGAATGGCATAAACCTGTCTCCCCCCTCCAGCAGTTCCCCTCTTGCTGATTTACACCTCCCCCGGGGCCTTTTCCCACCAGCGGTGCCCCATCCCGGCAGGCTCAGCCCCTGCCTTCCCCATCCCCGTCCCACACACAAACTTGGCAGCGCCCGCTCCTGCGGTTTGTATGAAACCGAAGAACAAAAGGGCCGGGCTATTCCTTCACACACAAATTGTAGGGCTCAGCGTCTGCTCGCGGGGAAGGGAAGTTAATTTGCAGAAGCTCTGGGAGAAGGCTCCTGTGCCCGGACATGCCTGTGGAAAATCAGGTTCCCACTGCGGTGTCACAGGCTGGTGAGTCACCTCCTCTGCCTGCGCTCGGCTGCGCAGCGCCCTGCCATCACCCCGGCGAGCGAGACGCCCGGGGACCAACGCTCCGGCACCGTGGGAAGGGAACATTGCGCGGACAGGGCAGACAAATCTGGTTTAAGGTTTCAAAAGAGATGAGTTAATCTGAGAGCCCAGCCCAAGGCCCCCTTACGCGGCGCCCCATTCCCAGGAGCTGCAAACAACACGTTCCCGAAAACAAGCTCTGTCTGAGGTGTGTCACACAAGCCACCAGCTGCTGGAAAACACCCTCCGCTGTTGCACTGGGGATGGAGGAGAGCTCTCACTGGCACGTCTCCCTCCTCACACCCCTGCCTGTTGCAGCCATCGCCCTTGGGCAGGGAGATGCTCGATGCAGGTCTTCCCAGTGGGTAGCCCTTGAATTAAAAGCAGCCTGCACGGCCCGGGGCCTGATGGGGATGTGGTGAAATCATGTGAAGAAGGACCCCAGTGAGTTCACGCTGAGTTTCACAAGCCCTCAGTCTCTGCGGGGTTTCCTTGTCACCGGCTCCTCTCCCATAGAATCACAGAATCATTGCGGTTAGAAGGGACCTTTAAGATCAAGTCCAACCATTAACCTAACCTGACAAAACCACTTCTAACCCACGTCCCCAAGTACCACATCTACCCTTTTTTTAAATACCTCCAGGGATGGTCAATCCACCACCTCCCTGGGCAGCCTGTTCCAATGCTTAATAACCCTTTCAGTGAAAAAAATTCTCGCTGAAATAACCCTCTCGGTGACTACGGAGCAGCAGCTCTGCTCCGCCATGTGCCAGTGGTGCTGCACGTGCGGGTTCATAGACGGTTCAGCGCTCGTTTTTGGCACTTTTGTTCCAGCACGGGAGAAACGGGGCCAGAAAGCACAGGGCTGTTTAACAGCCATGGCAAGGATGTCTTAAGATGGATGTCAGCAATCAAGTTTAAGCGCCATTCAGACTTCAAGCAATGCGAATGCTGAGGCTCCCAGCATTGCTCCTACAAGCAAAGACACACCAGTGGACTGGAGAAGCTCGTCTCACATCCCCTCGGGCACTCAGACCTCCATGTCCTCGTTGGCCCTTCTGCTGGCGTTGCTCAGGGCTCTTGTCCCGCCGAGGGATAGTGCAGCAAACGCGGTGCACCGGCAGCAGCATCTCCTCTCCGCCCGCCAGCCAACTAACTGCCTCTGCCCTTCCCCACGAGCATCAGAGGTGCTGCCTGGATGCTACCCGCTCCCGAGTGGTCCCACAGAGCGGGAACTGGGAAGCAAATCCCCCACGGGGGCACTTCACTGGGGCTGTTCCAGCTCCCGTCTCAAGCCGGCTCCTGTCTCCCTGCCAGCACCGCCGCACAGGAACCCCCCAGCCTCCCTCCTCCCCGAGACTCAGATTCCTTGGCAGCCAGCTCCTTTCCCCCGCCGGGCTTCGGTAGGAGGGCAAGGTGTTTCTCATGGGAAGATAGCTTGCAACATCCCTCCGCCGGCTCACCTGCCAGCTGGCAAGGGAGCAGCGGGGAGGGAAACCCTTTGCCAACACGAGGAGCACCAGGGAACCCAGGTGGAGGGGAGCAACAAGCCAAAGAAGCGCTGAATTAGCCGCTGTGGATGGGTAAGAGCAGGAAGGGGGTCCAAAATGAACTTACCTTAAAACAGAGGCCGTTGCGCTCTGCCGATACTATCACCAGCGTGGACGGGTAAAGCACCAACAGCCGGTCGTGCTGCTCCTTGGGAGGTAAAGAGGAAGAGGGTTCCCCGTGAACAGCCAGACAGGGCTCCCGTCGGGAGAGCCCTTTACTTTGTCTCTCTGACAGCAGCCCGAGGCAAAGGCTCTGCAAACAGCCGAGCTGCGTCCCCGCAGAAGGCTCCACGGGAGATTCCTGCCAGCTCCAGCTGCTGCCAGCCCTGTCCTGCAAACGCTTACGCACGTGCTGTCCTCGAGCACCACTGCTGGGCCCCGGGAGCTGTACCAAACCTTTCTCCGTTTACCGGGATGTGGGTAAAATGACCCTTCAGGGCCCCGTTGGATGAGCGGCAGCAGGTCGGCAGGAGTCTGTGCTCCTCACTCCATACATGACCTTCTCCCAGCCACGCTGCCAGGAGGTTGCTCCCCAGAGATGTGTCCTACCTGGAAAGGCAGATGCTGAAGCTTCACTTTGGAAACGCAGAGGACATCGCCTAGAGATTCCCGCTGGGTCCCTCTCCACTCCTGGACAGGCATGTTCTGCACGGACCACCGCAGCTCCTCTTTCCCCATGGAGCTCTGCTTCCAGTCGTTCTAGGGACAGGAGCAGAACTGAGAAGCAGGGTAGACATGTCCTCCCCTAAGAGTTTACCTACTGCACGGCCCGTCTCAGGACACTTTTCAAGTGTGGCAGAAGTCGGGAAGAATAAATAAATCTGTGCAGGAGCCAGTTTTCCAGCTGGGACTGAATAATCATAGCTGGTACCTAGCATCAGCTGTACACTGCCTTTCAAAGGGGAATACCTCTGCTTTACAGGGGGGGGAGATGGAGACAGGGAGGAAAGCAAAACACCCCCCAGGGACTGGAAGAGAAGACAGGTTTCTTGAATCTGGTGCTGTTTTCTCGGTCCCGGTCCCAGTCTCCTCCTTCAAACGTTTTGTAAACTCTGGATAATTACACAAACAGCCAACTGTGTGAGAATTTCTCCGAAGCGGACCCAAACCTCTGACCCTCCAGAGGCTGTGATGGTGACACCTCTGGGCGGCAGGTCTCCCTTCCAGCACCCCCCCCCACTGCCAGGCACTCATGCGAAGCGCACCCTTCTTTCTCTTCGCACCCTTCCCCGGCAGGAGACTGCAGAAAAGCCAAGCTGTGTGCGCACACGCAGGCAGCAGGAACGCAGCACGCTGCTGTCAGGTCCCAGCAGTACAGAGCCCCTTTGGGCTTTGCCATTCGGACCGAAATCCCACATTCGCTCCGACTCTGGTTGCACAAACCTAAGCCCCTAAGGACACCCGAACACAAATAACACGGTTCCTCCACCGGGCAGAGGAGTTCCCAAGCGAGAACGCGTCTGTCAAGTGTGGGCAATTAGCAAATGTCTATCCATGGTTATTTTAGGGGTGGTGGAATAACTAAAGGAAGCGAGGGCTGTGAGGTGTATTGCCCAGGGCCAGCTCCAAGCACTGGCAAACAAGTAGGTGCCTCGGGCAACAAGCAGCCGGGGCCACACAGGGGCCCTCACCACGCTGCTGCCCCGGCCCCCGGCGCTGACATGGCTGGTACGTGCTGCTGGTGGAGAGGGGTCAGTGGCCATGGGTGAAAAGGGCTGAATTAGACCGTGCACAGCCCCGGCAGCTGCTGGAAGTGGTACGAGTGGCACCAAAACCCCCATGTGCCACGCCAGAGGGGCAGCTCCCCGACTGCTGTAGCGAAGCACTCAAGCATCTGGCCTGGAAAAAGGGGGTATTAGGCCAGGAGTTAACCTCACACCTCCTTCCAACAGTCTGGAAGAGCAGCAAGCACAGCAAGGAACATTTGGAAGTGGACCCGGAGCCCCTCTCCCTTTCCATCCCCAGCTCTCTGCTCAAGCTCTCCAGCCCGGAGGAGGCAACCAGAGCCCCACGGGGCACTCAGGATTCTGGAAGAGGAAGGTGTTAGGTGAGCTCCTAGAAGTGTGGTGAAAATGGCTGAGAGAGTTTGGCTGCAGAGATTATCCCTCCCACGGAAGGCAGCAGGAGCCGCGCAGCATCCACCCGGTCGTTCAGCTCTGAGCCCACAGCGCGGGAAACGGCTGCGCACTTCACCGTCCCGAGACACCAACCTGAGAGAGGAAGGGCAAGCCAAGGCTTCCTCCGTTTAGCTGGATCTGTTTCTCCAGGTGATAAAGCCACTGCTTCAGCTCTGACTCAGTAGGGCAGAACACGATAAGGGGATTCAGCAGAGGACCTAGGTATGCGAGACACAAGATGAGCTGAGCAGATAACGGTACCAATCGCAGCATCGATCAGCTGGCCAGAGCTGTTATGCTCGGCACATCACACTGTGGGTTGCCTGTGAGGGCATTGCTCTGTTGACATCGTGCTCCAGTCCCTCCTGCCACTACCCTCAGCACGTGTCCTCGCATCGCGCTGCCGGGGAGCTGCACGGCATGGACTGCTCCAGCACCTCCTCACCGCCTGCTCGTGCAGCCACATCTACCTCTGACCACCAGTCACTTTTCAGTCCAAAACTAGGTCAAGAACAAAAGTCAACGACAGTACGGAAGTCAAACTGGAAATCAGCGGACAGATTTCAGCTTTAAAAGTCCCCAACAGGTTGTGAACAGCATCTCTGCGGGCAGAGACTACCACAGCACGCTGCCGCAGACAGCCTAACCCGATGCAAAAGTTTCGTGGTATTTCTTAGTTTCACTTTGGCACTGAGTAGAACATCGGTAACTTTCTGACACTGTTTATTTATTACTTCACCAAATATAATCTGTGCCAGACAAGATGAAGCTACTCTCAGACACACTCTTGAAGGGAGGAACAGCCCTATATCGTATTGATTTTAACGTCTCCAACTATCATTTGCTTAGTAGCGTGAGCAAAAAAGTCTCACCCACCCTCTGCTACTCACCACAGACATAACCTAGTGACGTTAATAATAATTTCTGCAGGGTGCAGAATGTATGTTATGATTAATAATTTACCAGTGATCTCATATTACACCATATTTGGTGCACGCTCAGTAAGATCTGGCTTTGCGGGACTTGGAAGTACTCAGATAAGCAAGTGCATTGGATAAGCATGATACTTTGCCCTTCTGTGGAGTCTTTCATGCCATAATTCCCGCATTATTTATGAACAACAGTCAATTAAGACTTTGAAACATCTCTGTCTGTCAGGAAATGCACTAATATAGACAAAGCAGGGGTGGAGAAACTGAGGCAGAGACTCCCTAAATGACTTTCCATAAGTCACTCAGTTCAGATCCGTTGCAATAATGAGGTGTCGAGCATCACCGCACACCCAAGTGTCTATGTACCACTGTGGCTCTGGAGTTCTCTTGTCTCCTCTTGCCTTGGTTTCCCTGTCTTTGCATTGGAGATGAAGTGATTCCCTACTTTATGGAGCTGCTCGGAGGGTAGAAAGGTGCTGGGGTTATCTAGATATTCTGGCAGCTCTGAATACCTCTCCGGGCATCCAGGCCCTGATACAAACAGCAGTAATGTTGCGGGTAGGGCATGACCCTTCCCCTGGCACCTCCTCCAAGGGCAGCCTTTCAGACGTACCCTGAGGGCTGCTCGCGTTGCCACATCTAAACGGGGCCCCAAAGGAAGAGAAAATGAGAAAAGAAACGCTCCTGCCTAAGCCTGAAGCCTGAGCCATGCCTGAAGCTCGTGGAAGGAGCTGCTGGGGAGGCCGTGACGCAGAGCCTGCAAGGCTGCTGCTAATTCGGTCGCTGCCATTTCCCGCAGCCCCAAGGGCACGTTCGCGGCAGGGCCATGACACAGCCCCGCTGAGCAACCTGTGCCGGCCCTCGTGCTCTTTTCTTCTGCCCTGTCCTTCCTCTTTCCTTGTGAGTGCTTCCAGAGGAACATGGGAAGCAAGCACGCCCCTTCCCAGAACAGCAGCAGTTTTTTCCCCCCCAAATCTCTCTGTCCAGAGACACTAAAAAGCTGCAAAATTTGCAGGTGAGGAGGCAGAGGTAACTCCAGGTGCTCAACAACTTCATCAGCATCGGAGGGTGAGCAAGAGGTGGACCGCAAAGCCAAGGTGATGGCCAACCGCCGTCCAACCAACCGCCATGGCACCAAGGGAAGGCAGTGCATGCCGACGGGCTTCCTTCTCGCACTCCACCTCCATACTCCCGATGACTCTGTCGGCATCTTCTGATGTCCTGAACTACCCTACAAAGCGCAGTTCACGGGGAACTGCTGCTGCCACGGGATTTCTCAAGAGAATGGATGCGTGTCTTCTGAGTCTCAGAGTCATGAGACAAAAGACTTCCACCCTGACCCTGCGTGAGGCTCTTATCCCCTCCGTCCCTCGATTTCTCCCCTTCTAGCAGAAAAATAAAACTGCTCCACTGATCTCCCGGCAATTCTACATATCGCTACCTCCCCGGTTCCTCCGTGTCACTGCTCCCTCATATATACAGCACTCTCTGT
>NW_009649449.1:2229279-2236161 GCF_000708025.1 Charadrius vociferus | reverse complement strand
CCCTAAGCGGGACACAACCCCAACAAAGCCTGAGGCAATTTTCCACCCAGCCACACTCCTGCGTGTTTTAATACAAGCAGAACAAGTCCACCCACCCCACTGCAGACGCCCCTGACAGGTTACGCCTGGGAGAACTTTTCCTTCATTTTACAGACTCCCAGAAAGGGCTGGAGAGCCCCGAGTCTTAAGAGTCCTTAAAATGAATGGGTTGTTTGTACCAGCTCCTTTTCACAATTTACACCATTTTTTTTTTTTTTGTTTGAGTGGCCATTGTATAACTTTCTCTCCAACAGAAGACACCGGAGAACACAGACAGCGGGCCTAGGGCACAAACGAACTTTCTTGGCTCTGAATCATTACTGGGTTATTTACCTACTTCTGTGTACTCCATGCTTTAACTGCTACTCTTGGGGGCTTGCGACGGCTGTAATTCAGCAGTGACTAAGCCCAAAAATCCCTCCAGCCGAGCTGCAGACAGGCTGTTATCCCAGGAAAACTTTTCTAAAGCAAGATCACTCGGGGGAAAGTTAAAAAAACTTGGGGAGGCAGGAGTGCTGGCAAGGGAAGAGCCGGCGAAGTGACACTGGGTCCCGATGGCACCAGCCTGGCGTTACTGGTAGCGGCAACTCGCCTCTCGGCGCTGGTGGCCATCCTGTGTGCTTGCCCGGTGCCATCCCTCAGCACGCACCGCGCTGGACGCGGCCCTGCTCGGAGTCGCTCCCTGGCCTCGGGGGTTTATACAGGGATGAGAGGTGGGAGGAGGCGTTTTATTCCATTCCTTCATTCAAATGTGGTACACAAAGAGCAAATGACTGGAAAGAGGTGGGAAGTGTCACCGTGTGTCCCCAGCACTAACCCGCTGGAGCACAGGACCATCCTTCCTCCGTGCTCCCTATCCAGTCCCTTCCCTGCCTGAAGCCCCGGGCATCGCTGCCCCGGTGTTTAGGAGCGGGGAAGCCTCGGAGGGAAAGATGCAAATGCCGAGAGGAAAAGCTTCAGCTCTCTCCAACCTCTTTCCACAATGCGGTTCTTCTCTGGGACTAGGTCAGCGCGGGGCAAAGAGCAGAGACAGTTGTGATTCATACACCCTCTGCTCTCTGTTCAAAGCGAACAAAGAGGCACCAACCTGTAACGCGGAAAGCGTGATCCTCCTGCCCGGTGCCCTTCCCATTCTCAATTTCACACACGTTCAGCTCTTTCAAAGGCAGCAGTTCCTGCATAAGAAGAACACACCATTATTTCGGGGGGCAGCCCGCAGGCAGGCTCTACAATTAACGCCCCTTCGCCGTAGGAGACTGGAAGTCCAGACTGGGCACCAGCAGGTTGCTGGGGCTCACAGGGTTAGATTGCAAAACGTTGCCCTGAGGGGAAACATTTGGGATTTCGACCCAGCGCGCTGCCCAGAGGAATCAGGTTCGGCGGCTGCCGGGGCTCCGCGGGGCCAGTCCTGCAGGAATCAGCTGCCATGGTGGCAAGAACACTTTCTCTATATTCCAAGTCTTTCAGTTTTAAGAGAAACCTCGAAAAAAAACCAAACCCACCCACATCTCTGGTTTAACACAAGAAAGTCAGAAGATGGGAATGACCATAAAGCAAAATTGAGCTGTCTGTTTTCTACACTCCTGTTCGCCAGAGCCCCACTATAACAAAGCGCAGGAATAGACGACGAGTTTGTGCTCCACGTCTTGGGCTCTCTAAACGAGGGCTGTAAAAGATGCTAATTGCTGGAATGTCTAGGGGGCAGTACCGGCACATTAATTCGTTTTTAATTCCTCTAGAATTAATAACCTAAGTCACTGTTTGTAAAGTAGACGGGAGATTTTGTAACATTGTCGGTATTCTGACATGTGTCTTTCCAGCTGAAGGCTGGCTTGCCGGGTGACTCCAGACTGTATTGGCATACTGCGTTAACCTCAACTCACCGAGAAGAAAACAAATCATTTCTAAAAGGAACAAATTTTACGGACATCTACAAAACAGCCATGCTCAGTTTTAGTTACTCACTCGTGTAGAGGGAGAGGACGCTCAGGGTGTCCTGTTTGTTCGGCTGTGATTTTTTGGCTGCATGCGCAGAACAGCCTATTGTTTGTAATTCACCAACACCATCAGGTTAAAAGAGTGATGAACAGTTTGCCAGGATAACTCCCCGAGGCTGCCCTGAGGTTTTTTCTTTCCACCCTCTCCCACATACCGTTTTCTCTGCCCTGCAGGTGAAGAACCCCCCCTTGGTTCAGAAGCCAGGGCCGAGTCCACCGAGGCCAGCGGGATTTGAAGCAAGAGGAGCCCTGACCCTTGCCAAGGCACAGCTCTCCGTGCTTGGTGCTCCACACAAAGATAAGTCCAGGTAGCCCGAACGCCTCCCATCCCTGCTCCTGCCTGCCAGCCCGGCACAAACCCCCACCCCACCTCTACGGGGTCCTTTATCTCTGCCCACAGACACGGCCGAGGGCTCAGGTGGCACCGAGGCTGTCTGGGTACGGTCTGTAGGAAAGACATTTTCTCTTTCCCCAGCAGCTTGGCGTCCACAGGAAAGGACTTGCTGAGATCACCTAAAGGGGCCCAGTGGCAGCCCCAGGAGCAGAGCTCCCTCCCCTGTCCTGTCCCATCTGCCCAGTTCCCCCAGCTTGGCCATACTGCCCAACTCCCTGGTGCTTGCCCCAGCACGGCCGGGAGATGCCCTACCTGGTAGGTGAGTCCGTTGGAGCCCATAGACTGGAAGTACAGGTAGGACTGGAACAGCTCCAAGAAGCAGTCATTCACCTCCTGCAGAAAAGACACATTTTGGGGTTTATCTCAGGGCACGTTCCTCCTCCCAGCTTCCCTCTGCATCTCAGACTGATCTGTGCACAGAAAAGCCAGCGGTCGCTTATCCAAAGGCCACCACCGCATCTCTGCTGGTGGATCTGCTGCCAGCGTGGCAGCTGAGCGTGGAAGCATGGCCCAGGTCCCCGCTGGGATGGGAGCTGGTGGGCACCAGCCGGTACCCAAGCACCACATGGCAGCAGAAGTCCCTGGGCCATGCAGTAGCCCCAGGATGTCTCCGTGAGTCACATTTCCCAGCATCACACGTTCCTTCCCAGTCCTGCAGGGTCACTGCGTGCCTGGGAAGAGAAACGCCCACAAACAGGCACCGCAGCTTACCTGGCAGTGCTGGAACTTAAACTTGACCTTGGAGTAATAGATCATTCTGCCCAGATTCCTGACAACCGTTTTCCTTCGTCCCTTCTTGAACAGGCTGGGGAACCTCTGGTCCACGTTTTCTTTCTGGTTTTCCTGGTTTTGAATATTCTGTACCAAGGATTCAGGAAGAACAAATCAGAGCCAGTGGGAGGTGGGGTCCTGATGTCTGGAAGAGATGTTCCCAGAACATCTTCCCAAAAGGGCTTCCTCCGAAAGGGACCCTGGGCAGGCGCCCCGGCCGGGGTGTTTGTTGTTGGGTCTCCATGCCAGCACGGAGCTGGGGTCCGGTTACTGCTGGGAGGCTGTCCTCCCTGGGCAGGGGGAGGTACTGACCTAAAGGGAGGTTTTCTGGGTTGGGAAAGAGGGGTTGCAGAAGCACATCCTACATTTAGGGTCTCCCAACTCCACAGAAGACCTCCCGCCATCCTAATCAAATTCACTGGAGCAAGGACAAATCAAGGCTCAGCAAACACAGCTTGCCGTCCGCTGGGGTTGGTGGAAAGGTTTTCTTTGCTCTGGTTCCACCTGGATTCCTCAGCTCTCCCATCTGCTCGGATCCCTCGGTTTCTCTAGGTGCAGTCTGGTGTTTCAAGTGCCCGGACACTTTTGAGGAAGAGTCCCACAGCCGTGAAAGCAGCTGCAAAGCACTGAGTCGTGAAGCAGCTCGTGGTCAGGGCAAAAACCTAAGGGAAGCCAGCAACACCGCAGGAGTGCACGGGCTGACGTGAGAGGGAGATCGCACCCAGGGCTGAGGACTTCCCTTTTTCCCTGCGTTCTGGTTCTACGGAAAATCTTCCTTCTGTGCCGTGGCACAAACCCACACCCCTACGGCGCTCCGCTGCTCACAGCCCGGGGCTGCTGTTGGCCTGTCTGAACGCTGCATAAATCCCAGGGGTGAAAAGCTCTCCCTGCAGTTTCTCTGAGAAAAAACACCCTTATTTCTGGGGTTTGGTTGGTTTCCTTGGGGAGGAGGGAAGGGCTGTATCCCCGCGAGGCCACGCACACCACCGATTTCCCCCCAGGTCTACACCCCAATTGCATATCTGAGTCTTAAATAGCAGCTCTGTTAGACACGTCACAGGCTCTGGGACATTCATTCCCAAGCAGAAGAGGAAAGGGTGGTGGGAGACGCAAGGTTTGGCGTGAAGCCACCTTGGTGGGACTCCAGTCCGAGCACCGGTGGCTGCGTTTCCCAGGGACACTTCCAGCGAGGGCATGGCCGCGCTGGCGCTGGGAGGCAGGGTGTCATGGTGGCTCGTACGCTTCTGTCCAAACAGCATTTCCAGGAATGAGCAGGGGAGGAGCCGGCAGTGTCTCCCAGCTGACCAACCTGTCTGGCCCTCGTGTGCCCGCTCCCCGCGCGCCGTGCCAAGGAGACAGCTGCGTAAGCCCCATGATAAATGAAGAGCCAGCAGAGCTAACCAGATCTGTCTTGCTGGGGCCTCCGTGACTCACCGCTCCGGCATGAGATTAACCCCTCTCCTAACCATGCCGGGGACATAGACAGCGCTCAGGCCAGAGGGGAGCTGGTGAACCGGTTCAAGAAAGACAAGGAGCTGCTGGAGAGAGTCCAGCGGAGGCTACAAAGATGCTCAGGGGACTGGGGCATGTCTCTGGTGAGGAAAGGCTGAGAGCCCCGGGGCTGTTCAGCTGGAGAAGAGAAGGCTGAGAGGGGATCTCATCAATGCTGATCCCGATCTGCAGGGCGGGTGTCCAGAGGATGGGGCCAGACTCTTTCCAGTGGTGCCCAGCGACAGCACAAGGGGCAACGGGCACAAACTGGAACACGGGAAATTCCCTCTCAACATGGGGAAAAACTTCTTTGCTGTGAGGGTGGCAGAGCCCTGGCACAGGCTGCCCGGAGGGGCTGTGGAGTCTCCTCTGGAGACATTCCAAACCCGCCTGGATGCGTTCCTGTCCATCCCGCTCTGGGTGACCCTGCTCTGGTGGGGGTTGGACTGGATGGTCCCTTCCAACCCTGACCATTCTGTGATTCTGTGAACCAGTAACAGGAACCTAATGCTGTTGGGACCCTTTTACCTGCAAAGCTCGGGGTTCCTTCCAGTGCCTCACTGAATTTAGGCAACTCTTTTTAGGACACAAATTAACCGCATCTCTGCTCAGAATCTCCCTCCAGCTTTTCCAGCTGCCATGAACACGTACCCAGGTCCTCCCCTGGAGGTGGGAACCTGCTGGCTGCCAATTAATGGTCTCACTGAGAGGCAATTAAGCATAGGAAAAGATTACGTTTGTGCTACAAGCCGCTGTTAGAACAAAGAGCAACTGATCACCTGACAGCTGTGGCAGCAATAACAAAACGCTGCTCGGATAAGGGAGCGGGGAGAGGATAAAGTAATGAAATTACGGACACAGCGATAAACAGCAGTGCCGGCTACCAGCTGCCTGGGCGATGCTGCTGCCTGGAACGTAGCAGCCAAATTCCCCAGTAATAAATAAGGCCCCAAGAAGCAAAAGCAACCTGGGAGGTGGGAATCCTGCAGTACTTTTGGCAAAGAGCTCAGCCGACCCGTCGGCGTCCACTGGGATGCTCCCGGGGATGGGAGGGAAAGGGAGAGCTTCCACCGCCACTCTTTCAGTGGCAAGAAACGCATTAAATGGAACACCTCTCTCTCCCAAACAAGCATCTACCGACCCCAGCTTGCAAGGGTTTGCAGCAAGACTGAGCAGACAGCTGGATTTAGCGGCTAAGCACAGGGGCATCTCCAAGACCGTGGACAAAAGGGGATGGCAGCACTGAAATCTCCCGCCGCCCTTTCGGCTGCGGTCTCCCGCGCAGCACGCCCCATCCGCCCGCGCCACACCAGTCTTTCAAGCCCCAGATGTCTTCCTTATCACTCAGGATCAGGTATTGTGGTTTCGCAGGAAGAAGTGGGGCTGTTCAGGTTGGTTTGTTGGTTGGTTGGTTGTTGTTGGGGTTTTTTTTTTTTGTATCAGGCAGGTTTCTCCTGTCTTTTTCTAGCGATTTTATGTCCTTCACCGGGGTGCCACTGTTAAAACCCCAAATGAAGACAACATTTGCGTATGTGCAAGGAGAAATGCCCTCAGAGCTTTGCAGAGGTTCCTGCCCACATCTCAGGAGAGCAGCAGGAAGGAGCTGGACATCATTAAATCCCACAGCCAGCACAAGTCCCCGGTAAAAACAAGCACAGGCTGTTTGTGCTGACACCCACCTCCTACCTGCTGCTTTGCATTCTGACACTGGCCCAGACAGTCACAACCACAATCCCCATTTTTCCTGCGGCGGAGCTGAAGCTCGGGGAAGAGCTGCGACTCAGCCCATCCGTGGGGGCCAGGGACAGATGCCGGTTCCCGGGCAGCGCGCAGGCAACGGCACAGCGGAGCGGGCTGGCAGCTGGCGTGGGCAGACAAAGAGGCCACAGCTGCCACCTCCAGTTCTGTGGTCGTCTCTGCGAGGTCACTTAGGCTGGGTGGCAGGGAGGTGGCATCAGACACCATCCCGCCCCGGCTACAGAGAGAGACGGGGGGACCGGGCAGGAGCCGTCGGTTTTGTCCGTCTGCCATTTCTACGGTTTCTTTGTCCCTCACTTGGAGAAGCAAGCCGAGGAGCGCTGGCTCAGGCTTTCTCACCCACAGAATAAAACCCCTTTGTAAGGCTGACGGTGGTTCCCATCTGTCTAGGTACAACCGCAATTTCCCGGGATGCGGAGGACTTGCCTAAAC
>NW_009649449.1:2224850-2229230 GCF_000708025.1 Charadrius vociferus | reverse complement strand
CCATAACCGCATCCCTGCCCTCCCTGAGACAGGTCTGCAGCCACCACCATGGCCTGTGTCTGGCCATCCCCCAAGAAGCAGCACTGGGAACCCCACGATGTCCCATCTGGGGACCAGAGCTGTCACAGCCTCCTCCACGAGCATCACTTCTCTCCCTGGCCCATGCACCCCCCGAAACCATGGCGATGCCTCAGCGTGCAGCCAAAATGAAAGGCAACTAGCATTTAGCGTTCCTCTGAAGTCCTCCCCAGCTCGCTGTTTGCTCCCCTGGCTGGGTTGTGCTGGTGGCAAGCGCTCTCCTCCCCCAACCCCATCCTGATGAGCCCCGTTTCCGTTAGCTGGCTTCGGGGCGGCCCAGGCCATTGGAAACCCGCTTTCTCTCAGGGTTTGGTGAAGCAGCGGGTCTCCGGCAGCGCAAGTGCCCTGACATGTTCTCTAGCTCTCTCCTTCTGTCTCGGATGCCTCATCCTACAGGTAGAGCAAGTTAATAATTAACCCGCCTCAGCCCCTGCAGACCCCAGTGACTCCCAGCTGAATCACTAACCCTGGCAGCAGGAAGAGCTCAGCCTTGCGAGGCTGGTGCCCTGGGGCTCCGAAAGCTGCTGTTTAATGATAAAAGAAGCAAATGAGAAGCACTGCTCTTCTGCCACATCTCCCCCACCCACCCACCCTCACTTCTGCTAAGGCTTCGCGAAAGCCGTAACTGGCAAGTGTGGGAAATGGGGCAGAAGGCGCTGGTTTTGTGTGCCAGCTGCTCGTGGCAGGATCCAGAGGGGGCCCGGTTCTCAGGGATGTCGCTTGCCCCAGTCCCAAACCATCTGCCATGGCCAGAGGTTTGGCAACCCCATCTCCTCTGAGATTGCATTGGAAGAGTCCTGTGCTGATGGCTCCTCTCTAACCTGGCCCCGCAGCAGCGGATCACCTCCCGCTCTTGGAGGTGTTTCTCCTGGAAAGATGGGAGTGGGAAAGGGACCAAGGCAAGGCTTTCTCCAGGCCACACAAGAAGCTTGTGGCTGAGCAGGGAGTTTGAATCCTATCTGCCCCAGGCGAGGGTAACATCTAAACAACTGCTCCACCCTCCTGCCTTCCCTGAAGAGATCCCACACTCTCCTGTGCTCCCGAATGAATTATCTCTCCGTGACCTTTGGTCTGTCAGCTTGCAGGATTCATTTTCCAGCATCCGCTAACACGACAGCTCTCCCGCTTCCCCAGGGGAAGCATCCAGGATTCATCTGGGACCTGGTCCCGTCAAGTGCTGCCCAACCCTCCCGGATGAATCCCGCAGGGAACCACGCGTGTGCCACACGCCCGTGACTCTCATTCACAAATAACGGGCAGGACCGTGGAACAGTCCCAGTTCTGCTGTGCTCCCCACCCGTACAGTTCAGGACACGTCCCCCAAGAGAGAGGACGGCACTCACCCACGGCCTCCTCACAAGCCAGGAGCAGGATCCCAGTCCTGCTCCCTTCTCAGGCTCACATGAGGAAAAGCAAAGGTCCTTTGGGATGGAAAGGGCCAACCTGGGAGAACCTGAATGGAAAGGGCCTGCAGGGTCCCTGCTCGTGGGGAGCAGACGTTCGAATCTCTGCAGCAACCCGAAGTAACCCAGGGCTGCTCCGAACTGGGTCCTGCAGCTCACCGAGCCCTTGACAAGCACCTCATCGCCAGGGAAATACACCTCGCCAACAGCTTGAAACCCAAGAGACAACGTCCTGCTGCTGACCACCTCTGAAACCACCTCTGAGCCTCTGCCTCAGTTTCCCCTTCCCCTATATCCACATACCCTATTTGCCACGCAGTGGGGGAGATGCACGCACATCCCCGGCCCACCCAAAGGCACCGAGCGAACCTACTGGGGTTCATCGTTTCACCTCTGCTTTCCCTGAGCAGTTCTGGGAAACGGGCCATATGGCCACAAGGCTGGTACGTGCCTGGGACAGACCTGCCCTTCCTGATTACCTTCCCAAGGCTTATTGCTAACACGCTGCCTCGCTGCGTCTCATTCCAGCGTGGGAATGAATCATCCTACCTTTGAATGCTCGCTCGGATTTTCCCTTCCTTCACAGGCTACCCAGAAACAAAAGAACCAAGAGCGAAAAGGGGGTGTGGGATATTCCCACCGTGCTGCCGGCTTCGCTCTCAGCACGACCCTCCCACCCCGTCACGCGTTTTGGCTGATGGCAGGTCCCCTCAACACCAGCACGGGGACCCTGGAGCACAGCGAAGGGCACGGGGCTCGTCCCTTCCTGGGCTGCAGGTGTGACCTCCATCCCCTTGAGACAGACCTGCTGCCGCCCCCAGACCCACCATCCCTCTTACGCTGTCCTTGGGGTGGGTGGAAATAATCTCTGGGAGTGTGGGGAGGGGGGTTGAATGTGTTCGTACTTGCCTTTCCTGGAATATACTGCAGGATTTTGTCTGTGGTCGTCTCTCTCTCCCGCCCTCCTTCTATACCAAAAAAGCTGGGCAGTTTTTTCTTGCCATTTTGTCTACAGAGGGGAGGAAAAAAAAAAAACAAAACACGCATGCAAACACAGACCTAGGCTGATGCATAGTGAATTCTGCCCAGAAATAAGGAAGCCAGAAAGCTAAGCAAGCAATTTGTCACGGGCTTTCTAATCATCCCAGCCCAGCAAAGGGCTGATAAACAACCTGGGAGAATTGTAATGGGGTTCATGCTGCACTTGTTGGTGTTTTTTTTCCTTTTTTACATGCCTTTGCATAACCAAATGATCAGCTAGGCTCATCTGTGTCTCCAAATCAGCGGAGGGACCAGATGTTCCATTGCAAAATACAAAGACCAAATCCAGTCCTGACAACTATTGCAAAGCCCCTGGCGTGGCGATGCGTATGTACACATACACCGCCGTATACTCACAAACAGGTTTTATTTCTATCTTTGTGGTTTTCCTCTCTCTTTCCCTTTTTTCCGCTCCCAGCAAGGCCCCCAGCTTCTCTTCGCACACACGCCGCTAACGAGCAGTTCCCGACGCCGTTTAAGAAGCACTGGGACTGCTTTGTCGGGATTTCCCAGCAGTTGCTCTCTCTTTCAACCAGATTGCAGCGTTTAGTTCAGCAGAAATCAGGCTTATCTCTGCGGAGAGCCACGAGCGTGGGAAGCCGGGAGTCAGCGGGGACAGGAGGTGTTCTGGGGCTTGGCTGCTCCCCTGAGGGGAGCCTGATGTCAGCCCTCCAGGGGCCAAATTCCCCGACTGATCCCCTCTTTTTTACCCCACAGCAGCTCCACGGACTCCTATAGGTTTGCTCTCAATTTATGGCAGCACAGGAGACCAAGGGGACAGTTTCAAGCGTCTCCTCTGGATTAGAGACCCCTCAGCCTAGGGGAGTTTATGGAGTTTGTCTCAAAGCTCAACAAATATGCTGAATCCAGCGTAAACGGGGTTGGTGAGGAATCACCCCGGTTCCCGACAGAGCTCCTTTCCAGCCCTGAGCACTCGGGATGGGGAGGGCTCCGCTTCGCGGGCGCTCAGGTACCGGCAGCACTGTGACTGCGCTGATGGGAGCACGGGCAGCGGGAATGGCAGGGCGCAGCGAAGTTTGCTCGGCTCTATTTTGGGACAGCCGTCCATCGCTGGGGTACCTGAACGCTGCCCTGGCCAGCCCGGCACTGAAGTCCCCAGAGGATTTCACAGACATTTTCTGTTGTGTCTTCTTTCAGGGTTACAACCGCAAGTCAAATGGTATGGGTAAGAATGTTGGGATTTGGGGCTTTCTCTCTGAAGCGAGAGGAGCGTGAACGTTGTTTTTTCACAACACAGCGCCGCAACTCTGGGCGTCGCGAATTAAAAAAAAAAAAAAAAAAGTTGCAGGTGAAAACAAGGAGTGTCAGGCATTCTGCACCTTGCCCTGCCTGCCCCATAGAGGGGGGGTTTAATTTTCAAAGTGAAATGAAATAAATCGCGTTCCTCCCAGGGGCAGCGTCGCTGGGATACTCCGCCGGCAGAGCCCTGGCATTCCTTCCCCAGCACTTGTGGGGAGCGGATCGCGTTTGGCGCTGCCCAGCACCCCGCAAAACCATGCGAAAACCCGATTCTGCTGAGCACGTAAATCATTCCTGGGTTTCCTGAGCAGGGCTCGACTGCCAGCCCAGTTCTGCGCGGTGCATCGCACCGGGAAAAGTCGGGAGGGAAGCCAGCCCCACTTGAAAAGCAAGTCCCAAGTAAAAGCGAGCGTACTTACTCTTTCTTCAGCGAAGGCTTCCTTCTGAAAGAGCCCCTGAGCCTCCCAGGTGCCTGAGGAACACAAGTTATGTTCCCCATGCCGGCAGCGACTGGAAGCGCCCAGGAGGAGGGGAGAGGTTTGTGTGTGTGTGTGTGTGTGTCACGCAGACGCTCCCCTTCCGCTCGCCGTGACTCGGG
>NW_009649449.1:2202086-2224718 GCF_000708025.1 Charadrius vociferus | reverse complement strand
CCCCCATTCCACCCCCCCAAAGCCTCTCTCTTTGCCCGGTCTTCTTATTAAAAACCTTTCAAGCTTGGGGAATTCTCCATTAAGAAAGCGGTGCCCTCAAGGTGGGCAAATCCGGTCTTAGACCCCCATTTTCCTTGCAATTAACAACCCAGAATTAACAACCCGGCGGTGCTCAGCTGCAGCGGGCGGCCGCAGCACACTCACATTTCTTACCAGCAAACAGGACGGTGCTGGAGCCCCAAATAAATGCAGCTGGAGCCGTTTGGGGGGGGGTTGTGGTTTGTTTGGTTTGGGGTTTTTTTTGTTTGTTTTGGGTTTTTTTTGTTTGTTTGGGTTTTTGGTTTTGTTTTTTTTTTTTCCAAAAGGAAATCCATCGCTGTTCAGTTCAGCCGGAAGAAAAAAGGATGCAGAAAGATAATATTGGTGATTCTTTTGCAAGCGTTCTCCCAGGTGTTCAAAAGGCTGCGCTCAGACCAGTCCTGCTAATTAAAAAGAACCAGCCTGGATTAGAGGTGGAGCAAACCAGTATGAAAATATAACAAGTAAACAGGGGAAAGCTAGTATATACCAAAATCTAGGAATTACGGAAAAATTATAAAGGAAGCAAAACCTAAAAGGGGATGTGTATGACCAGCAAAACTAAAGGGATATTTATAGAAGAAATGCCTTAAAAGGAGGCAAACCAGAGATTCCTGACCATGGTATGAGTCCCTTACTGTGTGGAAATAGAAATAACAATAGTGAGTAGTTAATGATAATACAAAAGGCAGATGCAGAATAAATATTTCTGTTCTGTGGATTGAAAAAAAAAAAAGGCAGTACAGCCATAGGAAATGACAAACCCCTTTTCATTCCGTGGTACTGCAGGTGGCTGTTAAAAAGCAAACACAAAACTGTTGCTTGGGATTGGAAGGGCCGGAGAATTCATATTCAAGAGTTTTACAACACGGAACAACAAAGGTCTTGGATCGCTGCTGTTTATTTGCAGTAAGTCTTGCAGGAATGTGGAATTTGCAAAGAAATCACATAAATTAATGGGGATACCAATATTTCAATGGGTAAAGAAGACCATCCCGGTAATTATGGGTTTGTCAATTGACACCAGTTCCTAGGAAAATGATGTAACAGCTGTTAGGGAGTTTGCGTAACTTTTAAGAATTAAAGGAGGAGAATATAATTAATACAAATCAACTCAGGGGTATGGAAATTAGATCTTGTCGAAGTAATTTAATTGCTGCCTCATTTGAAAACAAAAATAAAAAAATCAGATTCTGTTAATATAAATAATAGTGCTGCTCTAAGAAATTAGTATCAATCAAGCACGTGATGTGACAACTTTCCAGTACGACTTTGAAACACTCCAGAGACTGTAGGATCCACCGATCTATTACAGACCGGCCGGCCAGGGAGAGGCAACAGCGACTGTGAACTGGGACTGACTGTTCGCTGGGAAGCGCGTGTCTGCCGGCTGCTCCGGGGAGCAGGTCCTGTCTCCAGCCTGTTTCGAGCGACAGTCCGGCAGCTCCATCTTGCTTCGGTAGCTGCGAGGCCACAGGGACGCAGAGGCTGGAAGCGCCCGCACGGGGAACGGACCCGCGGCAGCCAGCTGGCAAAGAGGTAACGAGAAGAGATGGGGAGAAAGTGGGGCTGGACAGATCGAACCTGGGAAAAAGACATGCATTTGTAACAGGAAAGGTTATTTCTTACCCGAACAACTCCCAGAGGACCGTGATGGCTCCTTCAACACAGGATTTTTAAAAGCAGGGGAGGACACGTTTGCTAGAAAATCTCTTTGAATCAAACTGGGATTTGAAAAGAAAATCTAGAAAATCTCTTTGAATCAAACTGGGATTTGCTATGTGAGGTCTATGGACATACTGGACGTGTTAGACTCTGTTTGCGTCTGCCTTGTCTTGGAACTGAAGCCATCCTGCAGTAACAAAATCAACATACCCCCAAAGTGGTGATTGTACAGGCAGGCAACGCTTGCCCAGAGAGGGTTGCTGATAACAAACATGCCATAAAATTTCTCAAAGGCCTCTACATCTTTGACCTTTAAAAACAGCCTCTTTAGCCCCCTCCCCTTCTGGTGTATAATCCATTAACCCTTCACGGCCAAGCAAAGCAACAGGACACCCCTCCGGAGGGGCCCTATCAGAAACCCCCTCATTTTTATGGCAGGGTGCTTCTGCAAGCTCCGTTCTCTCTGCACAGCTGTGAAACAACTTCCCAAGAGCAAAGCCACGTCCCAGCGCCTCCTGGCAGAGACCAAAAATTACAGCGAACAGCAACAACTGGGTTTTATTCAGGAGAAGTATGATTCCTCTTAAGATCCATGGCTAACACGGTCAGCACTGTGACCAGAAATGTGCCGTTCCTCCGACGTGTTTGTTCTAAATAAAACCTTACAGTTTGGAATAGCGATAGAACTGCCTCTCTCCTGCTCTTATTGCAGCTCCTGCAAATATCCATCATCTTGCTCACTGGGACACCAGTGACCCCACTGCAGCTGGCGGGGCCGGGTGTGAGGGGTGGCTGAGGACGGTTCCCTCTCTCCGGTGCGGGGCACACCGCAAGGCAAGATGCTCTCCGGATCCCCATTGCTCTGCTTCCAGGAGAGTCTGAACTGGGTAGGGAAGCAGTTAGGCTCCAGACTTTGGAAAGACTTTTACAGCCCGGTAGTTATTTATAGAAGCCCGAAACAGAAGCAAGAGCCTAGAGAGCAGCAAGAAAGAGGACACGGCGGGGCTACGGCCAAGTCTGGCATGCCTCCTGTACAGCACTGCGGCTCAACTGCAGGGCTTGCGGTACACACGCATGGGAAAGTTCCCTTTCGGGCCCCTTGGGATGTTGCCATGAAGCTTCTCATTGCTCTTTTCACCCCCTGCACTCCCACCACCGTGAAATGGGTTTAGTATTCCACCCACCACCACCCCCCGGCAGCAGTGACTGGCAGCAGCTATGGGAAGGTGGATCTGATGTGGTGCGGAACCTCCCCGCTGCTGAATGGGGCCAAAACCAGCTACGCCTGCCCCCAGGCAGCTCCCGCCCCCAGGCAAGATGCATGTGGCAGCTGGAGGTAAAGGAGGATGTTTCTCATCTGGTTTTCATTTCCACTGCAGGAGAAAGCTGTCAACAGCACTGGAGATGGGGGGTCCTAGGGACACCGGACTAGGAATTTAACAGCGGGGAGAAGTGTAGATCAGTCTGCCTCTAAAGCCTCTATGTCATGGGCTGGGCTTTTCCCAGCATCTCCAACACCATCAGCATCTTCACCCTGCTCTTTCTCTGGGGTAGGGTGATGGCACATAGAAATCACCTTGTCCGCAGGACAGCAGTGTCCCCAGCCAGGCACCCCGCTGAGCGCAGAGCCACGACCTGTGCTGAGACGCTCCTTTTAGCTCACCCGTGGTCCAGCCGTTCCTTCAAAGCTGGCTTTGCCTCCTCTGCTGATGTCCACAGCGGCAGGGCCAGTCCGAAGCGGCCTCCAGACGGGTGCCTGTCCCTGCTCTGTGCAAATGCCTCGAAACCTGGAGCGGCTGCACTCAGGCAGAGGACAATTCAGCGGTGGCAGCTCAGGCACAGATGCGGAGCAGCCTGGGCAGCACCCTCTGCCTGGGGCGCCTTCCCCTCCTCTGCAGAGGGCAATACAGAGAGCAGCTCCCTGCCTCCACGGGAGCGGGGCCAGAGAAGCCCAAAGGAAGGATGCAAGAGGCAGGATCCAGTATTCAAGAAAACGTCTTTATTGTACACGTTGGCTTCTATTGCTTGTATCCCCTCCCCAGTCCCATGTAGTGCAAAAAATTCAGAGAAACGGAGTTCCACATAAATAAGTCAGATAACTTACAGAGAAATCAAAGTGACGACGGTTTGACATGGAGTAGACCGGGTCTGCCTACCAGTAAGGCTAAGCGAACCTCTTCCCCAACGTCGGGGCAAGGGCTCCTGCCTAGCCTTGCCGTCTCACTGCAGACTGACACCGGGGTCCCTGGGCGAAACACAACAACACACACAGCCTGGAGCCACCCGCTCCGGGATGCTCCTCTGCTGGGAAAAGCTCACATGGGAAATCGCACAAATAACATTTTGGGTGAGACACCACTAACTAAAACTGGCAGAGAAGCCACACACAGTTGACGGTTCTCCTCCCCTCAGATAGGGTACTACGCACAGACAGACAGACACAGACGCACATCCCCTCCGAGGCCTTCTGCTCAGCAAGGGATGTGCAGCACCAGAAGCAAATCCACCCCGGGATCTCCTGGGGCAGATGCTGACACCTCGTGTCCACACAGTGCGGGTCGGGGTGCTCCGGACCCCCGCAAGCTGCTGGGGAACTATTTCGCCCTTTCCTTCCTTCTTTCTCTTTTTACAGGAAAGCAGTGAGCACCTGCATAGTTAGTACATCAGAGACACAAAAGGCTCCTTCCTCCCCAGGTTTCTGCAGAACAGGCTCAGTGGTGATATTGCTCAGGACCCAACCGGTGGGTGACGGGAGTCACACTGCCCGTTTCCCTGATCCTCAAGAGGCAGGACAGCATTGCACACCATTTGTAGTATAAATTGCTCAAGATTACAACTAGGGCCAAGGGCACAGAGCACAAAAATCCTCCTCAGCCTGCTACGCCTTCACACTACAGCAGCCACAGCTGGACCAGATGCTGAGCCACTGCTATAACAACTCATTCCTTGTTTGAAACCAGCCCTGTTTCTCCCTCAGCAACGGCACCTTTCACTTCTGATACGGCCGTGGGGCTTTTAGGCTGGTCCTCCTTTCAAAAGGACTCCAGAGCCAGGGGCACCTTGAACGCTCTGGTCGATACAAGTCCAGCAGAAGACTAAAATCCTGATGTTGCTTATAGGAATGGGAAGAAAAGGATCGAGACCTCGTTCACGTGTAGGCACAGGCACCCAACAGAGCAGACTTCACCGATTTCATCGTCACTTCAAACAAAGCAGATTGATGTGACCTACTTCGGGCTGCCCTACTGCCACGGCGACCAAGAGGCAACCCGCACGAGCAGAGCCTGGACATTCGCAGGGTCCTCTGCAATACAGAGGAATGGGAGAGCCGCCGAGCTGTGACAAGCTTGGCAAGTGAGAGGGAAAGGAAAAGCAGATTTAGAGTCTGTTCTAAAAGCCAAAAAGGCCTCCTCAGCCTGAGAAGCCCAGACTGTCCTCGGGAAGAGGCTGGGGGGAGAAGCAGCCCAGATTTCCAGGAGCTGCAGGTAATTTCAGGTGTCCAACGTTAGGCACTGTAAGTGGGCTTGTAAAACATGCAGGCACCCGTCCAGGAGAAATCAGATCGCCGTAAAAATTGTCTTAAGTTGGGGAGTCCCTATGCCACCTCAAACTCTCCTTTCACCCCAAAGAAAACAGAAAAGAAGAAATCTCGAGCCACTTGAAAATTCAGGCCAACAAATACCACCACCAAGTGAAATCTGAACTCTGTAAATGAGAAATGAGAAGGAGCAGGGGAAAAAAGGATAAAGGAACTCGTTCAGAACAAACAGTTAGACCATATTTCCAATGCTACATTTGAACACTATTGAGGTACCAGTGGTTGAGTCATTCCTCTATCATGTGGAGAACACCTGATAATACGTCTCAGTTCACGGCTCGTACACACACCCTACAGCATACGCATTGACAACACCACCCAAGAGGTTCCATGGCACAGCTGGGTATAGGACAGGCCTGTGACTTATAGTACTTATTTATTCAACCATTAGTTAATTAAAGTGGTTGCTTAATTGCCAGGGAGTCCCTAATTGCAAATGGTCCCTTCCATGCTGTTTTCACTGTACATACAGTATCTCACACATGCACACACACCCACACATCTATAGAGAACGTCTTCCAGGACACAGTCATCATCTCATCAACAAATAAGAAAAGTAATTGCATCCCTTCTGTTGCCTTAAAAGCAGATGGGAAGGGGAATACGAGGATAGTGTAAAAAATAAAGGGATATGAAGTCATTAAAAAATAAAATATTAGCATCGAAATATTAGCATCGAAATAAAAAAAAGGCAAAAAAAATAACACCCAAAAAAGTAATGCCAGGCAATCCTCCTCATTTGGAAGGCTGGACTGTTCTTGTTTAAGAACTGATACCTTTCCATAAACCCAGAATCTGCTTTGCAGAGAGGGGAACAGCAAACAGGCCGATCCGTTCCCAGCCAAACTGTGAACCAGGACCACGTGCAGAGAGCAGGCAGCCGCACAGTCGCTTGAACCTGGGACAGCAATGGCGTGGATGCAAACAAGGTCATTCAACCCATCTGCCTGGCTGGGGACTTCCCAGAGCAACGGTCAGCTGGGATCTTAGTGAACGAGGTGGGGCCGGCTGAGTACGGAAACACCGGAGGGTTCAGGATGCTGCATCCAGTTTTGTCTCCAAACCTCACCTCCTCCAGGCCCTGGCCCTTAGCTGGGCTTCTTCTCTTTGTGTGTTTTAAGGCATCAATTAGACACCATTGAGAACCGTACAGCGGCCTCAGAGTCTTTAACAGTGCGCAATAGGCTTGGTAAAGAGTTTGGCTACAGTGACATTCAGAGGAGCGGTTGCACATTCAGCCGTGTCCTTGGGAGGAGTGCTGTCCACCTCTGCCACCCCCCAGGACTCCTGGAAGCCTCCAAGGCTGGCTGTGCTCGTATGTGTGGCACCGGCTGGATCACGTGAATCCAAAAAGCAGCAATGGTTTAAAGTTTCCCTTCCCCAAAGAAAATATACGCCCTTTGGGTGAGTGGTGAGATGGGTCTGAACGGAGCAGAGAGCAACCCCTCTCCTCGCCCTCTAGAAGGTGGGTGCTCGTCCAGGAAGCACATTTCTAACTGCTGTGGTCGTGCTGATCCGATGTGTGCACCAAGAGCGGGGATGGCTCCGGGGGTTCACAGGAGTGCTGGGGCTGGAGGCAGCAGCCGGTACCTTCGCTCTCCTCCTACAGCGACCGGCTGCCCCGCGGGGCCGGCCACGCTGGCCTAGCACTTCGCCAGGCTCCCCTGTCCCCTTGAGGTAAGGTAGGTCCTGATTCTTTGTCAAAGGCTCGTCGAAGACACCGACAGGGTGGGCGAAGAAGGGGGCGGGAAGTTGAGGAGTTCCAGTACAGCCACCCCCACGCTGCTCCTGCGTGTGAACATGCACGAGGCTGCAACCCACTTGTTGGTACGGGGGTTGTACTTCTCGATGGAGTTCAGGCTGGAGCTCCCATCGTTGCCACCCACTGCGTACAGCCACCCATCCATGGCCACCAGGTCGTGGGTGCTCCTGCGATGACCAGGCAAAGACCAGAGGGGTGTGAGGTTCAAACACGGCATATGTGGGGTATAGAGGAGCTCAGCACCTCTGATGAACTGGCCAGAGCTCTGCCACCCCACAAAAGGGAGCGCCCAGCCTCACAAGTGCCCAGTGAAAATGATCTACTGGGGCTCCAACAGCCAATGGCAGAGTGCAGCATAGAGTCTCAGATCTTCCCCTTCACCCTGATACCCTCCTCCCACCGGAGAAGTGCCACCTCTAAGAAACAGGCCCTAGGAGCCTCAAATCCTTGGATTTCCAAGCCTTCAATCCTCCCGCAGCTCAGCAACGTCTATGTGGCCTCAGCCCGCTATACCACCCGGTTCTTTACGGCCACACAGACCGCCGAGAACAAATCCCTCTGCAGAAAATGCCTGCTGCAGAACGTCCCCGCTCTGCCCTCCTGGCACGCAGGCACCAGTCCCTCGCAGCGCAGCGGGAAGCGCGGGCTGCCTTTGTGCAGGCAGCACAGAGCGCGTCAACCGCAGTGTTAGCCAGGCCCTGGGGCATGGTCCGCATTGGACGCTTTGCGGCGCCAAGCACGGCAAGGCTCTCTGTGAGATGGGATCCCCGTTACTCACTGCAGCAGCTGAGGCTCCCCTTGCAGCTCGGGAGCGTGGCAGGGGCAGAGCTTCTTACCTACGGATGTTCATGGGCGCCACGCTCTCCCATGTGTTGGTTTTGGGGTTGTAGCGCTCAACGGAGTTAAGGCAGCTGGTCCCATCGTTGCCGCCAGCCACATAGAGCATCCCCTCCAGCACAGCCACTCCTGCGCTGCTCCGGCGGCTGAGCATATTGGCGATGGGCGTCCAGGTGTTGATCTGGGAAGAGGCAATGTGTGTTCGTGAGACAGATGTACAAGTCATTTTCCACGTACTCCTGCCAACCTAGCCCTGTGATACTCGTCCTGCGCTAACCACACACCTCCCGACATAATGGTCCTCCTCCAAAAAGACTTTTGGAGGGATCCCAGTTTGTTCCCTTCAACTCGCCCGCAGGAAGAGCTTGCAGGCCCCAGAAGAGACCTCTGCTGACTGGCTGAGGAAAGCACAGCCGCAGCCGGCAGGAGTCCTGCCATCCCGGGGGCCTGAGCAGAGAGACCTCTGTGCCAGGCCACCAGTCACATCACAGCTGAATCCCAGCCCAGTCGTGGGGGTTGAGCTGTATCTATTTCAAATCTGTACAAGTCATGACTGTGGCTTTACAGCTCATGAAAAACCTCCAGGATCTTCTCTTTGATCTTTTTTGCAGTGACCTAGTCTGCTCCAACAGAGCTGTGAAACCCCAGGCCCAACGCGTGTCCCCAGCCTGCCACCATCCCCGCTAACCGCTCTGGATGTGCACGCAGCAAGGACCTCAGCTGGAAGCAGCTCAGTGCATGAACAAGAACTGCTCTTCCTAAAGAACTTGAGCTGGCCTACAGGCAATGGGGATAGAGAGAGTTCTGGTGGCTGAAAACCTCAAAGAGATATCTTGGAGCCTGTATGGATGAGCTTTGGCTCATTTTGCTCTGGATTGCAGCCCAGATGCTCCGCCCCTGCAGAAGAGCTGGGGAGAGGGCTGATACCCACTCCATCTCATAGTCACACATGGTGGCTAAATTCTCCGAGCAAGGTGGCAGGGCCGTGCTGCACAGGCTTGCGTGGCACACCTTCTGCTCCACCACCGCTGCAGTACTTCGTTAGGAAGTAGTCGCATCTTAACCTACGGCAGCAGTTGGCAAGAGACCACGCGTAGCTGACCTCTCACCATCTGCTAAGTTCTCTAGCGACTTGTGTGGCCCTCGGCTTTCTGCAGGGCCCTTGCAGGCATCCATAACGAGGGGAGAAGGAAAAAAGGGTTACCAGGCATGCTCTCTCTCGTATTTACCTGGGGCTCATACTTTTCTACTGTGGCTAAGTGGGATGAGCTGTCATATCCCCCAACGGCATAGAGGTTGCCTTCTGCAAAGACAGTCACACACACACACGCACAGGAGTTAGCTAAAGAGCGTGGCCCCAGTCCCAGCACAGCCTCCCATAGCTCTTGCACAGGGTGCCCGTACCGGTATGAGCCGCAGTGCCTCCGGCTCC
Source organism: Charadrius vociferus (assembly GCF_000708025.1). NCBI lineage: Eukaryota > Metazoa > Chordata > Aves > Charadriiformes > Charadriidae > Charadrius > Charadrius vociferus. The sequence continues at coordinate 2,215,346 of NW_009649449.1, read as the reverse complement.
CCAGGCAGCCAAGCTCCTCTCAGCCGGGCTCCCCCCTCCCCTTGCAGCATGGAGCGTTGTGAAATATTCATCAGGCAATTTCTCTGCCACGCTGCAAGCTTCCCAAAGAGCTCCTTCACTTCTTGACCTCCTCATTATGGGAGCTGCAAGTGCTCCCCGCCAGAGCAATGGGTTATTTTTAGCAGCGGAGGCTGGAGCAGGGGAACGCCAATAAAGGCTGTGGCAGGCAGAGAGTAGGAGCTGGTGATGGAGGGGGGGAACCTCTGAGTCAGCACTGAGGGCTGAAACCACAGAACAGGGTAGGGGAGAGGCACCACGGGGACACCGCACAGCAGTTCCTGGGATGGTGGGTGCTACCCTGGCGTGCCCAGGGAGGTCCACCACCTGCCAGGGTGGAGAGTGGTACTTGCATTAACCCCACAGCTCCACTAAACCATGAAGCGGCCAATTCTCACACTGCATCCTCCTTAAGGACAGCACTCGTTCAATGGAGTCAGGAGACATCACAGCGCTGCACCTAATATTGTGACACCCCTGGTAGAGACAGTTTTGACCCCGCACTACTGCTTGGATCATCAGTAAATGGACTGTCCTGCTTTTGTAATGAAGGAGTAATAAGGTTGTCTCTTCCTTTTTAGGGACAGGTGATCATCCAAAGCCAGCCCTCTTGCTCCAGGTAGAAGGACCACAAAGGAGCTGAGGAAAGGGCTGTGGATCCCTTCAGGAGTTGCCTCCACAATGTGATGAAACCCAATTACTAGGGAGACTGAGGAAGAGGGCAGAGGAGAGGAACATGGCAGAACATGGCAGAGAAATGGCTGGGCTACCCGGACTCACAGCTAGGGAATCTAGGGAGAAGGGGCAGGAACTAGCATGGAAGAACATCAAAAGGAACCACCAGAAATGCAAGAGACAGTCTGCACAGAAGTTAGTCAGGTCCTCATGCCATCACCCACCTAGCGTTGCCACCCGGACGTAGCGTCTCCTGGTGCTCATGGCAGCGATGGATGTCCAGGTGCCTGTCAGAGGGTCGTACCGCTCTGCGCTGCAGCAGGCAGGGACACAGGAACATAAGGTGTGACACTGGCAAAACCCAGGTCAAAGCTCTTTGCCACAGACCCTCAGGGGCAGCTCCCGAGGAAGCTTGGGAATAGACAAGGAAAATGGAGGGAAGAACTAACAAAGGCTGAGTTCTCTTGTGGCAGAGGGCTACAAAATGTTTTTTCCCCTGAAGAAACATTGCCAATCAGGCCAAAGACACTGGAAGACAGAGCTGGATTGCAAGACATCTATTCTGGGGCCAGTCCATCTGTCAGGAGTTGGCTCTGTGGGCTCCCTGGGTACCCAGTGCCAAGGACAGTGCATGCAGGAGCAGCGGAGGAGCAAGGCAATCCCCTACCTGTTCAGGCACGAGGCCCCATCGTACCCCCCAGCGGCATAGAGAAGCCCGTGAAGCGCTGCTACACCCAGGCAGCTCCTCCTGGTGCCCATGGACACCTCAGGTTGCCAGGAATTGGTGACAGGATCGTAGGACTCCACTGTGGCCAAATCAGAGGTCCCATCGTAGCTGTAGGGAGAAAAAGGGACAACATGTAAGAGCTGGGAAGCCTGGCGTCGCAGGTGAGGCTCAGTGCAGGTGAGGCTGCGGGCTGGTCCTACAGCTCTAGAGCTGACCAAGAGCCTTGGGTCCCTGTCACCACCCCTCCCTTCTCTCTCCTGCCCATCTTCCTCAAAGCAGAGTGTACCAAAAGCACTTGCTGAAAGCGCAGAGCCCTTAGCGGAGCCCTCCTGGGGGTCTGGAAAGAAAATGGGTCTCAGAGGGCACCGCGCACCGGGGCAGAGGCGGCCTGGGGAGTTAGCAGGTTCCTAACAGCCTGTAGCACAGTGCTGAGGGACATGGGGGGAAACGGCGTGAGTCCAGGACGTAGCCATCACCAAGGTGAGAGCTACAAACTCACTGTTCCGACCTGCAGGGGTAGGGCAAGTAGTTTTCATAGATTCATAGAATGGTTTAGGTTGGAAAGGACCTTGAAGATCATAGAGTTCCAACCCCCTGCCATGGGCAGGGACACCTCCCACCAGCCCAGGTTGCCCAAGGCCAAGTCCAGCCTGGCCTTGAACACCTCCAGGGATGGGGCCTCAACAACCTCTCTGGGCAACCTGTTCCAGTGCCTTACAACCCTCAAAGTGAACAACTTCTTCCTAATGTTTAATCTAAACCTGCCCTCTTCCAGTTTAAAGCCATTCCCCAGTTTAAAGCCAACATTTCAGCTGTTACTCCTGCAGTCGGTAACCCAGAGATATGGGATTGCTTCACCCGGAGGTTGGCCCTGGCAGGCTCTGCTGGCCACCTCTGCTCCCAGAGCAGCTCTGCGCCGCCCTCACCGCCGGCTCCGTGCAGAAGGCGCCGACGGCATCCCTGCCAGCTCCCCGTGCACGGCTCCGTGCCCTCCTTACCCGCCCACGGCGTACAGCTTGTTCCCAATGGCAGCAACGCCCACTCTGGCCCTGCGAGTCGACATGGAGGCCACCATGTGCCACCGGTCCGTCCGCGTGTCGTAGGCCTCGCAGTCCCCGTGGATGGCGAACAGGCTCCCCCCACCTGCGCACGGGATGGCAAACGGAGCAAACAACAGTCCAAAGGCCCCGGGAAGGGGTCTGCGTGTATGTGAGCGCGCGGCGGGGCCTTACCCACAGCGAAGAGGACAGTGCTGGCCCCCTCGCAGCGCCGCGGCCTCGTCCTGCTGTTGCTCAGGACCCCTCTCTGCTCCGGCATGAGGTGGTACTTGAGGGCTTCGATCAGCAGGTCCTTGCACTCCGAGTGATGCCGCACCAGCAGCTCCGTGTCCACGTTGCTCATGAGGAAGTCCCGGCTCAGCAGGGGCAGCCGCACGCACTTCATAAGCTGAGGGGGAGAGGAGCTGCATCCCATCGGCAGGGGGGGAAGGGGTTGTCCCAGGGCTGTCCCCCACACCTCCCCTACAAACCCCGGGGACCCTGGCAAGGCTGACTCCACCTGGAGATGGCATCCCGCTCGCTAGGCAGGAGAGGCACCCGGTGGCGACGGGCACCAACCAAAGCACATGCAGCAATTCAGCTTTCATGTCTCTGCAGAGCAAGGAGCCCTCAGCCTGGCCGTGACACGTCCCACAGTCACCCCAGGTCCCCACCTTGCCCTCTGCCCCTACCCACATTCTCTTCCAGCGCTCATGCTACAAGTAACAGTCCTCGCAGCAGGGCTGCGGAGCCCAGAGACCACCACTCTCCATCTGACACGTCCCACGTTGCCTGCACTGCCCACAGGAGGGATATTTGCAAACAACTGGAAAGGTGGAGACAGAACTTCTCCAGGGTGCAGCCCTGAGGTAGGTGGAAACCCTCAGGCACAGTTCTTCCTCATCCTGCCCCAGCCTTCAGGAGGACACCGAGGGATGCCTCCTCTGAGGTCACCTAAGGACGCTTCCTCCAAGGACACCTAGGGATGCTTCTTCCCACCCGCCTGGAAGCATGAGAGCGGGGCTGCTGGAGGCACCGACAGCCTCTACTGGAGTGCGAGGCTGCACCCATGAGAGGTGCCCATGCTGTGCCGAGCACTGGTGGCCCCGCAGGAAAGGGCTTAACCACGTCTCCTCCAGTTGCACCTTTGGCAGGCAGGAGGCTTGCAGATCCATGCTCCAAGGTACAGACGCAGAGAGACAAAAGCATGAGTTAAGAGAAGTCCCTGCTTAAATTTGCAGGAGCTTTTTGTTTGAGGATGCAGGTGAAAGCTCTGGAAGTCTGCAGGCAGGGCTGACACACAACCTCCCCAGAGCCCAGCGTGCCCAAGCTGCCAGGGGTCTGCGAGGGCATCCCCCTCGGATATGTCAATAGTTTGGACTTCATTCTGGGAGACTGAACTCCCTCAGCAACACCTTCATCTATGCCTGGACTGGAAGCGGCATGGCAGGGACCTGCTGTCCCTGCTCTCTGACCCACCTGCAGCTTCCTTCAGCTGTGTCTCCACCCAGACCAGGCACTCAGAGCTGGTGGGTAGAACCAGGCCACCTTCCCCAGCACACTCACCCTGGGGACATGCTGTCTTCTGCTGTCCACGTCGTGTTTGACCCAACTGAGCACAGCACGGTACACCTCCTCCTCTGATGGCACGTTGAGGCTGTCACTAGAAATGAGGTCCAGCACCTGCAGAGTGGGGTGGAAAGGGCAAGTGTTGGTTGATATGGTTTGGGAGGAAAGGACACATTCACACCCCCACGTAACCGACCCAGCAGAACAGCACTGGCAGAGGTAGACCCCACGCCTCCTGTAGATGCTGGCAGTTGAGGGGTGTAGAGCTATTCTTTCTCACTGAACACAAAGGGCAACTGGGTTCCCCAAACCAGGCAGGTGCTGCTGCGCCTCTCCTCTCCTTGCAGCATGGGTGTGGAGGCAGCTCTGCCCTCTATCATCCTCCTTGGCTCCTTCCCCCCCGTTCTGTGTCTGAAGCTGCTGCAATGCCTGACACTTCCAATCAACATCAGTGAGATCAGGCAGATGACTCTGCTTGCACGCGTCCCCTCAATATTTCATGGGATAGAGCCAAGTGCTGTTCCCAGCACGCTCCCTTCACTTGCCAAGGACTATGGAGCTGGAGCAAGTGGAGATACGTACCCTCCCGTTGCTGCCACGCACCCCCCTGCCCCGAGAATGGGTGAAGGGAGGTGTCTGTATCCCAGTGAGGGACGATACAGGGTCAGGGGATGCAGAGCAAGGACTGGGAACGCCTGCTGGCCAGGGCACAGCACCAGGGCAGGCAGCGATGAGCCAGGGACCATCCTGGCACCACACGAAGAGCCACAGGAAACATTAGCTGAGCTCTGAATTAAACACCACAGCTACATAACCAGGGCAGCCAGAACTTACTCCTTGGCCCGTGCCTCCAGAGAGAGGGCAGTACGCTCGGAGCTCACGTGGCAAGCACCAGCAACAGCAATTATCCTCCGTGCTACCCTCCCATCCCTATTTCACATGGGATTAAGCTCGCTCTCTGACAGCACTTTTCCCATGTATTGTCTCTCCATTGAGCGGAGAGGACCAAAGCACAGAATCTGGGTCCGTTCTCCTGCCAAACCCTGTCCCCTCTCAGTGAAGGTTCCTTGGGCTCTTCACATGCATGCCGTGCCTTCCAGGACAGAGCACGAAAAGCCTTGTCACACCCAGACCTTCACACTCCCATCGGGACCTCACCTGTTTAAGAGGCAGCAACATGAACTCCTCTGTCTTGGACACCTCCACGAAGTGTTGGAGGACATACTTGTGCGCAGACTTGAGGAGGTCACTGCAGGAGTGAGTGTCAGCGAAACCCCGGATCCCCAGGCAGTTGGATGGGTCGAGCTGGCTGAGGAGGAACTTGCAGCAAGCATCCCGCACACCATTGAGCTGAAGCAGGCTGGCAGCAGGAAGAAGTGTCTGGCAGTGGAAAAGAATGGGGGAAAAGAGAGTTTCCAGGGCAAGGAAACTATTTTCACCCTTGTCTCACTGCAAGTCAATAACAGAACAGGCTTACTGAGCACCTTCAGGCACACAGATGCATAGAGGACAAAGCATTCTTTGTTTCCAACAGGACTCAGTTAAAGAAGAGCTAAGAGGGACACCCGCTACTCCCCACAGGGCCAGGAAATGGCAGGAGAATGGCAGATGCTCATGACTAGATCTGGCCATTGCACAGTGCCTTGAGGAGGCAGTCGCAGGAACCACACTTCTGGGTGCAGGGGAGCAGACGAACGCCCTGAACACCACCAGATGCAGGTGCCATCACAGAACAACACCTGAAAGCGTTGAGCAGGAGAGAAGAGCCCCCAGGAGGCAAATCTCGTACAGAACGGCTCTGTGGAGAAGAGAGATTTTGGGGGGAAAGCTCCTACCTGCACATTCCCCTCGCCCACCACAATCTCAGCCGTGTAAGCGTATTGCACCAGCTGCTCCAGGGCCTGCGGGTCAATGTCGTGCAACGTCACATGGGTCTGGCGGCTCTCACTCATCTCATCTGGGGCAACACAGATACTAGACATGAGCAAAGTCCCACAGCAGGATTGTTTCCCCCCAGGAAGACTTGATCATGCATGGAACAAGCCGCCTCCACCTCCACAGCCCAGCAGCACAGCCCAGAAAGGTCTCCTACCCACCTCTTAGCAAGGAGAAGGAGCAGTATACTCTAGGGAATGGGGTCCAAGTCTGCAGGACGGGCATCAAGATACCTGTGCAGGGTGTTACGGGCACAGGGCTTCATGGAAGGGAGCCAAATGAGGAATTCACAGAGATGGACTCACAGAGATGATATACAGGCATCACATTTCCATAGGAGAGGGCAGTGAGAATAGGGAGCGGGACAGAAAGGGCAGGGGTTTTCAGGGAGGAGAGGGTTTGAAGAGCAGGGAGACCCTGGCCATGGGGAAGAGAGGACACTACTTGCTTGTGAACATGGCGTGGAAGTACGGGCTGCAGGACGCCAGCACCACCTTGTGGGCCTTGATCTCCTTGGTGCCCACATGGAGGACAATGTCGCAGAGCAGCCCACGCTGTCGCATGCGGTTCATGCACACGAAGGCATCATGATAGTGCCGCTTGGAGTTGTGGGAGATGCTGTGGCCATCACGGTTGAGGAGCTGCACGCCTCCTTCCATGGCTGCAGGTGGTAGATGGTGGGCTTTCCCTTCTCACCAGCACTGGCATGGGGGAAAACCAAAGCATTACTCAGGCAGGAATAGCTCTAGTCCCAGACAATTCCCATGGCCCCCAGGTATGCCCGCCACTGCTCAAAGACCCCCGTGCAAGAACAGCTCCTGTCTAACCAGCCCCTGCCAGGGAAACATCATCCTGCTCATAAGCCAACGCTGGGCAGGAGATAGTGCCTGAAACAACACAAGTCATCTAAATCGATGCTAAGACTCTTCTCTGTTCTGTGACACTCACTGCTACCCAGCTGTGTTCATCTTTGGATCGATATCCTCCTCACCTGCCTTCAGAACAGTACTGCTCTACAACATACGCGCTCACACTGGTTTTCCTTGAAGTTGCACCACCTCCAAATCAGCCTAACAAGGTGCATTTCCACATAATAAAAGCAGAAGCATTGATCTTAGAAGTCTCACCGGGGCATGCCAGTCCTGCATTGATCAAACACAGTTTAAAGAGACCACTAGAGACAGGGAACACAACGACCCCGATTAGCCTAAACAAAAACTAACCAGGGAATCCCGTATCGTGAAAGGCGACAGTGATGTTATGGGCCAAAGCTCTTCAAGAGGTGGCTGTTCCCTTCCAGTTTCCAGAAGATGCTGGGAGATTTGCAATGCACGCACCTGCCTTCAAAAGCTAAGCTCAGAGAGATGCTGTCTTTCCCATGTCCACACAATCCGGGAGGATGAGGCACAGGGCAACGGCAATGGCAGCACAGAGCTCTACAGCCCCAGTACGGAATCCTGCAGACCAAGGGTTCCACTCGTCCTGCTATTTTATATTTCAGGCCTCTTTTCGGAGAGATTCCCAGGTGGTCAGTCAGGGAAGAGGAAACACGCACTTTAACATCCTCATCTCCACCTCCCTCCAGCGTCCTCTCCCCAGGCACGTCCAACCTCACCACAGCCTCAAGGCTGCACCAAACCGCCCGGCGCCGCAGACTCCTGCTCTGCGCTAGTCTAGCGGGTGGTTTGGGCAAAGCAGAGCTCCTAGATCTCCCTGGAAGCAGCTCCAGCTGAGACCCTGGCTGTCCTTCCAAGAGGTAACTTCAATCTTCATGTAGCTTTGGTTTGACAAGGCTGACAGGAGGGACAGACAGCAGAAAAAAACCAGAGATGCTGATCAGGCAGCTGGGACGTGATGCAGAACTCAGTCCGCACATACACATACACATACGCACCGCACAGCCCGGGACAGCCCAGGCAGGGAGCAGGAGTATAAACTTGATCAGCTTGTAGAAAACGAGAAAAAAAAAAAAAAAAAAAGCCTAATCAAGGAGAAAGGACATTTATTTGTGCAAAGATGTTTTCTCTTCATGTGCTTCCTGCATCTCGTCTGCTCACGGTGTTTCGAAAGGCATTTGACTGTCTCCCTGCCAGCAGCACCCGAAGGAAAGGTGGGGGAGTGAAGAGAGAATGACTGAGCAGCAGGAGGGGGAAGAAGGGGGAGGGAGGAGGAGAAAAAGGCAGCTTGAAGAGAAAAAGCCCGTGTGCTGCACTCATGCGCCTGCCCCCGCATCCCTGCGGCGAGAGAATCCCCTCAGCCTCTGTGCTCCTCACGACACCTACACGTCGCCAGCCGTGCTGAGCCTAAAAATAGAAACCCACCATGCTGTGCCTGCTCAGCCACGAATGCAGCCATCTATTCATTTTTAAATAGCAATTGTATCATGTACTAGAGTCTGGGGGAGGAAAAAAGATGAATAAACATCTTTCCTGAGCAGGAGAGAAGCCTGCAATGCCCTCTTCTATCTGCATCATCCTGCGTGGTATGAGATTCCTCATCTCACTGTCAGCGGGGAAGACTCACAGGCACACAACAAAGGCAACGCCTGTTGATGCTTTCCAGCAACGAGAGTAGGATGCCGTTGTGCCCTCGACAAGGAAGAAGAGCCCATGAGTTAACTGGCCTTCTCCTCCCACACCCCTCAGCTGAGCTTTTCAAAAAGCTGCAACATCCCTCGGACACCCTCAGGACACTGTTGGATGAGAGGTGCCCACACAAAGGCTCTTTATAATTATTATCATCTCTACCTGGGGTCAAGAGCCCCTTTCCCAGACCCAGTTTAGCGACAGAGAGCAGATGGTGCTTTCTCTCCATTATTCCCCTCCCCAGCTGCAAGCCCAAGGGTCTTCCTGATCTGCTCGAGCTGGTTTATCTTTTCAATCCACTGCTGAGAGTACTTCTCCCCATCAGTATTTAAGTCATGCCCCAGCTCTAATTGAGAGCACTCGCCTCTCCCCTCCCGGGCGCTGGTAGCAAGGGATGGGAGCTCCCGGCTCTGCAGCAGTGGAAGGACCCAGGGGGGACAACGAAGGACAGGACAGGGGAGTGGGGAGAAGACGGGACTGCTCCTCCTTGTGCTCTCGGAGACTGGGGAGGAAAGGTTTGCCGCCCCAGCCGGGCAGGGGGTAGCACACAACTCCGCTCCAGCGGGCAGGGGAAGAGACACAGAGGGCACAACCGAGTGAAGGTTGCTGTAGCCGATGCAGAAGTAATCAAACGCATTTCCAAAGAGGGTCAGAAGCACTGGGCTCTCTTCCCAGCCCTGCCACTGAGTCATTGCACAACTCCGGGCAAGTACAAACGCACAGAGTGACAAGGGTGACATTATCTTTCCTTGCGACAATTCCCATGGCCAAGAGGTAGAGACCAGCTATTGCTCACTCCCCTCTCCACCCACACCCGCCTGCTGTCACCGGCGAGGGCTGCCATGCCACCACAGAGCTCTAAAGAGCTCTACTGGAACACCACCAGTGTTTCCTTCGCCCACAGCGCTGTGCAGTACCCTGAGCTACACCACCGCTGTGTCACTCAGTCTCTGACGTGACCGAGCAGGGCCAGAGGGAGACACCATCCCAGCCACCGGGCACCCAAGAGCATCCCCAGGGGACAGCCCACAGCTGACCTGACTCACAGGCAGCCTGAACCGACTCTGCCTGATGGTTTTTCACTACAGCCACACTACAGCCTCCGCAATCGCTCCCCTGAAGAGCAGCTCGCTCACCCACCTTGGGAAAAGGTCACTATCCTGCAGCGCAGGGAGCGCTGGCACGGGTCTGGCCGAAGGCTTGCAGTGGGCACAGACCCTTCAGTCCCACTTCCCAGTGTTCCCTCCACTCTGGAATAACTTGTTCCCGTCAGAGCTCCTTTGCTTTAACAGATCAGAGCATCATCAGTGGGGGGGAAAGGGGAAAGGACACCCCACTGCTGCTTGTGCTGCTCCCCGTGCCTGAACTCTCAGCCTCACCGGCAGCACTAAATATTCCTTATTTCCTTGTAAAACTTCATTCCCAGGAAATGAAGGTCTATGAGCGCTGCTAAGATATAATTAATGGAGAACAGTGCCTGGACCACAAGAGACAGTAAAGCAGTGTCCAGAGCTCCAACGGGGGGAAGTAAATACAAGCCCACTTTTGTGGAGCACGCAGCAGCATGAATGCACGTGTTACGCATCCGCTATAATGGATGCGGTGGCTGACTTGTAATAACTCTTAGGTTATGACAAAAAAAAAGAAGGCGTTTGTTTGGCTCCTATGCGACAGAGCGTGGCCATGCATAACAGCTCTGTTAATTAATGCAAATGATCCCTGCCCAAAGGGAGGTCTGTTCTCTTTGCACAAAAAAACATATTTTGCCAAGAGTGAAAAGAAGCGCGTTGAGCAATAAACAGGGAACAGAGTATCCTCCAGGGAAAAGTTCAGAGCCTGCCCTTTCCCCAGGAAGGCCCTGGAGAATGGCTTTTTGTTGACAGCCTGGATGGAGATTTTGTGTCCGCCAGGCTAGCTAGGAGACCGCAACGACACATCCTGTGCAGCTGGTCAGATGTTGGGGACATCCCCTGCTCTAAGGCATGACATGCCTTAAGGCCAGACATACAATCGTGCTGAAATCCATCACTTCCACATGTGCCCTATCCCAACACCTCTTTTCTGGTAAGTCAGCTACAAAGCCCCGTTTTGTGCACAGCACTGCATCTCCTATGGAAGTGCTGCCATTAGACCTTCGGGATAAGACACTAAGTCCTCGCTGGCACTCACCTCTACCCCAGCATGTCACCGCACTAAGAGAGCGGAGGACACGCTAGGTCAATAAGGTGGCACCACTTTGCCAGTTTCTCTTTCAGGGCAGTGGTTTCCCCCCCCTTCCCTGGCATTGGGGGTCCATCTCCCAGCCACAAAGTCCTTTTTTTTTTTTGGTCCACAGACCCCCTCTGGCGCTGTCCCCAGGCAGGAGGGGGCTGCTGGCAGCGCTACTCTGGTGTGCCCAGCAGCTTCAGATCTCCATTCCGAGCGATGGAGCCAAAGCAGCGCCCTCCACAACAGCACAGCAAAACTCACCCTGGGGCAGAGCAGCAGCATGGACCCCTGGAGAAGGAGCTCGACAGTGGAGTCACAGGCAGGAATCACTGCTTCCAAGCGCATCTCCATCTCCCCTACACCAGAAATCAGAATTCTTATTTTTAATCCCCCTGAGAGGAGTCACAGGCCATTTGCCAGCAAGCAGCCTCTTGCAATTCAGCGTTCCCCAAAGAACTGAAACACGCAACACACATGAAAACTCAGGGCAGGACTAGCCCGGGCAGCCTAAGGGGGCACAGGCAAGCCCCTGCCCCGCTCGGTGGGTGTCCACACGAGCACAAGTAGCTTCTTTCCTCCTGGAAGCAGGGCTGGGAAGAAGATGCGCTCCTGTGTTCCTGCAGATTCTTCCTTCCCTTCAAGGGACACAAACGGCTGAGCCGGCAGTGACAATAGCGGCTGTAGGACCACTACTACAACCCATAACAGCATCCAGAGATGCAGCTCAGCATGCTGCAGGCCTGCAAATTTTCACCTTCCTTAATGCCTTGGGGAAGCCCCGTTAATTTGGCTGAGCTATCCCTTTTGTTGACCCCTGTCCGCGGCTCTGAAGCCCAGGTCCAAAGAGAAGCTTTGAACTACCAGACGACTAGCAGTATTTTTGCACCAGTAATCCTCTTGCGGTAGGCACGTCTAAGACAGCAGGGCTGTTTTCACAAGCTACAGCAGATACGCACTACCTGCCCTTGCACCTCAAACTCGGAAATCCCAAGTTCTTCCTTCTTTCAGAGGGCCTGGCACCTCCCGTTACAAAATATATTGCTTTCCTGCTCCCTTCCCCACAATAAACGCAACCAAAGGAGGTTGGAAATCATCCAGCTGTATATCCAGGACTCAGGTGCGAAAGCAGGCACTAAATCTAGGCAATTGTCCCCACCGGGACCTGTCCCATTAGCATCACTGATACAGACAGAAAACTCTATCCCCCTCAACACAACATTTTGGGGTTCACTCCTTTTTCAGCCCCTGTAACACTTTACCTGCATCCAGGGAATTCAGACACCGGCAGCACGCAGCAGCTCAAATTCAGTCTTTTAAATATAAGGTTAATCAGGTGTTCAGCCCAGAAGAGCCAGCGCTTGTGAGGAAGCGGAGGGACCTCATATTTCAGGCCCAGCAAGTGAACTACCTGCTCTGAACCGCAGGTCCAGACATCGCTACTGTGACGGCTGATTTACAGAGGTGGGGACTGCAAACGTTGATGGAAGTGTGACTTAGCGTGGCGAGGGGAACCGTCATTCCTGGCACTGGCTCTGCCTTCAGAGGTGGCAGGAGGGACAGCAGAATTAGGAAACCGGCAGTTTCAGACAGCCAGACTGAGGACTCGGACACTTTGTACCCCTTTGCCAGCTCCCGACAGACACGGCGGAGGACACGAGCGCACCAAGAACACAGAACTAGGGTGAGCTGCAAGGAGGGGATAGGAGCACGCACCTCAGCCCCAAACACTTCTCTCCACCTCCTCTCTCTCTCCTACTCCTGCTGCCACATATCTGCCTTCTCTTCCCCAAGCCCCCCCCTGCCACGGCTGGGAGGGCGAGGAGCGCGCTGCTCCTGCCGATCGGTGGAATTAATCGGCTCGGAGCTCGCCTCAAGGCAGCACGGGGCACCGCAGACAGCGCTGAGTCTGCAGGACTGAGAATCCCCAGTTCTCCGTAGGGTTTGGGTTTGTGGTTGGTTTTTTGGTTTTTTTTTTTTTTTTTTTGTTTTTTTTTTTTTTTTTAATGAATTAGGCATAACTGACACGCACTGAATCCTCCTGTCTAGACATCTGCAGAGAAGTGACAAGCTGCCAGAGAGGATGCGGAGCCTCGGCAAGGGGGTGGGGAAGACGGGGGAAAAACGGCACACAGTTGCCAGCTCTACAGCACAGAGGCAGCGCTGGCTTCAGGCAAGAAGGGCATTCAGCACATTGACCTAGTCAGTGTCTTTCAGCAACTCAGTGGGTTGTAATCAATCGGCTCTGGTGCACACAGAAGGCTGGAGGTCTTTTCTAATTAAAGCCTCTCTCCCCATTACTCCTGGGGAGTTCTGTTTGGAAACCCAGCTCAGAGTTGCTCTCTCGGTCACCCCAGCTCACGCTCCGAAGTGCTTCAGCTGAGAGAGAAGGGAGCACAAGGCAGAGCCTCGATGCCTGCACTGGGACATTCCCACCCCTGAAAGAGAGAAAGGGTATCCAGCCTGCTTA
>NW_009649449.1:2198768-2202051 GCF_000708025.1 Charadrius vociferus | reverse complement strand
ATCCAGCTTTCGCCTTCAGTATTTTTACACACATGAGACTGCAGCAGCTCCAAGCAGGACTGAAGGGATTTAGAGGCATCTGTGCTAACATTTGGGTCACTTTAAGTAGTTGGTTGTAAGGGTCAAGACCCGACTAGGTTTGGAACTGCTGAATACCCAGGTTAGGGAAAAACCAGAAATGGAAACTAATTCATGCCTTGAGATGCTCAGCAAAATGTGCAGGTCTCCAGCTGCACTGGGATTAGACAGCAGCTCCTACAGTCCAGCACAAAGCACATCAAAATCTAAGTGAAAGGAGCCCTTTGCCTCTGCAAAGGACTGGAAATGTGGGTCACGTCCTAATTCCCCCTTCCCAGTGTCCCCTAGCAGGCACAGGAGAGGAGCTACTGTCACATCCAGTGCTATCTTATGGCACAAGCAATGCCGAACCTCTACACGTAGGCATGAAGCAAGTCTCCTCTCCAGGCAGTAGAGGGACAGTTAACAGCTTCAGCTGCGCTATCCATCACTGTGGTATTCCCGATCTCCCTCTCGCCTCCTCTGTGACAGACATCTCTGTCCCCAACTAATTTTTCAGACAGGTAAACAGACAAGACAAGAGCACTCAGGTCATCGGAGGCAGAGGATCCTAGACTTGTCCAGGAGCTCCCTCTCTGCAAGATCCTTGGCCAGCAGCTATGTGAAGAGGGATTGTGCCTTTTACCTGTCCGCTGGGCAAGGTGATGGTGTCTCAACTAGGTGGCAGCGGGCCAGTTCAGAACGGGTCGTTACCGCTCAGCAGTGCCCTGACGTCAGATGAGAGCGATGAATCCGGTGAGACTCAGCACGAGCTACCGCTTGCCTTCTAGAGGGGAAGTTGACACCGTGACGCGAGGCAGCGTGGCCGAGGGGCTCCGGCCGTGGACTAGGAAAGAAGGAAAACGCACTCGGGTCTGCTGGTTGCAAACGGGTGAGCGGATCTTTTCCAGACGGATAAGCCAGGGAACAATGCTGCGGACGATGCCCGGTAAAGCACTGCTCACGAGTGACTCTCCGAACCAGGAGGTCACCAGCTGCACCCTGGCCTTACACAGAGACCGCACGGCCCACGCCATGTTTAGGGACAGCTAACAAATCCTTCTGCCAGCCTCAGTCGTAGCGTGGGTTGGCAACATAGACATACCGGACCACGTAAGCATTTCCTCTTCTGAACAAGCTCGCTGCTTCACACTGCGGAGCAGTGGGAGCCTGTTTTCAAGCCAGAAAACAATTAAGAGAATTCCCTCACATCTTCTTGTGGGCTGCAGCACGAGCCACGCACATGGAAACTGAGCTAGGAGGAGCGTGTGACATCATGGCCTTGAGTTTGCTGGCACACCGGGGGCCTGCCAAGGCCAGCGGGTCCCAGGCTCTGGGAATTTCAGCTCAAATTCCTGTCCCCAAAGAGTCACATCCTTTAGAGGAGGGCAGCGCGGTTCGCAGCCGGTTCGAGCAGGCCAGGCAGAAAGGGTGAAGCGCCTCTTGCCCCCGGGGCCAGCTTGCCTCAGGGTTTGGGGATAAGGCTGCGGCACCCGAGAAAATACAGAAGCCAGCACTGAGATTTCAGCGTGGCTATTTGATTTTTGTGCTTGACATGCAGCAAAGCAAGACCAGAACCCAGAACAGTCTCCCCAGCAGATCTCCAGTCTTCAGAGCTCGCCAGCCTTGATTTCCACCCGCCGCTCCATCTACAGAGACCCAGACTGATGCCAATGAGAGCAAGGGTGGATGGCCACCAGACGGGCTGGCAGCGCAGAGATTGCATTGCCACCCTCACCAAACCGACCTTAGCTGACAGAAAGCAGAAGGGACCATCCAACCTACCCAAGATACTAAGGAGCAACTCTGTTTGGATCCTAGACTGCCAAGCCAACACAGCAGGTGACTACTATGCCTACCAGCTCCTGGTCTGCTCCAAATTAAATGCTATTTGCGAGGATTCATGAATCAGTCAGTTCTCAGGAAGGAAACTCAGATCTTGACACCCAAGATCCCTAAGAGTCTTACTCACTGCCAGGCTGAATGAAGTATTTCCAGCAGATGCTCATGGGCTAGGAGGGAAACTTGGGATGCAGAGGGGAAAGATTCCACAGAGGTGATTGCTTGGCTGCAGCGTTCGCAACCAAAAGGCTATTGTACACTGAAGTGTTAGCAAGCAACATAGCAGTGAATTTGTAACAAACCAGCACCTCCTGGTACAAAACGCTAGCACACAGACATCCCAAATCTCTTGTGGAGGCCCCATCCCTCCTCCCATCCTTAAATTCAGCTCGTGCCTTCGGACTGTCCATACCGAAAAGGGGCAGTAGCTCTCTAAGGCTCATTTCAGCAGCGCCCTCTCCGAGGGGCAACAGACTCCCTGCACCAGCCTGGCGCACCTGGAGACTGTCAGGATGAAAAGCACCCGAATATCCACGTGTTGCTGAATCACTCCAGAACTAACCTTGTGGTCTCCAGCAATGGAGAGCGCCCCGAGATAGCGCTCATCGGACAGCAGCCACTGAAGTCAAAGAAAAGCAGGTTTGCTTTACAAAAAGACCCCTGTAAAAGCAAGGCCACCGTTTCTGCAGATTTCTAGCTTGGCACAAAAGCCTGGTCAGTCGGTGGCCACGTAGTGATGTGCAGAGAGCAGGGGCAGCCACCCGACCGCTGCATTTCTTCCTTGCTGTAGGCAAGATGAGGTGCCGGGGAGGTGTTTGCTCAGCCAGCAGAGCCCAAGCAGCCCCGGCCTGCTGCTCCCCTGGACCACCTCCGCCAACAGAGCTGCTGTGGCTGGAGAAGAGCCCTCTGTCCTAACGCTCACTGCAGAGGCCAGAAAAAAAAGCTGCCTCCCGCTTTCCCCGCCAAGTTACCAGAAAACCCGAGGCAACGTTTCTCCCCGTGCCCTTCAGCTCCCCCACGGAACAAGGATCCCAAATCGCCCGCCTGCTTCCAGCGAGGGCGAGCGAAACCGCAACTGGCAGAACCTCTCTGCAGCCCCAGCATCTCGCAGGGCTCTACCTAAAGCGGCAGTTTTTCGCTTTGCCGAAGGGATGGCTCCAGGATTTGGCAGAGGACGGGGAAGGAGACCATGCTGAGCGCAGAAAAGGCTGCCGGCCTCAGCTCCGGGGAGACGCCGAGGTACGGAGAGCGAGCGGCGCCTGTTCAGAAACGGCCCCGGTTCTTCCTCCAGACGTGCTGCCTTGTACCCCGACCGGCAAACTTGCTCTCCGAGGAGGGACACACCACCGGCAGCGGCGGGGAGTGATGGAGAGCTCATCGGGGG
>NW_009649449.1:2187057-2195256 GCF_000708025.1 Charadrius vociferus | reverse complement strand
CTCGGGGGTAAGGGGGAACCGCTGGTCATAGAGCGAGCTAGTTCTGGGATGAGCTGGGTCAGAGGTGCCGAAAAGGGCTGCGCTTGAGACCATGGTGTGGTTATGGGGTACGGGACAGTCAGGTTTTCTTTGGTACCTATGTCAATTCAGGAACTGCAGTGGGGAATAGCTTATGCATGCTTTTAATTTTTTACAGAGTATGTTGGAGTCAGGCAAAGCTTGTTTTTCTTCATTTTGTGTGTATTTGTTCTTACTGAAAGACATTGGAGTACTTGCAGATAGAAAATGATGAAGTAGTTCTTAGATGATGAAGTCGTTCTTAGATTCTTTAGTACCAGATATGATTTTACTGAGCTTTTATTGTCATATTTCTCTGGCAGTGTTGCTTTCAGTGTTCTGTATAAAAAGATTGTGAGACCACTTCTGAGAAACTGAGAAACAAATTTTTGGGGGGTTGCAAGATGTTCTTGTGACGTCTGGTCAGTATAGCAATACGATCTGGTAGTTTGCTATCAAGATCTCTTAGTACTGAGTGAAAATAACCTTTCATAAGACCTCTAGAGCAGGTGTTAAATGAGAGAGACAACCATGGCCGCAGCCCTGATAAATCTATTATCATTCAAATCAGCCTTAGGTGTGCTTTAGAGCCCAGCAGTTGCTTGCTTTTCTTACAGCATCAGCAGAAGCTTGAGCGATGAATAAATGCATGTTAATTCTTACCTACCAGGAAGAAGGGAAAGGCATCTGAACATAAAGATCAGCTCTCCCGACTGAAGGACAAAGATCCTGAATTTTATAAGTTTTTGGAGGAAAACGATCGCACGTTGCTGGATTTTGATGCTTCAGACAGTTCTGACGAGGAGGAGGCATTGCACATACCACCTGATACATTGGAGGTACTAGACCCTATTTTGGAGTGTTGAAATCCATTATTTCAGTTACTTACATGTTAAGTATTTGAGTTTCAATGCAAGACCTAAGTATATTTGGGCTTATAGTGGCAAAGATAGCTTCCCCAAAGATTATCTGCAGGTGTGCATGTTTGTAATCAAATCCACAGCTGACTTTGTGGACTGAGCATGAGGAGCTCGTTAAAGATTGTGAAAGCAGAGCCTTGGAGTGTATTTTCTCTGTGGCTTTAGTTTTGTGTTTCCTTTCTCAATGAGAGTTTGTTTTGCCTCAAGTGATGTGCTTTCTCCTTGATGTTTTATGTTATTGCACATTGTATTTATGTAGCAAAGCTGCAGGGCTTAAGTAGCCTTTTTTGAATTTGTAATACCCATAATTTTATTACTGCTTTACAGAAAGTGCTGATAAAAGCATTAATAAAGTTCACTGCTGCCTGCCTTTCCTCTTCAGTAGCTACTCAGCAAGAGGTGGGGCCAGAAAAGAAGTGTATAAGCCTTTTGTCAATCTTGGTACTCTTCTAGGAAGCGAGTGATGAAGATGAGGAGGAAGAACATGAAACAGTCAAACGAAAGAGAGTTTGTTTCATCCCTGTGAGCTTGAAAATGGTTGAAGAATGGAAAGAAGCTGCAGAGGTGAGCAGAGAATTGCAGTACAAGACACTTAAGCTTTCTCCTTTAAACATTCTTCTGCATGTGTTGGTGCCTCTAAAATACCAACTTTCAATCTGTTCATCTTTCACAAAAATCTACAGAGAAGATGTCTTGTCTAGGTCGTACTCCTAGAGCTCGTGTTACTTCAGTGTGGCTTGTCTTTGCAATTTTTCCTTGGGTTGCAAGATTAGAGTACTTGCACTCCATCTGAGGGAGAAACTAGAAACTTGCATGGCTCAGAAGGGGTCAGAATGGTTAACTTTTGATTTTTCATCCTCCTGCTAAGCATTGTGCCTTTAGCAGCTCCAAGAACTTTTTTAGTCACATCTTGAGTAGTGATGAAATGGGTTGCTGCTTTTGACTAAGAGGGGGAGAGGGAGAGGTCAAATTGGGTAATTGCTTGCAGCTGACTTATTGCTTCTCAACCCCCAACCAATTAAAAGCCCTAGAAGGCCATTGTAGAGCAAGTAAAGGGCGCTAGCATTTGTTAACACTGTCTTGAGATTTTGCTTTTGTGTTAGGCGATGGAGCTGTTTTTGCAATCAAACTTACAATTAATTCCAATACTCCTGTCTCAGTAAAGTATTTCAGAGTTCAGAATATTCCTTACTTTTTCTCTTCAGCAGTCCTTTTTGTTCTTTCCCCAGACAAGGCTGACACCAAAGCTTTTCCATGAAATCACTCAAGCCTTTAAAGCATCTGTAGCAACCACCAAAGGAGATAGTGGTGGGGCTGATCCCAGCAAGTTTCAAGTCACTGATGCTGCAGGTGAGTTGGTCACCATACTGCTTTTGTGAGAGAAGGGAAGTCACTTGGTAGGGAAGGTTTAGCTATTGGAAGAGAGTGGGGATAAGTACTGGCAGGAGTTAACTTTACCCTTTCGTAGGTTTCATTTCACTTAAGTAGCTTATCTTCTTCCTGCTGGTGAGTCTGTGCAGTGGTATCTCTTCTGGTGTCCCAGTATGTAAGTGCATCTTGTGGTGGGTGTGCCTGGAGCAGCTGGGCTTGCAGACTGCTGAGGAGGGTACCACACTTCATTCACCAGACTCCTTAGAGTCAAGTTGAAGCTAGGTACTGTTTATATGCTTGTAGTGCACGGTTTTTTTAATAACTTTGTGACTTCTTGCTGATCCCTCTTAGAACTAATCCTACAAGACTGTTTTAACTCTTCTTACCAAATAGTGTTCTATAACCTCACAACAGTTCAGAGTTCAATTGCGCTATCTGGTTCACATTCCCCCAGCAAGGACCTCTCAAAATATTGCATGTCTGGATCTCCTTTTCTACAGGATTAGCATGCCTGTAGAACAGACGAGATGCAACCTCTCTCTCCAGCGTAGCCCCTTTTTGCATAAGCTCCGGATTTTGCAGACATTCCCGTTTCAGAACTGCAACAGCATGGCTGAGCGGGGAACATCTTTGTTAGCGTCTCAGAGGATGTGGCACAAAGCTTGCCTGCTCTTACCGCTAAATTAGCAGGTCCTTTCTCACTGTGTTTTATCAGCTTGTTATTGTGTGCCATCTGGAACTGGCACCGTGGGGTGGGACTGCTTAAACCCACGTGTTCTCCTTAATCCTTTCTTGCCTGGCATAGGGCTTTTTATATCTCTTGCATAGCTTTTTGTAAAATCTCATTCTTTAATGTAAGACATTACATAGAATTCACACATTATTTCTGTGATATTTTTTTTTTCTTAATTAAAAAATGCCTTTAATTCTCACTATGGTTTGGGGGAGATTGATGGTAGTATAGACTCCTAGTTGTGAGTCAGGCTGCTTTTGTGCTTGATGCTGTTTAATCAGAGAGCAAAGAAATGGCCCCTGTGCCAGAAAGCTGTCAGTTGCAATTTTGCTGTTTAGATGAAAAATTCTAAGGTAAGACAAACTGATGTTTTCTGGAACCTTGTGGAGATTCAGTAGTTCTACTATGGGAATTACTGCCTTCAGTTCCCTGGGGAGCTCTTTTCAGATTAACTGAGAAACGGGAATATATGGAAAACTATTTACAAATGTTTCACTGACTTTTTTTAACCAGTGTTCAATGCCCTTGTGTCCTTCTGTGTCCGGGACCTCTTCCGCTGCCTGCAGAAGCTGCTTCTTCTGAAACCCCCAAAGAACAAACAAAAGTAAGTCTGAGGAGATTTGAGAACTGCTGGTGGCAGAAAGCTGGTAGGGGTCTTTCAGAACTGCAGACTGGCTGTGAAGCTAGAAAAAGACTGCTCTTCCCAAACACTAGCAAAGTTGCCTGATAATATTCAGTTGTCTTAGGCAGGCTCTTCCTTTCTTCCCCAGAAATGCGTCCTCCAGCAGAGGACACGTGACTTCCAACAGAAAGAGATCTGGAATTGCATACGCTTGTGCTCAGTAGCACTGTTAAGGTGTTGTGAGATGGTTTGCAGAGAAAGGGACCAAGCCTTCTGCCTGTATGCAAGCAGAGTATTGCAAACATGTGAATTTAGTTAATCCAGGGCTTTAGCAGCTGTATTGTGCCCTAGAGTTTGGTGGTCTAAGGGCTGGATCATCTGAGTTTGAGCTGTTCACTGTTGGAGCGTAGATGGAATAGAAACAAGCATGCAACTGGGCAAAGAATGGTACGATTCATTTTTTTCTAGAATGGCATTGTTGTTTCAATACCTGTGTATCACATTTGCTGATGCAATTTGATTTGGGTAGAGAGGAGGAATGACAATTTTGAAATCTCAGTTGCTGCCTGGGAGCCAGGAATTCTCTGGCTACTGTGTGGGTTGGTGCTCAAAGAGTTTCGCAGTCAGGCCAGGCCTATAATTGAATAGGTATCAGCATGGCTTACCCAGGAGCAACTGGAAAACGTGCTGGAAACTCAGTAAGTACCAGTCTGAACTCTTGCTGAATGAACCCAATACCGTAGCTGGGGACTATGAGCCCAGTTTCATAAAGCAAGCTGTGAAGTTCCCAGTATGTTTTGCAAGTTGGAGCAGCCTTATTTAGCCCCTGTGCCTGTTTCTTACTAGACATTCACAGAAGCTTTTTATCTCAGACCTCTGGAGTTTCAGCTGGACACAGTTTTATTACTTCATAGTCTGAGCTCTTCTGTTTTTCCCATTGTTGGTTACAGTGAGAACTGAATGCCTTTCAGAGGTGCTTTCAGTTCCAGGGTAGCTTTTGTGGCAGTTAATTTTAATTTCCCTGTCACAGATGAAGGTGGGGGGTGAGCTGAACTCTAGATACCTTGTTGACACTGGTGCCTGGTCTGAGAAGTAAATTCCAGTTCTGTGTGTAAATACCAGCCTCTTTCCTCCCCTCTGACTTGTACCAGCCGTGTCTGAATTTCGGGGTGGTCTGAGGGCACTACTTTGAGCGCAATGCCGAAAAGTTTAGAAGAAACTGAGCAAATGTCTCACTAGTTTGATCCCCAAAATACACTTTCTTGCTACAAGCCAGCCCACTCTTCTCAGGCAGTGGCTGCAGAATCCTCGACTAGACAGTAACATGAGTGTGAGGGATCTGGGTCTCCACCAGGCTTCTTGGCTGTCACAGTTCCCTCTGTCACACTTCCTGAGATCTGGGTGCTCGGCTGGGAAGCGCTTCTACTGTTCTTCAGGCAGGCTTTACAGAGTAGAAGTACATCTTTTCACCCATGACAAAATTGTTATTTCTTTTTTTTCTTGCTTTGCTAGCAGTGGTCTTTACTCACTGACAATATACAGGAAGTGAACTGACTATTCTTTTATTGCTGAAGTCTTATTTGTGGTGTTTGGTTTTTTTCTTAAAGCTAAACCCAACTCTTGCTCATTTCCAGAATGGTCCTCCCTTCTACCAGTCCACTTTGGAGCAAGCTGCGACTGGACATAAAAGTGTACCTCAGCTGTACTATACAAGTAAGAAATTTCAGCGTGTTTGTGTTACTGGTGTCAGTTTGTGTGGTGCTGGGCTTTTGTTTGGGGTATTTTGGAGTGAGGTAGATGAGGTTTTTGCATCTGTAAACAACACTGGTAAAAGCAGAGTCAAACAATCAAGAAGATAATTAACAAAGCAGGTAATAGTGTAGCCTCAGGTGCTTTTCCTTTTGAAAAGGGAATTACTCTGGTTTGAGGGTGACTTTCTGGTCATCACAATTCTGTGAACCTTGGGTATTGGTTTCTATGCCTTCTTCTATAGTGGAGAATAAATAAGACTTACTGGTGGACACGGTAGTGAGCAGAAGCAATCTCGCTGGGTCTCAAATCCTTGGGCATCAGATTTGTGTGCATAACCTGTAACAAAGGGCTGCGTTAACATTCTGGCTGTTCTTTCTGTCTTAATTTGACTGACAAATTAATATTTATTGTGCTTTAAAGTAGTTTGCAGTGCTGTGCTCCTGCATTCTGCATCTTTAATGCAATTTTTGGCACTACGATCTTGCTTGTTGTAGTAAATACTAAGATGTTATGTTGACAACCCTGCTCCTCGCATATGAGAAGTGTGATTATGCTCCATCCCACTAGGATATTGCATCCATCCAATGTTGATGTCTGGTGTTTCAGAGACAATTCATGGATTATTTCTGAAGGAAACTCCTGCCCCCAGTTAATTTATTTTTTTTTTGAGATTGCTTCTTCGTGCATCTCCAAATTTGGAGTATCACAAAAGAAAAACCCCAACGTTGAAATGCTCATTCTTCAGAAGCTGAGGGAAAGGAGGTATAAGGAAAGAAAAAGAAAGTGCTGATGTCTTAGCTGTAAGCTGGCAGAATGACTTAGCAGAAAGAGCATTTTCATCAGTAGAGCTGTTTTCCTCAAGTCGTGGTGCCTCTCGCCAGCAGCAGAAATAAAGATTGCAGTAGAAAAAGAAAAGCTGGCAATGCAGTCCCATTGAAGTAATCCCTGGTCCTGTGCTTACTTCTGAGCGCCCTCAGTCCCAGGCTACAGTTTTTCTGGCATAGTAGACTCTGAACAATATCTTCTTCTTTCCTTTTGGTGTGTGAGGGACTTTGCAAAGGAGACCCGCTCGAAGATTCAGTCCAGAATCTTTGCAGTGCAAGGAGGAAAGTTAAAAGTAGAAAAAAAGCCTGTGCTTCAAGCAACTGGGATTGTAGGCAAGAGGGAGCACTGCATCAGGCAGAACCTCTCTGACAGAAGTGATTTTGAGCTTATTGTTGTCTTCAAATTAGAAACTGCAAATGTGTCTGGGTTTGCCTCCAGGTGAAGTGAGCTGAACAACCTGGAAATACCACAATGTTGTTTCTTAAATAGTTTGTCTAACTACTTCCTCAAGCTGGAGTTAGCCTCTTGATAGCCAATAGTATTCCAGTTTTCCATTAAAGAAATCCTAGTGAAATCCAGTAAGGCATCAGGTAGCTCAGATGGTCTGTTTCCAAGCCTTGTGTAGGCTGAAGGTGTCTTAATTGTGCTTTGACCATTTCTAGTGAGATGACACTGGTGTCATGTCATCTGTAAGATATCTTAAACTGTATATAGACTTAACTTTTGCAGTATACACAAATGAGGTTTTATGTGATGACCTCAGGTGCCATTAGCCATCCAAGTCCAGTAGCCTGAGCTCACATGCCAGGACGATGTGCTTTCAGGGGAGTTATTTAACCTGCCATGTGTCTCCTCCTTTTTTGACACAGCTTTTGGGGGTTTGTTTGAGCTTCTGCCTAGGGAAGGCTGCTCTGAGTCCTTTGGTAACATGAAAATACTTGGAAACAGCAAAATACTGATGCGTAATGGTAAAGGAAGAGGTGATGAGGACTACACGCTAAATGGGATTGTATTTTGTTTTCTCTTCATAGCTCATGTCTTGTTTAACAGAAGCCTCAGTTGGTATAGCAGTCCTTCAACACGTCAGTTCCATAGTGCCTTATTATTTGTCCTTTCCAAAGCAGTGCCGTGCACTTCTCAAGGTAAGGTGATGTGCTATGATACGTCATTCGGATCTAAGGTCCTTTCTTTTACTGTATTACTTTCTTTCTTTTTCTGTAGTGATAGGACGAGGGGGAATGGCTATAAACTGGAAGAGGGCAGGTTTAGATTAAACATTAGGAAGAAATTTTTCACTTTGAGGGTTGTAAGGCACTGGAACAGGTTGCCCAGAGAGGCTGTTGAGGCCCCATCCCTGGAGGTGTTCAAGACCAGGTTGGACGTGGCCTTGGGCAACCTGGGCTGGTGGGAGGTGTCCCTGCCCATGGCAGGGGGGTTGGAACTTGATGATCTTCAAGGTCCTTTCCAACCTAAACCATTCTATGATTCTTTACCCCTTCAGGTAAGCCTCTCATGGTATTTGGGCTGGATCCCATGACAGTTGTCTCTTGTATTCCTCTTCCCTTGCTTTTCTTTTGGTCCTGGAAAGGGCTCCTGCTTCTCTTACAGGCCCTTTAGGTGCCGTGAAGAGCTGTCATGCTGAGGTGAGTGGGCATGTGGCTCTGCGAGTAGCTACTGCTAATCCCCATGTAAAGTGACACGGAGGTGTTCCGGGGAAGCTGTCTGCTTCCTCATCGCAGATGGAGTAATTGCTGCCTCTGTGCTGAGTCTGTGTGTACGTCTGTGATAGTGTTTCACTCTCGAGAACTGGAGGTGGAATATTTTTGCAGAAACTCGGTCACAACTGCTGAGCACTTAAGAACAACAAAGGAGGCGTGGAAGAGTGGAAGAGGGCAACAGTGCGACATTATAATGAAAAG
>NW_009649449.1:2178455-2187000 GCF_000708025.1 Charadrius vociferus | reverse complement strand
GGCAAAAGGGTGACATTTAAATGAAAAGCTGCAACACAACATTTAAATGAGCCTGGGAACCCTTTGTTGATAAAGATGACTGGTGTACAGTGATGAGAGGCTGTTACACCTTGTGTCTGAGGGTGTAGCAGTCTGCTCGCTGCTACAGTAGGGATTTTTGAGTAGGCTTTTTCAGCCCTGCAGCTAGAATCTTTCTGATTTCCCCTGGAGTTCATTAGTGGATATCAGGTAACTAGTTTTTGGAGGCATCAGCTGTTATTGAGGCCCTGTTGTACCAGATACTTCCTGACAGGGCCAGCCATGTCCAAGTGAATCTATGCCCTGAACAGGCGAATGCAGGCAAGACTGGGAAGAACAAAATCTATTCAATTGCCTCTCAAGAACTTGAGGGAAGAGACCAATATACAATTGCTTTATGCAGTGTGGAGACAGATAGAAGTCGGATTAATGAGTTTACATGTCAGCAGTGGGCTGCCTGTTGGCACAGACCTCTGCACAGACTAGCCTACCCCTCTCCAGCTGGTGTAGGTATTTTTATGATGGACTGGATGTTCGTCATCATGTCTGTACCAGAGTGACTAAGGGTATGTCTCAGCAGAAGTGCTGCCTTACGCAGGTCCTGTCTCTGGCTCCAAACCCTGCTGCTGCTCTGTCCTTTGAATTAATACTGTGAATGTCCAGGGAACTGGAATTAAGTCAAAACTACCACCAGAAGATGTATCTCAGGAATTGCAACCAATTTGCCCAGAGGAAAAAAAACCTGCTAAATTCCGAAATCAAACCCTGGTGTGCTCTCTCTAGAGACAAGTGCATCTTTAATAGCATTCTTTGGGAAACTAGAATTGGGTGTTTGTGGTGAGAATGGGAGTGTAACTGCAGTGTAGTTGTCCGACTGAATTCTGCAGAACACATAAACATGACTTTTTGTTATTGGGTTGGAAGATGTATTGGCCAGATGTGTAATCTAGTGTGCTGTTGCTGTCTAGGGTATGGTGAGGAAGCTTTGCAAAGCCTAGGAGGTTTGAGTCACGTGTACAGGCTGGTGCCTATGCTCAAAGCTTAAATGTGTATTTAGGCACATGAATGAAAGTGCACATATTTTTCAGAGATGCTAGTTTTAGACAGTTTCATTTATTGATCATGGGAACATCAACCTTGCAGCCAGAATGGCTGTCGGTGCTGTTGTGACTGATTCCGTGACAATGCAGCCTGCTATCTTTCAGTCATCTTCCTCCTCACTTGGTGTTTTGGTGTGAAGGAGGGAAGCTCAGAGCTATCTGTAACGAGGAATGGGTTCGTTGTCCCTTCACTTACCTGTATCTTTTTATTTTCCATTCCAGCAATCAATTAACTTGTGGAGCACAGGTGAGGAAACAGTGAGAGTACTGGCCTTCCTTGTGCTGAACAAGATCTGCCGCTACAAGAAAGAGGTGTACCTAAGTCCCTTGCTCAAGGTAAGGCTGGCACGTGCTGTTCTCGGTGGCTTTTCTTTCTCGTGTTATATGTGAAGACCCTAGAGCATGAGCTGCCCCGACTAATAGGCTGCAGGTGCTGGAGATGATGCTGGCTACCTCCAGCAAATTAAACAGGGAAGAAATTCTGTGTTTAGGCAGAGTCATACCCTGCTTCCTACTACTGTCCTTCCTGCTGGGGGGACACAGTGTTGTAGCAGGGAAGGCCTCTGGTACTGATTTGTCTACTGGGTGAATACTTATCTTCCAAATTCTTGTGGGCTTTCCTCAAGTGCTAAGGCACTACTCAGTGCTACTGAGCTGCTCTGATCTGTCAGCTAATAGCTGCGGTTCCCAAGTGTAGTTTGCTTAGGTACCACTCTTACAGAGAGAGAACTGTGACCAACCATAAGCATTTATAGCTCAAACCCAGCCCAGAGTTCTTCTCTTCTTGCAGAGAAGAATGGCAGGGGCATCTCCAAGCACTGTGCTGAACAGTGTAAGGGTGCAAAAAGATTCTGACTCTTTTCCTGTCTCCCCTAAAAAAGGAGCGGGCTAGATTATTATTTTTGCATATACCTTTGAAGTGACTTGTCTTATAAAAAACCTCACCCCTAGTTTAGACAGATCTGGGTGGAGAATGTTTTTGTACTGTTTTACGAGGCTGCACCTTGTCCTTTTTCCTGCACAGCAAATGTACATCGCATTTGTGAAGAATTCCAGATTCACCTCTCCCAATGTCCTGCCTATGATCAACTTCATGCAGCGCACACTGACAGAGATGTATGCCCTGGACACACATACCTCTTACCAGCATGCCTTCATCTATATCCGTCAGCTTGCCATTCACTTGCGCAGTGCCATGACGATAAAGAAGAAGGTAGGTACCTGTCAGTGTGGAAGGAGTGTACCTCCTAGGGGGAATGTGTGGAGAGGGGGAAATTACAGTAGCCGCTTTGGGCTTTTGGTAGTGTCTCTAAAGTGTCAGTACTTGTCTGACCCATTTCATAATGTGCCGAGGAGTTTTTTGCCAGGGGCTGGAAGCTTCAGAGATCACCTCATGGTTGCCTGTGTTCAGAATTTCAGCAAGGAAGGAGAGGAAAGGCAACTGCAGAGTTGGAGTTACTTTTCTTTCCCCAGCTTGCAAGACTTTGGGATGTACTTCTCATCTTCTGCCTTGGGCGCTCTTTTACCACTCTGAAGCTGCTGTTTCCAGCCTCTGTTGTAAAACCTCAAGGTAAAGAAGATTAGGAACCACCCTGGTGGCTACATCTTTCCAGTGAAGTCCATACTACTTAAATGACTTAATTGAAAAAAGCAGCTCAGACCTCTTGGGAGCCACCCTGATTTCAGCCACCTCCAGTCTGACCTCAGAAATCTGAGTCAGATTGCTAATCCTGGCTTTATTTGTGTTTAGCAAAACAGACCCTTATAGATTACTGTTCAGCTGCTCCCAAACATTGCAGGATTGGTAACCAGTTAAATCTCCTGGCTGTTCAGACATGGGGATAAATGAGCAGAGATAAATGAAGTCTGGGCTGTGTATGCCCTAATTGGATTTCACTGGCTTCTTACACCCTCAGTCCTGGCCCAGACAAGAACTAAATCCACTTGATTTCGCAGCTGGGGAGGGTTGTAGGATCTTTAAATGACAACAGCACAGCCAAAATATACAAATCCAAGCAATAAGCCAATTAATTTAAATTGAGCAGTGGGTGTTTGTGGAAGGTGATTACAGGAGCAGATTGCTTATTTGTGCAAGAGAAGCTGAGAGCAGAGCTTCTTGGTACATCTCGGTGACCTGGTGAGATCTGGGAGAGCTCTACGGCTTCCAACTGTGACTTAAGTCCCTACTGCAAGGTTTGGTCCAGTGGCTGCAATTGAGGGCTTCTGTCCTTGTTTCAGGACTTAAGCATCTCGCTTCATCCGTGCGAAAGGGGAGGTGACCTGGGCTTTGCAAGTTGGTCTCAAACACGGTTTGGAGCTGAGGCCCCTTGCTAAGTGCTATCTTCTGAGTTCTTGGTGCAATTCTGGGGAATACATGGGCTCGCAGAACAATTTGGAAAGGGTGTCCTTGAGGGACTCCTGCACTCTTCTGGGCTTTTATTTAATCTGGTACGATGGGCTGCTTAAGCACATGGCAGGGGGAGTGTGGGGATTTGCCCATTCTTGAAAATGTCTCTTGGATTGGTGCAAGACCTGACCCACACTACTGACCCAGCCTGAAATGCTGGTGTGGTGCCTGTTGGGCACACTGCTGGCCTGTGGCATTGTTTTTGCTGGTAACCATAGAAATTGGCTGAGAAACAGAGCTGAAAGTTCTCAGCTCTACTGTCGGCAATTTTTACTCTGCAATTGAAAAACAAAAAAAAAAAACCACCAAAACCCAAAACTGTCCTGGATAGTGTCTTTTCCAAAAACAAGGAGGTTGATCGTTCAGTCCTTGCTTTAACAGTGAATGTTTGTAGGAACATCTTTAAAATGAGCACTGATACTACCTTTCAGAGTTAGTGGGTTGTTGGTTTGGGGGTTTTGGTTAGTACAACTGAGGGGAGGGAAGTCTTCCCTCAAGTGGGAAGGACAAACTGCTACATAACAGCCGAAGAAGTTTGAGTGCAGAGAGAGGAAATCCAGATGAATTTCCTGCTAGCTTGAATCCATAGTGTGGCTTTACACACCCTTTCCCCCTCCTTTCTGGTCTGCAGAGGCCAGAAGGCAATTTACAAGGGTGTTAGAGAAGGGGTACTACTTTCCAGCTGTCCTACCTATGGGAGACCAGGGACTGTGGGTAAATGGAACAGTTAAAGGTTTCCTAACACTTGGCCACGTCCCGCCATCTGCTGTGAGCTGGATCATTAAATCATCCTTCTCAAATGAACCATGCTTGTGAAGAAAAGCAGTCTCTGTTGCTCATTGTTTCCTTTAAGGCACTAACTAGTACCAAATCATAATGTTGCCAATTTAGCATCTGAACTTGCTGGATGGTGGGTCAGCCACTGGCATCAAAGCGATGGCTAGAATGTTAGTTATTCCTCTCTGAACAGTGCCCAAAGTCCTCTTAGAGAATGCTGGATAAAATAAGTCCTGTAGAGAAACCAGAGTGAACTCCTCTCCAATGCCACATTTTTAAGTTTGTGCCTGTGTTTTTTCCCTTTTCTGCAGGAGAATTTCCAGTCTGTCTATAACTGGCAGTATATCCACTGTCTGTATTTCTGGTGTCGGGTTCTTAGCACAATCTATCCCAGTGAGGTCATGGAGCCATTGATCTATCCTTTGACACAGGTCATCATTGGCTGTATAAAGTAAGTAGGATTTTTTTCTCTTCGTTTGGCTATACTTCTTTCTGTTGCGTGATGTGGCAGAGCAGTTACTAAGGAGGTGTTACTGTTGTGAGACTTGGATTTCACCTTGCATTTTAAGGAATTGTCTGAGAGCTGCTCTTGATTGACATATTCCAGCTGAAGATGTGTTGTGAGCACCTGTATATTTAGGTGGTGAGAAAGCCTAAGAAATAATAACCTACACCACCACTAAATTTGCTATGTAAGGAATTTCAGTTCAGCTGGATTTGGTGCTCAGTTCTAGTCCTTCCGTGAGCTTCTATGTCGAAGGAGGATCAATCGGTTTGTGACCCAGTGTCAAACTGCAGCCCTTTCTGGCCTATTCTGAAAAGTCAGAGTGGTGCTCAGCAGTGAGAAAAGAAAATACTGTGAAATTCCTCTTCCTTTACGTTGCAGAATATTGCAGGGTTTGTGTGTTCTGGGCACACTCCTGAGTAATGCTAACGCTTTTTGCTGGCATCTAGTGGGGAGCTGGGGAGACCCAAAGCAATGCAGTTGACTTTAGTGCTTAAAAGCACATGATTACCTCTATTGCTGGAGAGCTGTATCTCCAAGAAGACATTTTAGATAGTGTCCTTTTTTTTTTTTTTTTTCTGAAGGAAAGCTTAAAATAACTGAATAGTCCCCAAGCATTCGTATGAAGAAGTAGCCCAAGTGGGGAAGCTTAGCCTTTTAACATCCATTGGAATGCTTTGTCATGTGTAGTATTTCTGTGTTGCTGACCGTTCTTTCCAAGAGGTTATAGCTGTCTGGATATTTCCAAGGAGAACCGTCCAAGTGCAAGCATGCCATGTATAGCAGTTTCCGAGTGTCTCAGAGTTGAGCTATTTGGGGGAAAAAAAAAAAAGAGGGAGGAGATGAGGACTTGGTTTTGGAATCTGTGTGTTCAGATTTTTTATTATTTTTTTTTTTTCTTAAAACACACACACCAGTAGGAAAGCCTGCTCAGGTATCTTTGGCAGTATAAAAGCTATTCTCATTTGTGGGTTGTTGGGGATTTTGTTTGTTTTAGGGGTTTGGGGTTTTTTTTCCTCACTTCAAGAGTATTGGCTGTGTATAGTGGTCTGCGTTTAAGCTTGAACTCCACTAGTTCCATTAGCAGAGTTGAACCACAGTGGAATTTCTCCCAGTGGTTATTACGGAATCCCAGTGTGAGTGTGTGTGTGCAATCGGGGACCAAGGGGAGGTGAACTCTTAATACCAGACAGTCACTGTGTGTTGTGCAGTAGTAAACCTCTGTTTTGAGGTAGTGTGCAGGGTAGATGATGCCTCTCTGCTCCACAGAAGTTGCAACCTGAATAGCCTGGACAGATTATCTGCCCAGTTGTATGAAGTGGCAAGGGAAAACGTACTGAATTGCCTCAGGACCTAACAGTGCCACAGTACAGAATCAAGTCCTCATCTGTAGCTCTGTAAATACAGTTAGATGATGCTTTTTTTTGTGTGCTTTTTTTTTTTTAGAGTTTGAAAAATTAGGACATATTCATTGGTTTTTTAGTACGTCTCTGAGAAACTTTTTTTCCCATCAGTTTACATGTTTATATATGCAATCTCTGTGCTTTGAAATGGCTGTTAATAATGAGCATTGAGGGAATTTCTGAATCTCTGGTGATCTTTGAAATCCTGTTAGCTCTGTTAACCAGATTCTCAGCTTTAAAATGCTACCCGCCTGGTCTTGAAAACTCCCAAGTGGTGATGAAGATAAGCAGATTTAAACAAGTGTTAGAGTGTTCATACATCCCTCTTCCCATCCCCCATGTGCACAGGCTGCTTCCCACTGCTGTTGTGGAGTTTTAGTTGTCCGGTGGACTTACCTAGGCAGTTTTGTACCTGTCCAGGCAGATAAATCAGCTATCTGGGGCCAAGGAAAGGTGAATCGGGTGAGTCTCATCAAGAGCAGCAAATAGAATTTCTCAGCATCTGTGACGGACGGGGCTGCTTGGCATGAAGTACAGTTACTGTCTGACAAGGCTTCAAAGATTTGGGAACCCGACAGATGGGGAAAATAGATCCCACCCTGACTTCCTTACTGAGCCGAGGCAGTGTCCAGGATGTGAAAAAGGGAGCAGGTAGGTTGGCAGGTGTGGGAATGATGTGGCTCCACGGACTTCAGTCTGTACCCAGGATCCCTATGGCTCCTTCCTGGCTGTAGGCAGCATCTTCTCAGTGTTGGTGGATGTGCCGTCCAAACTGGGAGTAGCAAGAGTCAGTCTGTCCCCCTCATCTCCTGGTGTAGATACACGTGTGTAGCAACTGAATGTTACAGAGGGACTCGGGTGGTTTTTGTTCGAGGTGAGAGGATAAAATAATCAAGCCTGCAGGTCAAGGGCTTTTTTTGCTTCATGTACCACTTTATGCATTTCTGGAAGGGTTGAGGGGTATGCATCTGCTTGGGGGCGGCTTAGCATCTGCCTGCTGCCAGCAGACTTTCTTAGGGGGATGGTATGAAGGAGCTGGAACCCTCTCTTTGTTTCTCTGGGCTGCTGAGCTTTGAGAGGTGTGAGCAGGTGGTGGGGCAGGATGCTGTGCAACATCTGGAATACCTTCTTGCATTTCTGCCCCTGATGTGTGCTGTGGGGCGCATGCGGAGGGTGGTGGTGCTGGGAGGACCCCCCCCTTCCTTCCCCATTGCCTTTTGTACCGGGAGGTGGCGCCTGGCTCCAGCAGAAGGGCAGTGAGCGGGTGTCTGTCTGTCTGTCTGTGGGAGGTGGTCAGCTCCTCATGCCACCCTGGCCTCTTACCTGATGGGAACGGGGAGAAATTGCCATCCAGCACAGGCTTTTTGCTCTGGGGAGGGACCAGGGCAGAATTTGACAAGTGATTAAACAAGATAACTAACAGAAGCAGGTTGCCTGCTAAAATCAAAACCAGCTCCCTCATTTTCTTGCTCCCTTTTCTTGCTTTCCAACATATAAAATGCATTGAAATTTTTTTTTTAATAATACATATTACAGAAGTGGACCCCATGTGTGTCTGCAAGTTACCTGAGATCAAGATGTGGTCCAGGGAATGTGGGCTACTGAATGGAGAGGTGGTGGAATTGATGGGTTTTTACTTTTGTGATGCTGGGAAGAGCCTCATTACTGAGTTTGCTCATGGAACTGCCATGTAATAATGAGTGATGCTATTCTCACAAACAGGCGAAAGATTGCAGTTAGTTTGACCAATGGGGCAGTGTTGTAGGTATTGCAGACAGTAGAATGTGGAGGAGATGATTTCCCCTTTTCTTTCTCTGCTTTGTGCTTTTTCTCTGTCTCTGTAGTCCATAAGTTCTCCCTTTTGATCTGTGTGCTTGCATTTGTGTTAGCTGGGGTTTTTTTACAGCAGAGTTGTTGCAGAGCTCCTGTTCTGTTATTCTTTTTCCCCTCATCCCATAAAGTGTTTTTCTGACCATGTCTGCTTGGATATCTACCTTGTTCCCAGTCTAAGCTATAAAAATGAAGTTCCTCCCTGGCTTATAGTTAAGTGAGGATTTTTTTTGCCCGTTAAGTTTTTTGTTTCCAACCTCTCAGCACGTACAGGGGAGAAAGCGGGTGCAGCCTCCTCCACGGAGATGTAAGCGCAGCCTTGGTGTCCCTGAGCCAACTTCCCCTGGTGACCTGTCCTGGTGGGGTGAAGGCTGATGTTGAAAGAAGCTTTCTCTGTCCTCTCTAGCCAGGGGAGGGTTGTGGTCACCCAGGAGTATAACAGAAGGAGCTGTAGTGAGTAAAAATAAGCCTTGAGAGGCCTTTAGGCTGTTCTCTACACCATGGC
>NW_009649449.1:2127089-2178427 GCF_000708025.1 Charadrius vociferus | reverse complement strand
AGGTAGTGGTGGTGAGACATTAAAGAGCACTTTCTGCTGAGATGAAATGTGAGTCAGTTTGAACCCCCCCAAGCTGTGCCCTGGAATGATTATGCACTTGGACCTTCCTCAGCAGAGCTGGGACCCAGCTGTGTTTTGTATTCCCTGTGCATCCAGCCATCGCGAAGTTGAGCAGATTGTTGCATCGCCACGCACTCTAAAATTAATGGTCTTGGTTTACAGTAAATCTATACACTTAACAGGTTTATTCCTCGATCAATTAATTCCTGAGAATGGCTTTCGTCATCTCCAGCGGTGCCAGATCAGGGGTGCAAAGTAGATTTATTTCTATAATGGATCCAATGATAATTATTTCACTATTTGGAGGGGGGGAGATGCAGGTGATTTATGGTGCCTGGTCAAGCATTTTTTTCCTTTCCTCTCCTGGATTGCTCAGCAAGCTCTTTGGGGAGGGGAGGGGTTCATTTATCAGACTTGAGTCTGTTGTCTGGAACTGTGGGGTTTTTAAAAAAATAAAATAATCCATGTTAATGCTGGAGGCATCCATGTTTTCAAGTACAGGTCATTCAGAGTGAGAGGTTTCTAGAGTGGTACAGTAATGAGGTCTGGTGTCTTTTAGGGATAACTGTGCATTCTCCTTTCTGCTGCTGGCTTACATGGTGCTGGGGGAACCGACCCTTCTCAGTCCCAACCTTACAAAGGGAGTTGGCTCTACTTCTCTCTTAATACCTGAGAGAGGTCACTCTCGTTCCCACTCTGTCCTTTCTGATATGCTGGTCATTGCTAGTCCAGATCCTTCTGCCTCAGGGACACTCCACACTGAAAGGATTGCTCTTCAGGGGACAGCGTGAACTCTGTGGGTACACAGAGGGTACGTAGCCTGAAGGAGGAAGATGTTTCCCATTTGTAGTCCCTTTGATATGCTGGGGGAGCCCTTCTCTTGGTCAAACTTGCTGCTTTAGGAGGGTACTTTTTCTTGCATACCTACCTGTGCTGAGAGCATGAGAGCTGAAAGTGTTGAACATGACTAAACAGCATCGCTAATAAACTTAATCTGCAAAGCTCTTGTCTTACAGCACTTTCTCCCAGTAGAAGCCAGAAACCTAGTGCTTTGGTTGCAGGAATTTGTGTGTTAGTGTCATGGCTTTAATGTGCGTGAATTTTATTTCCAGCTATGGGATAGCTTCAGCAGCTCAAACAGTTTTCTATGCAATACTAAAGCTGTCCTCCTTTTGTAGAGAAGGAAGGGCTCTCAAGTATCACTGAAGGCTGCAGGTTCAGTTCTATATAAACTTGGCCTAACATCCTTTCTTCTTTTTTCCTCTCTAGGCTGGTACCAACGGCTCGTTTCTACCCTCTGCGCATGCACTGCATCCGTGCACTTATACTGTTGTCTGAGAACACCAGGACCTTCATCCCAGTGTTGCCATTTATCCTGGAGGTTAGTTGGTTCCTGCTGACCTAGCAATGGCTGAGGCCTCCTACCGAATAAGCACCCTTACTCTACTTTACCTACCAACAGCTCCCAAGATTGCCCAGTTTGCTTACTTCCTAAAATCCCTGGCAAACAGCATCAGACAGAATGTATGGTTTGGTTAGCAAATAGGATTAAACTTTTATTGGCCTGCGAGCGGAGAGTATCTGAGATCAGCTGGGTGCAAAACTACATTCCTAGGTGGTTTAACTAATGCAGCTGGAGTAGGCAAAGGCTTTGCCAAAGAAGAGATTCAGAGGCTCAACTGGTTGCAGTAATTCCCCAAGCTGTTGTTGCTTCATCCTGCTGATGTGTTCATATCGGAGCAAAAGGAAAAGTTTCTCCTAACTGGGAAGGACAAAGGGAAATTAAGGGGAAATAGCCCTTTAAGAATTAAGAACTTCTTTAGGAAAAAGATCTCGGTGAACACAACTGTGCAGTGTGTTTAGGTGAAATACTGGTGTTGAGACCATCCAGCGTTCCCCCCTATCAGATGCCTGACGTCTCTCCACATAGGTCTCTAGTCTTGCTGCTGTAAGAAGGTAGTACAGAAGTGGCGCAGCCAAATTTCACTGAAGAAGCATGAGCAAGGCAGGGTGAGGAATGCAGAAGCCACAGTAGGTCAGCTGGACACTGAAGAGGAGGAGGGAGGGAGACTTCTGTAATAAATGACCCGAGTCGGCTGGGATCATTCCTAATCAAGTTCTGTTGAAGTAAAGGTTTTTGTGGGTTTGTGTTGTAAACGTCCTTTGCAAACCACATCCTCTGAGCCTGTGGAAGGCAGCGATGTTTATAAATCTCCTCCTGCTCTCCCGCCTCCTCTGCTGCTCCCTGGCCTGTGTGGCTTTGCCATTTGCCTGCTTCCTTCCTCTTGCTCATGCATATTTGAAATTCCGCCAACCAGATTTGATGATAGAGGCATCTCCACTCTGGGGTAGTGGAGCTTGGGGTGAGGATGGCTTCTCTGCTTTGTACTTTTTAGTGTTCTGAGAGATAAAGCCCCTCTCCCCTTGGAGCCTCCCCCTCTCTGCATTCTGGCCCCAGCACCTTGGCTGTAATCTGTGTCGGGCCCCAGCCAGACGTTACCACACTGCACGCTGAGCTTCCTCCCGGCTTCCACAAGCCCCCGACCACATCCGATCCTGCTGTGTTTGTTTGTGAGGCGCTACTCGGCTTAGCTTGTCCAGGTGTTGGTGACAAGGAAAAGATGGGGGCAGGGTAAATGTGTGCGTGTGTGTTGCCTGCATACTCTTTCACATTACTTTAACAATTATTTTGCTTTAATTTCTGTAGCCCAATGTGACTGGCATGATATTAAACTCCCGTATCTCCCTGCAGTTGTCAACCTTTCCCTTCTTCCTGCCTGTCTTCTGCAGGGGATCCCTCAAATAGTCTGTGGAGTTCGCAAGAGCATTCAGGGCTATTCCCTTGGCACTTCCATCTCTTCCCAACTCCCTCTTCCTCCTCTCCTACAGAGGTATCTGAACACAACCCTTAGTGTGTCTCCACAAGCTGTCTTCAGGCAGGAGATGTATTCCGGCTGTGCGGATGAGGTGCAAGGAAGCTTTAGCACACAGAGGGGAAGTGACCTACCCAAAGTCCCAAGGTGGCTGTGGTGATGCTGGGAGGAGAATCCGTGTTCTGATGCCCAGCCTAGTGCTTTAACTATGAGCCTGTTTTCTACCAGCTCACAAATTCAGCAGTGACTTAGTCAATAGCCATTAGTCCCATGCCGCACCATGTCATAAAACAAAATCCATTTTAAGCCCATTATCCAAACCATCATGAATGAGATCAAGGGATCTGATCAGCATGTTGGTACTAAGCAGGAGTAGACTTGAGGGGTATGACTGGGTTCGGGGGAGTGGAATGAAGACAGCGTAGGGTATGCTCCATTTGATAGGAATGAGGAAAAGCTCTTCTGTCTGTCACTGTTGCAACTGAATCCAAGTGCAGTAAAAGAATGGCTGTGGAGTTTGCGAATGTTTTGTGCACTTCTTGGAGAGGGCTTTGCGTGGCCTTCCCCCTCTTCATCAAGGAAACCCAACCCTTGCTACCTCTTGCCTCAGCCGTGTCTCTTCTGTGCTTTCAAGAGACGGTGGATTGAATGTTTGCGCAGTTCCCGTAGGCACAGGAATTCCCTGAGCCCCTGCCAAGAGAAATGAGAGCTGGCTACTTGATGCATCTTGACAAGGGCTGATGCTCCCCGGTGTGGGCAGCCAGGGCTGTCTCCTCTGACTTTGCTTTCCAGGATGGAGCAAAAGCAGCAGCTTGCTAAAATTACATCTTAGGTAGGAGGAGGTGGCTTGGGAGAGAGCGTAAAGCAGGCAAGCTTTTATTTTTGTATCGTTACTCTCCTTGAAGGGCCTGTGAGATTCCAGGCTTTTTTTTTTTTTTCCCCTCATCATCACTTCAATTATTGTGTGACAGGCACTAGTTTCTGCAGCAGGAAAATTGGTGGCTCATCTGCTGGAAGGCAGGTGAAGATAAACAAGGTAGAAATCTCCCCACAGGCAGACTTCACATGCCAATTTAAAATTGGCATCCCCTGTGGAGGGCTGAAAGAGGAGGTTAACCCTGACATGCTTAGGAAGGCACAAGTTTTTCACTTTGACACTTAAATGGCTTGAGTCTTGTTTTGGATGTGCAGCTTGCTTTGGAGAAAGTCCCCAGGGGCTTGGAGTGCAACACACATGGGAGTGGGCAGCAGATTGTGTCAGAGGAAATCAGCTGATGTGAAGATTGTAGTTGGAGAATTGATAATGTTGGACACTGTTGTACATTTAAGCACAGATCTGAAATCAGTTTTCTACAAGACATGGGCTCTTTGCCTCCTTTACACAGAGAGAAAAAACCTGGAAATTTAGACAGACTGAAGCACTGTACCAACTGATGACACGTCTTTCCTGGTCCTCATTCTCTTCTCTCCATTGCTGTATTGTAGCTCTTAAATTCTGGATCACAGCCCTGCAAGTACCGGGGGTTGTTTGAGTGAAATCATGCCTGACCAATCTAATAGACTTCTACAGTGAGATGACTGGCTCAGTGGATGACAGGAGAGCAGTGGACGTTGTTTATCTTCTCTTTATCAAGGTTTTGGATACCATCTCCCATAACTTCCTCGCAGACAAGCTGATGAATTGCAGACAGATAAGCAGACTGTGAGGTGTGTTGGCAGCTGGCTGAACTTCCAGGCTCATGCTGTGATCAGTGGCATGAAATCTTACTGGAGGCTAGTCACTAGTGATGTACCCTGGGGACCAATACTGGGGCTGATACTGGTTATCGCATACATTAATGGTTTGGGCGGTGGGGCAGAATGGCACCATCAGCAAGCTTGCAGATGATACGAACTTGGGAGGAGTTGTTGATACACCAGATAGCATCCTGCAACTTGGAGGGACTGTGACAGGTTGGAGAAACGGGCAGGCAGAAACCTCATGTAGCTCAACAGAGAGAAGGGCAATGTCCTGCACCTGAGGCAGAATAACCTCATAATAACAACATCCTGGGCGCTGACTGACTGGAAAGCGCCTTTGCAGAGAAGGACATGGACAACAAGTTGACCAAGAGCCAGTGATGTGCCCTTGCAGTAAAGAAGGCGGCATGCTGGGCTGTGTTAGGCAGAGCATTGCCAGCAGTTTGTCTGTGGTCCTTCCCCTCTGCTGAGTGTTAACGAGACCACAGCTGGAGTGCTGTGTCTAGTTCAGGGCTCTCCGGGGCAAGAGAGAGATGTGGACATACTGGAGTGAGTCTAGTGAAGAGCCACAGAGGTGAAGGGATTGGAGTATCTGTTATGTGAGGAGAGGCTGCTTGAGTTTAGCCTCAAGAAGAGAAGGCTCAGGGAGGATCTTATTAGTGTGTATAAAATACCTGAAAGGAGAGTGCATAGAAGACAGAGCCACACTCTTTTAAGTGGTGTCCAGTGACAGGACAGGATGCAGTGGGCAGAAGCCGAAACATCTGTCTGAACATCAGGAAACACTTTCTTCTTTTTTTTTTTTTCCCCTCACTGTGAGGGTCACTGAGTACTGGCACAGGTTGCCCAGGAAGGTTGTGGAGTCTTCATCCTTGGGGATACTCAAAAGTAACCTGGATATGGTCCTGGGCAGCTGGTTCTAGGTGGCCCTGCTTGAGCAGGGCAGGTTGGACAAGATGACTTCCAGAGCCCTTTTGAAACCTCGGCCATTCTAGCAATAAAGAGGCTGAAGGCAGATTTTTCTCAGTGGTGTTTAGTGATGAGAGGCAATACACAGAAAATTAAATACAGGAGGTCCTAATTAAGCATTTGGGGGGGGGGACCAAAACAACCAAACCCAAAACACACAAACCCCAATAATTTTACATGGTAAGGCTAGAACAGGTTGCCTAGATAAATAGTGGAGTGTCTGTCCTTGGAGATACTGAAAATCTGACTGGACGTGGCCCTGAGCAACCTGGTATAGTTGAACCTGCTTAGATGACTTCCTTAACTGTTTTGTGTCCCAAGTGCTCCAATGCAGCTTCTGTAGAACGTTGGACAGCTTGTCTGAACTTGGCAATGATCACGCTCTGCCGCAGGTGGCTTAACTAGGCGCTCTCAGCCCTTTCCTCGATGAATCATAGAATGGTTTAGGTTGGAAGCGACCTTGAAGATCATCTAGGTGCAACCTGCCTGCCATAGGCAGGGACACCTCCTACTAGAGCAGGTTGCTCCAAGCCCCGTCCAACCTGGCCTTGAACACCTCCAGGGATGGGGCAGCCACAGCTTCTCGGGGCGGTGAAGTGGGAGGATGAGCGACAGACCCAAGGGAAAGCTGCAAGACCTGTCTGCCTGCTGTGAACTGGCTTGGGGCAGCTTTGGGGTGATCAAAGCAGATGCTGGGATGCTTTTGCTAGAGCCTGAGAGAAAGAAATGGGGGGCAGATGGGGCGATACAGTGGGAGTGCTGTGGGTGCAGAGCTGGTTCTCCGGTTTGTGCTCTGGCAGTGTAAACTGTATATCTGAGCACTCTTCCGGCTATCCACATGGAAATCGTCTGTGAGCTTAAGATTGCCAAAAATCCTTCTCCTTCCTGCCTGTGTTGCCCTGTCCTTTCTTCTGTCTGCTAGTGGTTATCACTTAAGCCAAATTGTTGGCTTTTGACATTTTCTGGCCCTCTAGTCCCTCATTATCGCCTTTCTACCCTGCCACAGGATTCCTAGACACCGGTCATCCTCTCCTTTAGTCTGGCCATTAGCTGATCCATTCTGCACAGCCTTGAGATGGGAACCACGTTTTTCCTCACTTCCCACACATCCTGACCAGCTCCCTAGCACCTCCTGGGAGAGTTTCAAAACCTCTGGTTGCACTTCTCCGCTTGCCTAGCGGCATGTTAGGATCCCACAGAGCCTGACGCCTTTTGCTTTAATGTGTCTGACCTCGGGGATCAATACTACTGTTTTGGCCAAAGAAATAACCGTGCATAACGAGGTTTATAGCATCGATTCCCTAGGCTAGGGCTCTTTGTTTTCACAAGCCACCAAGCTTGTCCCTCCCTTCCAAATAACCTGGATTGACAAATAAAATGTAAAAAATCAATAGTCGTCTCCATGCTTTTCTGGCCTGGGGGCATCCATGTGACCTGAACACCCTCCCTTTCCTCCTCACCTCACCCTCTAGCAATCAGTGTGCTGCATCCCTACGTCGTGGGGCTGGTTGGGGTCTGATGATGAATGTGTTGCTGCTGCATAGAGGGACTAGAAATTATTTCCTGCTCAGGAGCATGATTTAAAAGTGTTGGGGACAGGGGGAGGAACTGTAGGGTGCTTCTGAGGCGCTCAAAAGTATGGGTGGGCAGGATAATTCTCCTCAGCCCCTCTCAATGGTTGCCATCAGATATGCAAATGATTATCAATTGTTGGCTGATTTTTATTTTATTTTTTTTTTTAAATGAGTTCACCTCCCTTGATTGCCACTTGTTATCCCCTGATGGGTTCTCTGGGAACCTGCCCCAGATCAAGTGGGTTTTGCAGCTCTTATCATCTTTCTCTTGAGGTCAGCCACTGCCAGGCTGGGAAAGGACGTATTTGTATTGCTGCTCTTTTTAGAAACCTTTTGCTCCTTCCTGCATCACAGCATCAGAGCAGCACAACACACAGGCTTACTGGGATAGCGTACCCTCTTGCCTGGTGTCTGCCCAGGGCAGTAGGGACCACGGCAGAGTCTGGCTGTAGCTGATTCCAGCTGAAGATAGCTTTCCTCTGTGCCACGTGTAACCTTTTGGGGAAGTGAAGAATGGAAATTCTCATTGATTCATGTTACCCTTCCCCGCTGAAGCTGGGAAACTCCTTCCAAAAAGGAGGGAATTGGGAAAAGGCTTTCATAGTTTTTGGTCTTGATTACAGTTTGTTAAGTTTTAAGGCAATAATGGTTCTTCTTAATTAAAATCAAACTTGAGATGCCGCCCTGGAGAGCCAGTTACATACATGTATGTAAGCTTCCACTCGGTTTTCTTCTTTGCGCTGTGTAAGCTTCATACCTTCTGTTTCAGAAATACTCCTCTCCCCAACCATTATCATTAAACAAGCTCTGGAAAAATACAAAAGCAAAGGTGTAGGTCTGCTGTTTGATGTTACGTACTAGTCTACTGGGCATCCAGCTGTACCCTAGAGCGTGTGTGTGCTCATCATTTCGGTGAGCAGGGCACATGGTCTTCTCTCAAACTCTGGGAAGGGGACAGTTTTTCTCCATGTCCCTTACTATAAAATGAAATCTTTCCATGGAGAATAATATGTACTTAGTCAAAGGCTGTTCAGTTATAATTGGTACAAGGGATGCCAATAGGAATTGCATTAGAATAGTAACCTTGCCTGGCAAGACATGTTTGTGAAAAGGACTTACTGGTTTCTCTGCTTCCTGGGACAATTACTTTGGTGACAATAAAAGTGTAATGGATTTGGTGTAAGCAACATTTAATCGTGCTGTTGAAAAGCTTCTCACCTTAAGGGAAAGCTCCAAAATACACTTAAGCTTTGTGGTATGATCTTTCTGACCATTAGAAGCACGGGTCTGAAGAAAACACCTCTAGTCTCTTGTGCTGCTGCTTGTGTTGGTTTCCTTTTGCATCACAATTCTGTGGTGTTTTTCACACACGGGTCTCTAAAAGGTTCAAGTGTGGTTGGTGTTTGCTCTCTAACTGTCCCGTATTTAAGAAAGATGTGGGACAGTGATCAGAACAGGCAATCAGGAATCAGGATTTCTGGATTGTCTTTCCTCTGTCACCAACTGCGTGATCTTAGTTGAGTCATTTGGTATCTGTTTTGTCTTGTGGTGGTGATCATCTTTACACTCAGTTTTTTCTGTTGTAGGTTCTCCAACAAGTGGATTTCAACAAGAAGCCAGGACGGATGAGTGCAAAGCCTATAAACTTTGCAGTGATCTT
Source organism: Charadrius vociferus (assembly GCF_000708025.1). Lineage (NCBI taxonomy): Eukaryota > Metazoa > Chordata > Aves > Charadriiformes > Charadriidae > Charadrius > Charadrius vociferus. Next base: position 2,169,551 of record NW_009649449.1, on the reverse strand, counting down.
GAAGCTTTCCAATGTCAACCTGCAGGAGAAAGCCTTCCGAGTAAGTGGAACCCCAGTGGCCAACAGTGCACAGTTTCTCTGTAAACAACAGAGTTGTCCCAGCAGTATGCTTTGTGTTCCTGTCCCATAAGGCTGGAGACCCATTTCCCAATCAGAGCGCTGTAGGGTTTAGTTCCTACCTGATATCTGTATTTCTGCTTCCCCTACCCAGGATGGACTCATTGAACAGCTCTATGACCTGATGCTTGAGTATCTCCATTGCCAAGCCTACAGCATTGGATTTCCAGAGTTGGTTCTCCCCACTGTCATTCAGGTAAGATGTAAGATGCTTCTTGGTCATGCCATGAATGTGCACAGAGTGGGATAAAGTTGTTTAAGCTCACAGTGAACTCAAGACGGTCCTCACAATGTGAGGAGAGAGACATTTGCCTTTTCTTAATTATAGTTTTTCTTTGCATTTTGGGGAATTCTTGGGGAGGAACAGAGGCATCGCATCTAATTAGGACGCTGAAGGTAGGTGAAAGTGGCTATGGAGTTAGCCACTCTTTTGGGAGCCAAAGTGGAGCAGAGGGCTACGTAATGGCTGTAGAGATGTGGTTTTGACTAGTGTACGCAGATGAGTTCTTGGCAATTCAGGGTTGTCTGAATTGCTGTATTGTCTCAGAGCAGTACCTGTGCTCTGTGAGCCCGTACTTTTCCTTGACCTACGGCCTCCCTCATGTGCTCTCCACAAGATGGCAATCTTCCCTCCTTTCACAGTGTCTCCATCCACCGGGGCACTTTCTCCCCAAGTCCCTCCATACAAAACAGTACAGTTCCTGTCTCCATCCCTCCTCCTAAGGTAGTCTCCTTTGCCCCTCCCCTGGCATTCCATGGTGCAGGGTGTTCTTCCTGGCCACTTCGTGTTTACATACTTCATTGTCCGCAATAAAACTGCCCAACAGTGCTGTGCATCTGGGTGTACTGTGCCTAATACCTTGCTAGCTGGGTGGCTTCAGTTTGGAATGAGCAGTGACCTCTCTGCTTTGCGCAGTAAGGTTGTTCAGTGCAGACGTGTTGGAACTTGCTCCCTCCCTTCCTCCCAATCCTCTCTATTTTTAACTCATGAGCAGCAGATGTCATGAAATTGGCAGAGGGCTGCTGGCGTATCCTCCATGGGGACGTGAACCTCTGCTTTGCTTTGGTGTCTGCCGTGAGACCCCGCGTCTGCGTACCTTGTTGCTATGATGCCTCTGGTTGACGTGGGAGCAATGTCTCGGTTGGGACCCGCAGGCTGCTTGGGAGGTAAATCTCCTTGTTTCTGCTGTATGTAATAGGCTGGCATCTGTCAGGCGCATGGCTCTTGGCTGTGTCCCTGCAGCCTGGCACAGGCCATTGCCTAGCTGGCAGTAGGCTGCTTTGGCTAATGCGAGCTGACAGGCACTCTCTGTGCTAGGAGAGCACAGCTCCTGTGCTTGCTCTCGCTTTGCGTGCTTCTCACTTATCGGCAGCGAACAAAGCCCTTTCCTCTCAGCCAGCAGCTGTTGAGAGCATCGAAGCTGTCGGAGCCGATGTTCTAGCTGGAATGAAAAACGGCTGACGGCCCTCTGGCACCAAGCGCCCTGTGGCTTCCAAACACACCCTGGGACCAGCCTGTATTTCTGCAGAGAATTAATGCTATCGGATTCCTATTTGGCTGCCACTAACCACAGCCTCGTGGCGTCTGCTGGGCTGGGGTGCTGAGGTTAGCTTCCCAAAATCTCCGAGTCTTCGGGAAAGCGTGGCGGGGGGGTGGAGGCTTTTCTCCTGGAACGGTTCCAGTTAACTGTAAAAATCCATCTGTCCTGATTCTTCCTCCCCGATGAGCTCACGCTTCTCTCAGTGCCGTGTCGTAGGGGCTGTGTTCCAGCTGGCGAGGGTTGCATTCCTCGTCTTCTGGTCAGCGGCTTTGGGAGAAGCTAAGCTGCACTGCCTTCAAACTGAACTTTAAAACCTCCTTGCCTGGAAGGCAGGAAGCACCCGGGCAGATCAAAGGAAAGGAGAACCAGTAGGAACAGGAGACAGTTCTGCCCAGCCGCTGGGACGACCCCATGGCGGTCACTGCCTCCACAGGCTGGTAAGGAGCTCAGAGTGCAGAGCCGGTGTGTCTGGATGCTTGGAAGAGACTGCCTCTTCCCTCCTCCAGAGCTCGGACAGGCATTGCAGAGCAGAGGTGGGAGGTTAAAGGGAAAAACGAGGCAGGTGTCGATAAGGGGTAGGTACTGCTGGGTGGAGGCAGGAGATGGCATGATCTAGGTATGCCATAGCTGGACAGAAGGGCAGGAGGTGCCGGTTTGCCTTGCCAGCAGCCACTCCTACTGCTGCTCGCTCTCTGTCCCCTCTCATTTTTGTGAGTGGGCAATTCGGCTTGATTTGGGTTCCCTGGAACACGCGCACCCAGCTGCTTCAGATCATTTATAGTTCCCTGCGTCGTTTACAGTAAGAGGAGCTGGGTTTTTGCTGTGGTCTCTGCTGGTATAAACCATTGGTGTTTAAGGCTGGCAGTTCGACAGAATCAATCCCGCTAATCACAGAGCTGCTTAGCTAGGAGCCGACGTGAGATGTTAATGACATATGTGCACGCTCACATACACGCGTATGTTCTGATTGTTTTATTCTGGAAAGATATGGATGTTGTATTTGGCACAGTGGAAAAAAGCACACACAGAGTCCCTTTCTCTCTCTCTCCCTCTCCCCTCTATCTTCTTTTACCTTCTTGGTTGTTCCCTGCCTCTTAACACAGGACCGAGATCTCATTACGTTTTGTTAATATCTGTGGCAGATAGTGGTGGGACTGTGAGGGATTGCAGGGGTGGGAGAGAGGAGGGGGAAAGAAGAAATGAAGCATATGGCTGTGAGAGCGAACACACAACACCAAACTGCACAGATAGAGCCTGAGATTTTGCAGGATTTCTGGTGACACTTCTGCAACGAAAGAAAAATGATAATGTATGTGGCAGCGGATGAAATGGATCTGGGGCTGCAGCTGGGGGGATCAAGTGAGATAAATCGAATGACAAATGCATCCCTCAGTGGAGATAAATATGCAGCACCTATAAAAAATAAATATTTTAGAAAGGGGGGGTGAGGGTAGGACAGGCTTCACCAGCAGAAGAATAGTTTCGCTGATGATTCCTTTGTACTTGTTTGATGGGCTGTTTGCTTTGTGGGAAGGGGGAAAGACTCATTTTAACTCCTGTTTGTCTGAGTTGGATATATGATGGCAGGTGGGCGTATGCTGGGGATAAAGGGACAAGAGAAGCCCTTGCTGCTAGGTAATGGGGGATGTTCTCCATGTGTGTAGCGTACAACAGATCCTGCAGCAATATACCCATCAGGAGAGCAGTGTCCTGACAGAGAGGGGCTAGGTGGGACTGTCACCCCTTGATTAACATTTCATACCAATCCACTTGGCATGTAAGATCAAGCCAACATGTAGGCTTAAGAGGACGGAGACATCTTGCTCCTTCCCCCAGCTATGTCTTCTGAAGCAGAACGTTTGATGCCGTAAGTAGAGAAGGCAGTATTGTACTTGCTGACTAGAAACCCTTTATCTCTATCATGATAGCATCTGCAGGTCCCAGCTGGGATGAAGGTTCAATTGTGGTTAACCATTTTCTTTTGCCTTGTTGGATCTTTCTCTAAATCAAGTGTCTGTGTAGTGTGTGTGTGTGTGTGTGTGTGTATATATGGCTCTAGCAAAGAGCTTGGCCTGCAGAATTTGGACAGCACACCAGGGACTTGTCTTGGGGTTGGTGAAAACTGTTAGCAGACAGTGTAGTAGACTGGAATTCAAGCCATGAGTCAATCTGGACACCCCCATCTCTCTTTCTGTCATCAAGAGCATCTACTACCGCCTTAGTTTTTAGTTTGGAGGTGTCAGAACAGTGCAGTGGTGTTGGAGCGTGGTTTGTATCGGGAGGGGAAATCCTTGGGGGGGAGAAAAGAGGCTTGTTTGAGGAGGAGGCTACTGAGATAAACAAAGAAAACAACACAAAACCGTACTGTGTTTGCAGTGAAGTCTTATTGTCTGAGAGTAGTGAAGCGTGTTTTGGGCACGGAGAGAGGGCAGGAGCAGATTCTGTGAGTAGGATGGTTCTTGCCCTTTCAGGCAGCAGTAGGGTTTGTGGTTTCCTGGCAGACTGGCTCTTGTCCTGGGGGTTACACATAAGGCATTGGGTCTAAAGGAATTATTTAGGCACATGCTGCACAAGTTGTCCAGAGAGGGTTATTTTGTAAATTTTTGTGTGGTGGGTGTGTGGGCTTGCACCCCTGAAAAGTCGGTGGTGCCAGTTGGGTTGGTACAGTCAGACATTTAGCAAACATCGCCCTATGTGACCCTGCAGATGGCCATCTGTCCTTACCCACAGCTCTGCTGCTTAGCAGCACCAAGTTTTCCCACCGAGCTATGCCAAAGACTCTTACTCCCAGTCCACAGACACTTCCACGCCAATTTTAAGTCTCTTCTCAAACTCTGCCTTCAATCCCAGCCATCAGTCTCATCCACAGCCTCTTGTATTTGGTATTCCTGTTCCAATGTTGACTGGTGTTCTACGGTCTTAACCCACAGACACCTTTCCCCATTCTAATCCTGGCTTCCCTGTGCTTTTGACCATCTAGCATCCACGGGTATCCGCTGTTATTCCCGGTCTCTGTGCATCTGCTCCACAGTCTCTCTCGCTATTTGGCTGAGCAGGAGATGGTGATATTGTAACTACACTGGCAGCTGGGAGCTAAGGCCCCAGACAGCGTAGACTTTTCTCCTGCTGGCTGCTTGAACTCCCCTGATACAGCTTTTTTCAGAAAAAAGTAGTGTTAAAGGGTGCAAGGAGCTGTTTTTGAGCAAGGTCCCCGCACTGGATTGCGTACAAACATCTGGCGTGTCGCTGCAACTCTTTGCATCCTCCCAGCTCAGGGTGGCAGGACCCGCAGGGTTGAATATGAGTGATACATTGGAGTATGGTATGAATTGAAGGGAAAAGATGCCCCATGCTGTCTGTCACTGGGGGTGGGAAATGTGTTTTTGCTGATGGGATCTCTTTATGGAAACTATTACATCGCTTTCATTCTTCCTCTCCTTTTCCTCCTCCCAGCTAAAATCTTTCCTGAAGGAATGCAAGATTGCCAACTACTGCAAGCCTATGCGGCAGCTCCTGGAGAAACTGCAGGAAAATTCTGCCTACATCGCCAGCAGGCGTCAGAAAGCTACCTTTGGCGTGGCCAGCAGGGAGTCTGTGGTGAGTCTGCTACTTCGATTTGGGCTTCCTGGAAAGACAGTCAGACTCCGGCTGCTTGGGGTTGAGCGGGTGGCAGAGGGAGGAGGGACGACGAGATCATGGAAACGGGAGTGTGTGGGGTGGGTCAGATGTTCACAAACAACTGAACTCGGCAGGGCTCTGATGCTATAGCTGGCAAGACTCTGCAGCCAAGAGCCTCATGGAAAACACAGTCCATAAATTAGATCCTTCTATTATTTATAACACACACGCGTGGAAGCGCCTTGCTTTGCTGGAGCATCTCCTTTACTGAGAAGTTTCTTTGTTTTCATCATCCTGTTCCTGATACGTAGGTGCCAGTTTGTGCCTAAAGCGACAGGGGGGATTCTGCCGCCTCTGTAAGTGTGTTGTTTCCTCCTAGTCTGTAGAGACCAGTCTCCAGCAGTGTAGAACCAAGGCATCGGCAGACTGATATGTGGCAGTTCAGGATCCTGCGGCAAACCTTTCCCTGTTTTCCTGGGCCCTTGTGGAGACAGAGCTATAGAATCAGGAAAGTTATGAGCCATAAGAACAGTGATCAGGCACCCTGGCCACCGCAATTGCTTCTCAAGAGAGAGGCTGGTATATTCTTCTCTCTGCAGCCTAAGTATCCAGGCTGCTGAGAAAACATTGAGCACGTTCAACACCTAGAAAAGTTGCGGTGGCTCTGGGTGGCACAGAGCATCTGTGGAGCAGTTGAGTTAAACATCAGGATTCTACCTCAGTGATGAGATGAAAGAGGAATAACTAAGGTGATGATGGGGACCGCCCTCTTATCTTAGGAAATGAACCGTAGCAGAGGTAGAAGACAGTATATTAGGAGGTGTGTTAGCTAATAGTTGGCCATCTGGCTAACAGGCTGAGAGATGCTGCCCTTCTCCTTGTTTCCCCTGCTCCCGGAGTCTGCCTGCTCTGAGACAGGTCCTCCTAGGGACCGTGTAGCATATTTTCAGGACATTCCTTTCAGTGTCCTTGCTTGAAGCTTTTTTTTCTTTTGCTTTGCTCCATCCTTTGAAATCCAGGCCCTGTGTAAATGAAGCCAAAGGGAAGGAAGCCTTATTAATGATGCTTTGTTTGTGTGTCCTTTGGGTTGGACATTTTATCTTTACTTTTTATCCAGCGCAGCAGCCTTTGCAAGCCTGTTAGCAGGTGAACTGTGTGTGTGCATGTATCTCTGTGGGAGAGGATGTAGTGGGTCTCACTCTTCCTTGCCTGGCAGGAGAGAGGTGAAAATATTTCTGTTTGCAAGGTAATTGATGGGCCAGAGTGGTCTCTGTGGCCACATGGTATCGTCGGGAAGTCTGGAGTTCTGCATCACTGAAATCTTCACCTGTTGGCATGGAGCTGGGCATGGAGCAGAAGTTGCAGTGCAGACTAATTTGTCTTCAGACACTCGGGGGTGGGGACTGCAGGAAAATTAGCCTTTGAAATCCTGACATATCAATGCCAGGACACAGCAGTGCTATTCTGGGATTAAGGGGTTGATGGAACTGGGTATGAAGTGACTAAGTAGTCTTTGGTTCTGTAAATGCCGTTCTGGGTTGGACTGTTTTGCTGAAGGAATTATGCTTCCCGTCTGGAGTGAAGTGATTAGGGTTTTGTTGTGCTGTATTTTTTGCGGGCAGTGCCGTGACCACCCACCCGCTCTGCAGAGGTAGAGATTTCAGCCTCTAGGGCTCTCCATGAAACAGATGGGCCGGGGAAGGTCCTTGGCTAAATAAAACAGGGTTTCCAACAACTCTGCCTCTGTCTGCTTTTCCCAGCAACTCTGGCTGCAGTGCCTCGTGTGCAGGAGCTAAATGATTATTTTAACATCTTGCTGCCTGTACGTCTCCTAGTTGACATCGCTGCACCTGCTTTCCCGGGGACATCTGGGTGGCCGAGTGGCGTGAATCGGGCAGGGTTGGCTCTGGAGGGGCAGCAACAGGCAGTCTGCCTCCAGTAAGGGAGGCGACTTAAGGGAAGCGGGCACCGGTTTGCCAAGCGTGTTTGGAGACGGCTGCTCTGCCGTTTAAGGGGATAGAGCAACAGTGTGAAGTGCTGCTCAGGGAGGATGCCTGTGCAGTCTTGTATTTTTACTGTTGTCCGATGGGAGAAGGGAGCCTTTCTCTTCCTTCGGTTAATGGGATATCAGTGCCCCTGGGGGCAGAGGAGACAGCCCACTCAATACTTGTGTGGGGTGGAAGAGCCGTGGTGGCTTATCTTTCGCGCCCAGAGGGCAGGTTTTGCGCCCAGGTGGTCCTGTGTTTTCCCCCCTACTCCTTTCCAAGCAGATGGTGTAGATTCCCAAGAAGGGCCAAAGCTCCCACAGAGAACTGGGCTTCCCAGAACGATTTGGAGTGTCCCTCGAAGTCTGGGTTGAGTTTGCCAGGCTGTCTCCAAGATATGTGGGGCATTGGCACTTCTCGTCGGCAAACGCTGCCAGAAAAGGGAAGGGAAGGAGGGGGGTGAGGGGAGGGGAGGTATTTGTATGTGCCCCTTGCCAGCAAGAGCAATTGAAAGCAAATGCTCTCTGGTATTCACATCCATGCATTTGTGCCTGCTCCACTGTAGGGAGCACAGCCCGAATTCTGCGCTAATACTCCCATGCAACATGCTGAAGTGCGGCTTTCACGGGGGGAATTACAGAGAAAGATGTTTAAATGAGGGGAGTAAAGGTTGTGAATGTGATCGGATCCGCACTCCTGAGTAGCGGGCGTGCTTTAGAAAGCTGGATTTTGTCTAAGAGTCTGTATTATATAATTTTAAAGAAGAAACGGCCTGGGGATTGAACTTAGTGCTGCGGAGGGAGCATGGCAGCACAGTGTTTAACTGACTGCGGAGGGACTGTGGAGAGATCCCTCCTTGCATCCCAGGAACTGTGATATGGCGGGATAGGCGTACCAGATACGTTCGGTCTGACTTCTTCCACATTATTTTAGGATTGACAACTTTACTCTTTTTTTTATTTTATTTTTTTTATTATTTTTTAAGAAGCGGGTTAATAATTGTCAGTCAGTGCTTTTTTGAGGGTACAATGCAAGGGAAGCCAAAAAAATTGGAGCCCACAGCTGAAGTTGAATCCAGATGCATAATGAGCAGCTCTGATTTTAGGTCCATCTGCACTAGTGTGGTCCCTGGATTGGCATGGGAAGAGGCAGGGAAGGACAAGTGCGCCCCAGGACCTGCAGCGTGTGCCGGGCTGCGGTACAGCTCCGTGGCTCCCAGGCAGACCTTTGCCCTGAGCTGGGGAACCTTCGTTTAAGAACAGTGCAGCCCAGCAGGCTGTTACGCTTAATGAAACGTGAAGTGAGGGAATGAGCTGATGGAAAGCGTTGCCTCATTTCCATGGGGTTTCCAGATTTTCTGCGTCCATCCTCATCTCACGTTTCAGATGGGAGGTTTTTCTGGAGGATGGGTGATGATCTGTGTTACATTTTTACAGGTACAAAGCACCCGCTTGATCCACGCTGGGTGTTGCCCGGCAGCACGGTGATGCAAACGCAGTAATAGAAGGAGAATTGCAAACGTTTAAAGTGGGTGTGATGGCATCCACTCTCTCAAAATTCATGGTGAGGTGTTCTGACTAGAAAGATGGGAGTGTTTTAATGGTCTTTTTAATCTCTGGGTTCCAGCACCCTTTAAAACCAGAAGAGCTGCATCAGACAGAACAGACTTTTGCCCTCTGTAAGAAGAGTCTTTCTAAGAAGCTGCCCACGCCGAGCAGCATCAACAAATTGCCTGATTACAGCTGGCAGCCTGATACGAGCCTCATCTATAAATGGGGGTGACTTTGTACTCCTTGGGAATTACTCCTCTTGCCGTAGCGGTGGGTCAGACCGACAGTAAAGCTGTGCTGTCTGCTGGCTGGCGTCGCCGCTAGCGAGTGCTGCTGGAGTCGGCGGTACATCAGCTGTGCTTTCAGGCAGCCTGCCGGGGAGGAGACCGGAGAGCAGACGCAGGCTCCAGCCGTGCAGACCCGGAGCCGTGTTACAAACAGTCCCGTGGGGGTTGTGAGTCTGGGACCCGTGATTACCAGAAAGGGCCTGTTTGGCTTGATGCAGTATTGATAGCGCCTGTTGAAGGATGCATAAATAGATTCTGCACCATTAGAGTGCAGGTGACACAAGCTGGTCGCCATTTAATTGCCAAAGTTCAGCTCCTGGTGCCTGCTGCAGAGACCACAGATCGTCTCCACTTCCCTCCCAGTGATGGGCCACATCAAGAGCTGGCCTAGACTGATGTATTTCACTTCACAATATATACTGAGTACTTGCTTATTCGTGTAAGCTGGGAGCTCTGCGCTGCTATCCATTGCAGAGACCTGCTCTTTCTGTCCTGTTCACACACTGCTCTTTTCCTGCACCACACACCGTAACTCCCTAGTTTTGGGGCTCAGCTCCCCAGAAGCAGTTGATTTGGGGTGTGCTGAAGCATATTTGAGCTGTTGCTGTGTTTTCTGCTGTGAAGATGGTCGGGCCTTTTGTTCCCACCCTCAGACGGGAGCATTGTGTACCCACAGCTGCCCATACAGAGCTCTGGATTTGTTCTTAGCCCTGGATTCAGGATACTCTTTTTGGATCTGTGTTGACCTTTGAGTGTATCTATGCTAACCTTTGTTCCTGTTGCTCATTCCAGTCCTCGTTTGCTTGTTTCAATTCCAACTTGTGTGTCATGTCTTTCTGCTTACATTAGCTTGACTTTTTGCTGTGGGGTAATGCAAAGCCTTTGGGCACTGTGGTAATCCACTTAACAGCTACAGTTCTGTGTGGGTTTTAAGTTAAAGAGATGTTGGCAGTTTAAGAAGAATGTATTTTAATAGGACATACCATCACCCTTCTTTCAGCACTAATATGCCAAGTGATTGAAGCGTAAAAGAATTTTTAACCATTTAATTTGCTTCCCACCATTTACCATATTTGTACCTCCTTATTTTCCCTTCTTGGACAGACTTGGCACTTCTTGCTCTTGTTTCTCAAGGTTGGGATGAGTCCAAGACCCTGCAGGGGAATGTTTGTTTCAAAAATAAACGCTTGGCTGTAGAACGGAGGGAACAGGCAATCAGACACCTTCGGTACTTAGGTCCTGTAAATGCTTGCGTGAGGTTTTTCTGAATTAAAAAGCAAGAACTGAGCAGGTGATCAAATGCCTCCATTGAAGGAGCAGGGGACAAAATTTGTCCTGATAGATCCTCTGATCTGTCCCTTTGATTCCTACCTTCAAGTTTCAGTTGAAGTAATTTCTTTTTCGTTACAGTAGGCTGCATCATCTGAGTTGACTTCTGTGTCAGCGTCTTCTCACTAGAGCTAGAGTAGAAGTGAATTACAAGATAGTAATAGTGAATCCCAGAAGGCATTGAGCTGATTTTAGGAGAGCCTATTGTGAGTTCTCAGCAATTCTGAGAAGCCTCTTCTAGAAGGGAGAAATAGGAATCTGGGAACCCGCATTTTGGGCCACCATGCTGAGAAAATTTGGTGATCTTCCATAAGCTAAAGCATCTTAGATGCTCCTTTTTTGAGGATTTTATGCTGTCCTTCAGTGCCGTTGGTATCCTGTGCTTTGATATCGCATAAGTAAACTGTTGGATTGGGCAACCTGTCCATTTCATCTTTTGGCTCTCTTTGATTTCCTTGCAGTGCCCAGGCATTGCTTTACCGAAGGGGAGTTGGTAGTCACACCTTTCCTGACTCTGTAGTTGCTTAAATGACTGTGTCTGAATTCACACTTGGTCCTGCTTGCATTCTTAGTCATGGTTGCCGGTTTCCTACCTAGAAGCTGGGAAAAGGTGGTTTTGGAAAGGGTCTTAACCTCTGCTCTTGACTCCTTGCGTTTGCCAAAGTTGTATTGGAAAACTGCTTTGAGAACTTCTTTTAAATTTGCACCCCCTCTCTCCACAGGAACAATGGGAGAAGCAGGTCAAAGAGGAGGGGACACCTCTGACCAAGTATTATACTCAGTGGAAGAAGCTCAGAGAGAAGGAGATACAACTGGAAATCAGCGGCAAAGAAAGAGTAAGAATGAAATGCCTAACTTATTGGACGTCATGTGTGCTATGGGGAGACAAGAGAGCCATGTCCTGGCAGCAGGACGGTGGCTGGTCAACACCAGCTCCACTGGTGTGCGCTGAAATTGGCTTGAGCTGTGTGAGTGCGTAGGCTGGGCATTCTTGGAAGGAGCATGAGTGTGGCTGGCCGGCAGGCTGGCCGGTATCTTCAGCTCCCTGTGGACTTGTCTTTGCTGGGATCTCTAGGAGCAACATCTGTGTCATGAGCCTGTTGATTTGCCCGAGTTAGGATATCCAAGAGGATAGGTGAGATAGGGTGAAGTAGCGCTAGGGTGTATTTCCCTCTGTCCCTGTTTGGGCTCACGCTCTTCAAGACCTGTTGGTACAGCAGCAGCCTTTGTAATTCAAGGCTGGGAAGCGGAAGACAGTAGCGATAGAGCAATTGTGTGCGCTGGCAGGGGTAGGTCGGGTAACAGATCCGATAAGTCTGAGCAGCTGGGGCAGTAGCCTTATTGTGGATGTTACTTTTGGAACAAGCACGTGATGTAGTTTTGAAGTTTAGAGTGTACACGCAGTTCCTTTTCTGTGCGTTCATCCCCACATTCATGGGCCTTCTCACATTGCTTTGGGCAGTTTGCATCATTTCTTGCAAATTGCAGTGCTTTCCTGATAGTAAATCAGAGTGGGTTGAGCTCACGTAGGCCTTTAGCTCTTTTTCCAGCTCTGCAGAACGCGACTGGATTGCCATGCTAAAACCTAACTTCACAAGAAAGTAGGGGGGGAATATGCTTGTCCCCGTAGCAAAGGGAATATCACAGATGAGTTCTGTTTTACATGTTCTCATTTCACCCGTGTGGGGATGGCTGGTTGTGGGGTGGGACTTGCTGTGTGGACAGAAATGCTCAGACTGCCATTTCCCACATCTGCTGCCCAAGGGAAGGCTCCTTGGCCGGTCCTCGTGGCACTGCGCTCCAGGATGCAGAAGATGGGGGGGTGGGAGCTTGCTTACATTAGGAGTCTGAAGGAAAGCTGTCTCGATGCTAATGCAATGAAAGTGGCTGAGCTAGGCTCTTGGCCAGGGAGCAGGAAATAGATATAATTGGTGTCTCCAGCGTATGGTGGGGAACAATTAAAATAATCAATGGGACATGAGGATGATTGGCCCTGAGCCAAGTCCCAGAGCATGGTAGAAGACCTGGGAGATCCTAGAAGTGTTCAGTATCGTATACCAGCCTGAGATAAGGACAGGAGGCTGAAATTCCCTGGGGCGGCCATGCAGAGGGAACAAAAACCGCACTTGTTTTCTGTGCAAACCCAGCAGGAGAATGGGGCCTCTGCAGAAAGGAAATTAGGGAAGGGGAGCTAAGAAACAGCAAGAAGCGATGGCTGTGAGTGGGGCTAATATCTTGCCCAAAACTGGCCCTGCTGGTGTGAGCTGACGCTTTCCTGGTACTGAAACAGCTATCGCAAGGGGAGAGGAGATCAGCCCTCGGTGTAGACAAGTCCCCCATCTCTTATTAAAGGGAGGAGGGGAGCTGGAGCTCCTTGGGGTGGCGAGGACCAGCTGGGGTGGAGGGCTCCCCTTGAGGGGGGTGGCTTTCCTGTGGCAAGGCTCAAGAGGGTGACTTCTGAAACCAGGAGAAGTCTGAAGGGCAGTGACAGGGACTTGTTTTCTCTTGGAGAAAGTGGGCTGAACAGATAAGCCCACAGAGAGAGACAGACTTTGGAGTTAGCTTTCCGAAAGGCCTGTGGCTGCCTGACATCTTTGCTTGGTGAATGGGGCTGTTGTCTCTCTCGGTGGGGACTGCCAGCTTAATGATGCAGCATTGTGAAGCCCCAGCAGGAGAGTGAACACCATGAGGCCCATTAGGACTGGGAAAATCCATGTCCCATTAGCAGCCGTTGGGGGGAAGAAATAATAACAGAAAAAATCAGCCCGGCTTTCAGCTGGTATGAGCTGCAGCTTGCCTTATATAACAACGCTGACCCCGTCTGCCCATTCCATTTGCTTTTCCCAATGGTTTTTAATGGGATGTAGACTAATCGGCTTCGTGAGACTCAGTAGATAGTAACCCTCTAGCTGGGGATTAAAAGACTGGCCCCCAAATTACCTAATTACTGCTGCTGTGTGATGAACACAGGCTGTATCTGTGAGCTGTGGCTCAGTGCAAGTCTCATGCCTTTGCTTTGTGATCGCTCCACACCTAGTAGGGTTTTCTGGTGCCTTTTATTTTGAGATGCCCATCTTGAACGCACTCCTGTGGTGTCTCAGAAAGTTGGAGGTAGCACAACTCCGCATGATTCAACACCAGGTCCTTTTTTATATGCTCAGGTTGAGTTCAACCAGTAGTGATGTCACCCAAAAATAAGTGTAGGCTGCCTGTGGAAATGGGGACTTCTAGGCAGTATGAAAATACAAAGAAGTCCCAACTAACAGCCTCTGCTCCCTGCTGTACATGCCCTGCACAGGATACTGGAGAAATGTTTCACAATGTTGAGATAAGTCTCTCTCTTTTGCTCCCTTGAATTGGAAAAGTTTGGAGAACTGGAGAAGACTGTTCTGCATCATATACATGAGACATTTCACTCATACACAGCTCCATTTCCACTTTAAACCTAATAAGTGGTGTGTTCCATGGCAACAGCCCATGCTCAGCATGCGTGACGAGGGAGAATATGATCTTTGCGTTTCATTTACTGCTGCTGAGCAGTAAGAGTGACCGGGGTCATGGAGAACATGACTAGCCAACAGGGACTTGGGCAGTTGATGCAGCAGTTGTTTATCAAAACTGGGTTTCTGTTTACGACACTTTGAACCTCAGCTATTTCCAAGTTAAGCAGTGCCGGACTTCTGTTTAACTGGTGCTGAAGAGCGATGGCTACCAGTGCGCCAGATGGGGACTCTGCAGGTAGCATGGCCCTTGGCACAGAAGAGGGCCCAAAGATGGTGCCTGTGACTGGGAGACTGCCAGAGTGAGCTCAGCGTGTCATACTGATGACATGCCACAGTACCTGTTGGAGTGACCATCTCTGGGACATGAGAGGCCTTGACCGAGGCAGGACATGGTGGTCCAGGACTTGGGCTGCGGGAAGGGTTGGTGCTTTTCCCAAGGCTGGGATGATGGCAGCATGACGTGGCTGAGGCACTTGCAGAGGCAAGGAACGTATAAACTGAAAAGGATCAGATACAGGGACTGTGTCTGTGATCACAGCCTAATGCTGGGTGAGAAGCATATCTGGTGATATATTTCACCTTCTGAGACCTTTGGAGTTTTATTTCTGGAACCTCTCATTGAATCAGTATTTCTGGAGCATCTCCCTCTGCCCTCCCACCCTCTGTAAAGTTATATGCCAGAACTGATGAGAGGAGTGAAGCATGAGCCTGTCTTGTCCACCAGAACTGGTAGGCGCTAAGGAAAACATTTTCACCCAGGCAGCTCCCCTGCCCCACGATGGAGTTTGCGGGAGCGTAACCACCCTAGGAAAGAGGCGGGTTACGGTATGTCTTTAGGAGGGCAGCGGTGGGGCAGTGACTCTGGATTGCTGGTCTTGCTGCGTTTTGCTTCCCAAGTCTCGTCTCTGGCATGCCACGACTTCTGTTTGGGAAGCCGGTTGTGTGCTGCTTTCTTCATGCATCTTCCCAGCACAGAGACAGCCCAGCAGGTCTCTGCAGGGCCGGTGGAAGGCGAGGCATCTCACAGTGGAAAAGAGCCCGTGGGAAGATGATTTAAAATTAGGACCTCACAAATGGCGGTTGGTGATTTGCTCCCATCTCCCCTTCTCTGGCCAGCTTCTGACTTTCCATCCTGGTGCTGCAGGTTATTGCTTGTAAGCGCTCAGCTCCCAGAATCGATATTGCCCAGCTGGGGACCATAACCGTGAAACAGGCTGGGAGAAATTGCTGGAATTGGCTGGAGGAGCAAATGGGCGTCTCTGCGTCTCTCGTTGTCTCTCCCCCCCATCCCCATTCTCTCACTCTTTCTCTCTCTGCTGAGAGCTGCTTTTCTGTACAGACTGTGCTTTGCCGCGCTTCCCGCTGCGGGAAGCTCACGGGAGGGTTGAAGTGGATGTGGTCAGAGAGGAGTGTGTTGAAGGGTGGTCTGACGGGTGGGAGAGAGCAAATGAGTTATTACTCGCAGGGCGAATGTTTCCAAGCAAGCTAATGTGTGCTAATGCATGAGTGCTTCCCAGGAGGTGTGCAGCCAGGCACGGGCAGCGGGCAGCTGATGTTCAGAGAGCACTTGGGATTTAATTTGCATTCTGATTATCTTTGCCCTGCTGGCCTGAGCCCTTGCAAGTAAATCCTCCCTCTAATCCCCCTCCGGAGAGGTGTAAAGAGCAGTGAGGTGGTGTCAATTGCAAGTACTTAATGGCATTGATATTGGCTGTCTGCAGCAGCAAGGCTCTTGGCCCATTGATCTCCATAAGGGCTGGCAACCGGGGAAGCCGTGGTGCAGGCAGACCTTAAGCATCTTCAGCACCTTGCCATTTAACTGCGCTGAAATCTGCAGCCCAAAAGACAGTGCCTTCGCTGTAGCTGTCACAGCTTTTGGCGTTAGTGGAAAACTGCTACGTCAGAGATGACCGGCACAGTCTGGCTCGATTGTGCGTGGCTGTCCGAGCTCCTGCAGGGCTTTCAGTCCGGACGTGTAGGACAGCCAGCTTGTCGTGGATGTCTTGCGTTTTTATCTGTGCAAAGGTACCAGCGGTAGATGGCCCATCAGCAAAAGTAGTTTATTAGGTAAAGATCAATAGAGCAGTGGTGCTTTGCATGTATCATTCGCTTTTGTAACTCGCTCACAAATCTACCTGTTGCTCCCCTACTTGGCAGCAGGCAACCCCAACTGTTGTCGGCAGTGTGGCTTCCACGTACTGGGCAACGCCAAGTTCCTGTGTGTAAGCTTAGCATTTCACGTTTACAAGTACAAATTCAGGTTGTTCTTACTGTTGGTTTTGTTTTTTTCCAGCTTGAAGACTTGAACTTCCCAGAAATTAAGCGTAAGAAGCAAAATGAAAGCAAGGAGGAAGATAAGAAGGAATTCAAGGACCTCTTTGACCTGGACAGTGACTCTGATGAGGAGAATGTTGGATTCCCTATAAAAGGTACGGGGCTGGGGCTGGGCATACGTTCTCCTTGCCCAGAATTCTGTATGATGTGGGTCGATATGGCCCTGCCCAAGGAGGGTGCATGCTAGCCATGTTTGGTTCAAAAGGGCGAGACAGCACAGGATGATGATGCCTTTTGGAGGCTTTTTAATGTGTTAGGTAGAAGGTAGTTGGGAGGCTTTTGTCTTTCTCTCCGTCTCCTGCTTTGTCACTCCAGCTCATTTTAAAGCCTTAGTCCTGCATTAGTCTTTTTCTGTAGACAACCCTCACTCTCTCCTCCCCCCAGCACCTTTGTTTTGTCACAGACAGTGACCTGATAGCACAAGAACCAGGGGATGTGTGGCTGAACGCAGACCCTGCTTTCAGAGGCTTCGAAGTAGCAGCCCCTGTTCATACTGTAATTCCCAAAGAGTGAGTTCTCCTCCTTGTGCTTACAACCTGTGCGGGTTCTGCGCTGAAGTCTCACTTTGGAGAACATAAAAGTGTTTGTTGTCTTTTTGCACTGTGAGTGGAGGTGCAGAAATCCGTGTTTTGTTTCTGCACCTATAGAAGAAGAGTAAGAACGTTGCTCTGCCTGACAGCCTGCTGGGTCTTTGCTGTATACGTCAGAGCAAACAGTAGCTGTCATAGCGGCTGGCTACCAGAATAAGCGTCTTTGATGGAAGAATGTTTATCCTCTATTTGCATGCACTTCTGATTTATTTATTTGATAGTGATTGATGTTGCAAGTATTCTTGACAAGCCAAGAAAGTCTAGAGCCTCTGGAGAAAATGGAATGATGTCACTCTCTGGCTGTGACCACGAGGGGGCCACAGTAAATTGTGGAACCTGCCTGAGAAGTTCACCACATAGTTTGAGGAAAACCTTAGGTGTTCTTTTTGTAATTTGGAATGTTTGGGATATCACAGGTTTTCTAAATGCATTGTCATTCATATAGTAGGGCGAATTGCAGGAATACAGAGTTTTCTTGTTTGGAAATTTAATCTTCAGATAAAATCCTAGTTTGTTGTGTGCATTGTAAGGCGTGAGGATAAATCTTGAGACTTACCGCAGAACTAATGAGCATTGTCTCCCTCACAGGCATCTGGGACACAGATGGAGGAAAAGGTTGGAAAACTCTTGTTTGATAGCTTGAGGTTGAAGTCAGTGGATTTTTGTAGGTGACCTGACAAAGGTTGGGAGGAGAGCAAAAGTGAGCATATGACCCACCAAGGTATTGAGAGACCAGTGTGACATCAAAATGATTTGCTGAGGTATATCCTTGAGATCTGGGGCTGTCCTGCCTGCTGCGTGAGTCAGTGCCTTAGAATAATCCCAGTGGCTTCTAAAACGGCAGTGATAGCTGCAGTTCAGAGGGCAGGTTGCTGGGAGCCAGGGAGACCCAGGGTCTCTTCCTGTGCCTCCCAGGAGCTGACTTTATGTCCGCTCGGGAGGTTTGTTGGGCTGATGGACTTCTGAATGTACACTGGGATCCTAACGAGGCACATCTGTGATGAAAGTTACTGATGGTACAGTACAAGGTCTCTGGCAGCTGTCTGTGCGGCAACTTGTGTACACAGCTTCTACCTTGCTCCTGGTGCTTGCCTGCTCACTGTAGAAATCTGCTGAATATAAAGGTTTGCCATCTACCTGTTAGGCACGGCTTTTACCCCCCTCTGGCTGTGATGTGCTTGTGACATCTGCCCACGAGGTTCTTCCGGCAGCTTTAAGGGGCTGACATATATATTGTGAAGAGAGTGCAAATGAGGACTAAGGTCCACCAAGGGCTCTCCCTGCCCTGTTTGTGTGAGTCCCACAGCTGCAGTATCTAGTCTGCGGTATGTATCTAGTTGCTGCGCATGCATCAGCACCGCAGTGTCACTAATGGGTCTTGCCTTTCAACATTCCTGGGTCAGCTGCCTCTATAGCCTTTGTTCTTCGCAGGGTGTTTTCGTGGAGGGAGGGAACGGGCCCTGAAGGCAGCTTCCATCTCAAGGAGCAACTGTGCTGAGCCCCACCATGGATCCTGAGGGGCTGGGTGGAGACAGCGCAGCGCTGGGTCTGCACTGTAGCATGGGGTGAAGTCCCCTCCAGGCAATGGTGTGACTCCGCAGTGGGAAAGGGACAGGGAACGGGGAGGCTGAGAAAAGCGCCTGTGTCTTGGGAGACGCATACAATGAGCTCTTGTTCTTACTCTGTGTGGGGTGTGAGATGTTCCCAGCCGTGCTCTGCATTCAGTAACTGTCAGGGCTGGCTGCAGATGGAAGTCAGAAGAGCCAGTGCTCCAGTTCCCTGTCTTTGTGGCCATTGTTCTACAGGGTGGCCATATGCAAGGGAATTTGGGAGGCCCTGCAGCTGCTGCGGCCTGTGTATTCACGTCTTTACCTGTGAGGTTGGAAGGCATACCTATCTCCTCTCCTCAAATAAGGCAAAAGGAGAGTCTGGGACAATGGGAGG
Organism: Charadrius vociferus; assembly: GCF_000708025.1. Taxonomy (NCBI): domain Eukaryota; kingdom Metazoa; phylum Chordata; class Aves; order Charadriiformes; family Charadriidae; genus Charadrius; species Charadrius vociferus. The sequence goes on along the minus strand of NW_009649449.1, from coordinate 2,150,753 downwards.
ACTTTGGTTCATCTTGAATCGGCCTCAAACTACTTCCAAGAGAGACATGTTGAGCAGCTGATGACAGAAATCTAGGCAGGAAGATAAGACTGCCCTGGATGGACCTTCTGGGAGAAGAAAACAAGAAATATAGCTGGAAAATAATATAGCTGAGAACGCCCAGTGATGTTGACCTCCTTGAAAAGTGATAGGGAGAGACCTGATCCAAAACAGGTTGGTGCCTTGAAAGTGACTGTGACACTGATGGTGTTGTGAGGATCTGGGAAGCTCATCAGAGCAGATCAGCCCTTCTGACACAACGCTACTTCCAGATGTGGGCAGAAAGAGATTGGGCTGGTGGGCTACACCCTCCCTGCTCTGGGAATGGAAGCAGGGGCATGGTCTGGGAATGCCAAGGCTGATGTGGGAAAAGGTGCTGGAAAGATCAACCATACCCCGGGATGTCCACGCTCTCCTCATTAGCAAGGCTTGGCAGCGGCACCCAAAACTCTGTTCAGAGTTCTTACTGGAAAGAGCCAGTTCCAGAATCCTGGGCATTTGTAGGTCTCTGCAAAGAACAGAGAGGGAAGGAGGGACTTCTGGAAAGGAAGGAATTCTCTGCCAGAAAAGTCCCAGCTAGATAGTTGCAGTGGTCTGTTGCTGTGACTCATCCTCTTAGGCAACCCCATAGGTTAAATCTGTGAGGATGGTTTGCCCTGGTCTGGAAAAATCTCTTCCCCCTGATGTTTACTACATAAAAGTCTGGATTTCAGAACCTGTGGCTGGTGCAGCATCATTGTGGCTTCCTGGTGCGATGTTGGGTATGGAGGCGTAGTGCTCCCATCTCTCACTCGTCACGGCATTTGGCTTGGCACAATCTTTCCTGTGTTGACAGGACGTTCTTCTGATTAGTAGTTGTTTTGGCCTGTCAGGTCCCAGACCAAATTCACAAGAGTGGAAAATTGCCTGCTAAAAGCCAGGAAATTATCAGTTTTCTGTTTTTTTAGTTGCTGTTCAACGCCCCCCTCACTTTTTCTTTTGATTTAAATCAAATTAAAACTAAAGCATCAGTGAAATGGTGATTTCAGTTTACACTGTTCCTAATCTCTCTGGAAGTGATCAGGCCTGGAGAGCGGTTAGAGTTCTTGGGTTAAGCATTGCTAGCCAAAACATCTTGCTCATTAACTAAGTTCTACCTCAAAGACCTTTGTATTTGTCAGGGCAGAGCATGCTTCGGAAGAGGTCTTTCCAACCCCAAACACATTTTTCCCAAACTGAGGGGGTTGGGGAGCTCCCTGTTCTCACAGTTTGCCATTACTCATTCCGGGGTGGGGGGTGCAAGGGTAGATGATGGAAACTCCCTGGACGTGAGAGGAGGGCTAACGTGCAGATCCTGTCATCTTCCTGCAGCACTGGTGCAGTTGTGCGTTACCTTCAGTTCTGTTCTGAGCATCCTCCTCTTGTCCACCCCCACCGTCTTCAGCTGTGCTCTAGCAGAGAAAGGAGATTTGCTGCATCCAGCCCTTGGCTGCAGTCTCTGCAGCTCCCAGATGGGAACCACCCATCCCTGCTCTCCTCCCACTGAGGAGCAGGAGCAGCAGCAGCATCTGGCAGAGCCACCTCCTCCAGAGTCCTCCCGGAACAGCATCCCTCGAGCAGTGAAGGAGAGCCACCGGGGACTGCCCTGGAGTTGAGTAGGAAGCGTCCTGGAGTTTCCCAGAAAGTAGGAGAAACTGTGGCATGGGTTGGGGAGCAGATTCAGATGGGGTAGGTTCCTCTGGGGAGAATCGGTGTGGGCATTACGTTGTGGTAGTGGCTTCTGGTAGGGCAGGTGCTCCTGGAGGTATCCTTGGAGTGATTCAGGGGCGAAAGTCAGCTCCAGCTGGTGTTACCGCCTTGAATCTTCCTCCGCTTCGGCTCCAGGGCTGGGCTATAATTGCACGTGTTGAGGAGAGGGGTTACGGGCAGGTGCACAAAGATGCAGGTGCAAGTTAAACCCCTCCAGTGCTCCTGCAGTACATTGAGGGAGGAGGAAAAAGTATGTTCAGGCCGGGGAGGTTACAGGGCAGTCAGCAGGTTAGAGGTGTTCTGAACTGAGGATTGCGGAGAGACCGTTTTGTTTCATATCCACTGATGAATCTGTTGGTTCCTTGATTGTGCCTGATCCTCGTTAGTGTGGCTTCCACAGAATCCTCTGGTAACACAGCGAAAAAAAAAAAAAAAAACAATTTTTTTTCTTTAAGCCTACCGCAGGTTAGCCTCTTGTGCAGGCTACAGCCATCAGCCTGCTTTAATGGACCGTGTAGGATCCAGGCATAAACCTGTCTCTTAGACCTGTCTTCTTCTGAATCCCAACCCCAGTTTTGTGTTAGGCCAGAGATGAAAGGCTGATAGCGGACCATCCGCTCCCCTTGGCCCAGGCCTTCTTCCTCGTCCTTCAGGTCCTGCAGGACCCAGCAGTAGCTAAGCTCTCTGATCCTTCCTTACCTTAACCTTAGCCTTAGCAGCCTCACAGCAGCCAAAACCATGATAAGCCATTTATTTTTAACCGCAGCAACCTTTTTCCCAGCTCCGTAAGCTTTGCAGGTCTCCAGTCTCTTCCTTCCCAAGTCCCAACCCTGAGTTCAGCCTTTGCAGTGGGCCACAGGTCCCTGGGAGAAAAAGCCTCCCACCCATCTGAATCCTCCTTCTCACTTCTCAGGCCTTGCCGAATCCAGCAATGAACGAATGACTATCTTCCGAATCTAGTGATAAGAAACGTTTCTGTGTATGGTGTCACATTTATTGAAGTCTCATTGGGTTTCTTTCCCCTCTGCTCTGCCCTGGGGAGGCCCCATCTGGAGCACTGTGTGCAGTTCGGGGCTCCCCGGGTCAAGGACAGGGAAGTGCTGGAGAGGGTCCAGCAAAGGGCTACGGAGATGATGAGGGGACTGGAGCATCTTTCTTACGAGGAAAGGCTGAGGGACGTGGGGCTGTTCAGTCTGGAGAAGAGAAAACTGAGGGGGGATCTTATCAATGCTGATAAATCCTTCAAGGGAGGTGCCAGGGGGATGGGAACAGTCTGTTTCCAGTGGTACCCAGTGACAGGACAAGAGGGACTGGGCACAAACGTGCCCACAGGCAGGTCCATCTCCACCTGCGGAGGGCCTTCTCTGCTGTGAGGGCGGCAGAGCAGTGGCACAGGCTGCCCAGAGAGGTGGGGGAGTCTCCCCCTCTGGAGCCATCCCAAACCCGCCTGGACGCCGTCCTGTGCCACTGCTGGAGGTGCCCCTGCTCTGGCGGGGGGTGGGATGGGGGAGCTCCAGAGGGCCCTTCCAGCCCCCACCAGTCTGGGATGCTGTGACTCTTTGTGGTTTGAGCCCCCTACTCGGTCAGTTCTGGCACTCCTGTTTATTTTAGAGGCTCCTGAAAGAACGGAGAGGGCGGTGGACAGTTCTTTGGAATTCGGTCAGTAAGTTCACCAGTACAAATCCATATCTGCTCCTGGAGGCTGGGAGTGCTGGTTAGGTCCCTGTTGATGAATCTTGTGTTGCTCTGGGAGACCTCAACTGGGATGAAGTTTGGTGGGGGTGCTGCTGCCTGGCCTGCTGGGGAGGAGTACCCCCTGCTCGGTGAGTCAATATGAAAAATTCAGGTGTAATAACGGAGGCGGGAGAGGGAGGGATGTCTCAACACAGCTGGAGTGGGGTTTGAGACAGGACTTTGAGTTCACGCGCCCAAGGGTCTCAGCATAGGGGTCCTTCCGACAAGATGACGCTGCCTCTTGGCCGTTTATTTCTGGTGGCTTTGTTTTGGTCTACGCCTGGCTGCGGTGCAGCCACACCAGGGAATAAATTGCAAGCAGTGCGCTGATGCGTGCAGCAGATAGGGCTGCACAGGAAAAGGAAGGAAAGCGATGAATCTGCAATCATTTTTTAATCTCGTGGATCTGAGGGGAGATTCCCCCTACTCGTGCCTTGTGGAGGTGGAGCTGAAAGCTGCCTGCTCTCATTTCAGCGGGATTGCACACCCTCGGCATCCTCCTCGAGGGGGTGGGAAAGGTGGTGAACGCAAACAGTTCCATCACGAGGACAAGATGCCCTCTGGAATGGAGAGAGCATTTGGCAGGCAGGAGAGACTCCCTCTCTTGGGTCTCTGCAAGGTCTGAAGAGGGGAGAGGAACAAGTTTGGCCGTTTCAGGAACCCCCGAGCAGGCGAGGGAGGAAAGAGCTGGGAGATGGGGAGGAAGGAGCGTGGATTTGATCAATCTGAGTGTCGCTGGTGGGGGTGGGGAAGTTCACGCGTTCCTCTCATTTACCAGCTGACACATCTCTGGGAGGAAAGGCGGCCGCTCCTGGAAATTATTAATGGCTTAGAAAGAGGTGCTGGACTGCCTCGTCATGAGGCAATTAAAGGCGAGAAGGGAGCGTGGCTGCAGCGTCTCTCCGGGCCTGGCTGTAATGAGTGATCTGTCCACATTAGGTGTTGGTCTGCCTCTAATGAACTTGAACAGGTTTCTTCATTTATCCCTCACGTAATCATATTACATCAATTTAATGCCAGACCGGTGGGGGCCAGGGGGTGTGGAAGGAGAGGTCAGACATTTTCATTTCCTAGCAGAATAATCACGGCCCTTCTCAGTGGCAAAATTCCTGCCGTGGGCTGTCAGCGCGAGGATCCAGAGGCAGAGTGAGGAGGAAGAGGGGAGCAGCGCTGGTTAACCGGATCCCCCTGAACATTGTCATCTGGAGTCTTTGCTGGTACGCTTCTGCCTCAGGAGATGGAAGCTTGAGTTCTGTGTGAAGGCTGTATTGGGACCTCCGTGTGTGTATGTCGGTGGAAGGGGAGGCAGGGGCTGAGCTTAGGGGAGGGGAGCAGGAGGCTGGAGAAGTTCAATAAATTCCTCTTAGCGGCCTGCTGCCTGTGTCATAGCACGTAGGAATGACCCGATACCCAGTTCCTGCCCACAGCTGGTTTCGCTGCATGCTCTCAGGTGAGCTGATAGCTGGATCTGTCGGTGCTTTTGCTAGTGCTGCTTGATGGATGAGAGCGTGCCCCTCTCGGTGGTTGCCTGAGCTGCTCAGGTGCCCATCAATATGATGTGGTGCAGTGAACAGCACTGCAATCCATCTCCTGCGGAGCGGGTGCTCTCCGCATGGCTGCGGGCGCCCGAGAGAGCTCCGTCCGTGAGATGTAGCTTCCGATCCCTCGGGGGGCAATTGCACAGAGGCTGCACGCTGGCAGAGCTGACAGATGGGTGAAAGCCGAGCGAGCAGGGTGATGACGGGGAGCTGGGAGCGCTGGCAGCCAGCTTATTAATGGCTCTGTATCCAGTTCAGTGAGTAACATAGGTCAGCTGCTGAGGAGGGAGCATGGGGCAAAAAACAGACGCCACGGTGGGGCCCGAGAATCACAACGTGAGAAAGATGTACAGCCAGTCGCCACGCAGAGAGTCTGAAGTGTGAATAAATAGCTTCTTCAGCAACTTCGTAAGCGAGGGCAGGCAACTTGCAGCACCGAGCTGGGCTTAGCTCAGGGTTGGCGGCTGGAAGGGGGCAAGAAGAAGCTGGTTCTTCTGCTCCCTCTGTACAGAATTTGTATTCTGTCATTTAAATGCCTGGTGACTCACACTGGCCAGAGGAGGAAGAGAAGGGAGAAGCACTCCTCCACTGAAGTGAACTCAACCTGAGTAGAAGAAGTCGGGTTCCAGAGGCTCAGAGGCAGATGGTTTTCCCGCAGGCCAAGCACCCAGAGGCTCGTAATACTTCCTCCGAGGCTCCCTTGGACCTGGCTAGCGATCCGCAGAGAGAATTCACAGCAATGTCTGTTCCTAGACCTTTCTCTCGTGACTAACAGAGAGAATAAAGCTAAGAGATGTTTACAAGGATGCCCTGAATGAGAGGGTTTACCCGTTTTCAGTTACCTATACCCATGGAGGGTTGGAAGGTGGGTATATGCAGGCACTATTTCTCAGTGGAACCAGCCTGTCTCTGGTCTGAGCTTTGTGACTTGTTTCTTCTCCTTTCTCGTGGCTGTGCAGTAGGCCCATTTCTTCTCATGGTACTCTTCTGTCTGTCTTCCTCTCCTAGCTTTCATGTCTCTCTGAGCAGGGCAGACAGACAAGTTCATCACAGACACTCGGGTGCTGCGCCAGCACTGCTCCGTAAGCACCAGGTAGCAGCAAATCCTGGGGTTTAGCAGTAAAACCCTTTTATGGGCTTCTGAGGTGGTTTCTCTGACTCCGTGTCCTGACCTTCCTGGCCTCCAGCAGGTGCCTCTGAAATGAAGTGCATCCTTCTCTGGCCCTCTAGTGCGAGGGGACATGGCTTTTGGAGAAACATGGGAGATTTCCCCTTTAGGGTGTGTTAGCTGTGCTTCTGAGGGTGACTGTTGGGATGGCGGCACTGCGCCCTTTGCATACGCTGCCCGCACATGTATCCTTGTGCGCTGCTCTTCATGTTTCCATTTACATAGTGAAAATACTTGCAGGTAAAGCCAAAGCCAAGCAGGCATCAGACGACAGTTCAGAAGCAAGCAGCGAGGAGTATGGCGAGGATGATGATGAAGAAGAAGGCAAGTATGAAATCGAGGAGGACGAGGAAGAGTTGGAAGATGACAGTGATTCAGATGGTAAGTAGTGCAGTGGGGCAAAGGGGGAGGGAACTATTGACAGCACTGGTACCTGGAGGCTCCTTTGCATTCAGGGCGCTCCCCTAGAAAGGAACCGTCTCCTCTTTTCTTGCTGTGCTGCTCTTCTGAGCTGCGGGCTGTCAGGAGGGACTCACGCACACACGCCCTGGATAGGGAGACCTGGCAGTTCCGAGTTTATCCTGCGAAGAGAGCGAAGGGGTTAAGGTCTTTGCAGGCCTTGCTCTAACAAGCCACCAGTCCCTTTCATCTCTTTTCAGGGGCCTCCTGCAGAGAGGCTCAAACAAACTCTTGAAGTGCAGCCCACCGCAACAGGGTACAGAAACCTTGCTTCAAGGCTCTCCACAGGTTGCACATGCGTGGGGGTGTGGAGGGTGCACTTCTCTTTTCATCTGAGCAGTGCCTGGGGTGTGGGGTGCTGCACAGGGGTAACCCTTTAGTTGCTGCTTCTCAAGAGCTCTTCCCAGGATAGGACTGGTAGGAGATCTTGTCCAAGTCCCGCACTCATCGAGGGTTTCTGCACCGAACCGGCGGTATTTGCCAGCATGGGTACAGCCCCTGCTACAACCACTGGCTTCGCCGTGGGCTTGGTCCTGATCACTTCTGCCGGTTAGTAGCTGCTGCCCAGACGCGGGATCGGTGAGAGCGGTGGGTGTCAGCGGAAGAGGTGACCAGTTCAGCGTGCTCCTAGCAGGCCAGAACAGCTGTCTACTCGAGAAAGCCACCAGCCGTGTCACCAGGGCTGTGCTAGACACCGAGCCAGGCTTTGCTGCAGCTGAGGAGAGAGTATCTTCCCCTTCCATCCCTCGCACAGAGCCGCAGCCAGCCAGAGAGCCTGCTCCGCACCCCAGCGGCACAGCTAACCACGTTCGGCTCCGTCTCGCCTGTGTCTGCCAAGTCACTCTGCGAACTTCGCAGACGGAAGCTGGGCCAGCCAGGGGCTCTGGCTGCTGTGGTGTTCCTTTGCTGGTTTTTGTGTGCCACTTGCTTAGGCCTTTGTATTAGAGCGCCAAGGCTCTGCTCCTCAGCGTGCCATCGGGCGTGATGTGCGGTTGTGGGGAACAGCCACAAAAGCTCCTGTGTGCAGGCTTTCTTTGCTAGCTGGGGGAGCAGGGAGAGCAGGAAGGGGGAAAGACTCCAAGTGAGAGCAAAATCCGACCGATTTAGCGTGGCAGATGGCTGTGGCTTGGCATGCGCACCCAAACCTCGGCGCCGAGAATAGATGGGTATTTGATGCATGTTCTGACAATGCTGTGAAGGATAAAGAGGGAGTGTTTTCCCTCTCTGCCTACGGGAAGTACTCAGAGAAGCTGAAGGAAAAGCACCCTTCCTCGGTGTCTGGGGGAGCAGCAACCCTGCTCCCCTCCCTGCCATCACCCCTAATGGCAGCTTCCTTCGCTTTGGGCTGTAGGATCACGGCGTGGAGCCAGCAGAGTCTCTTAGTGCCTGGATACACTGGTGTAGCGGCAGTGACACTCGGGGCTGGGTGCTCCTGGCCTGTGACACTTCTCCAGACATCCGTCAGGCAGGGCAGGCAGGCAGAGCCACCCGTCCCAAGTCTTAAGCTCTGTGTGCTGGGCGTTCCTGTTGTGCTTTTTACCAAAACACACATGCATGCAGCCTGGTTGGGCAATGGAGCTGCAAGGAGCTTGTGTCCATGACAGCTCCCCCCGCTTCCAGCCGGCCAGAGCCTTAGGGGAGAACTCGGCACGGGCTGTCGGTGCCCTGGAGAGGCACTTCTGTGGTCCTGATGCTCTGGTGTCACCAGTGCAGTTTTTGGAAGGTGTGAACTGCAGTCAGTATCCAGCCCCGGATCTGGACAGCCAGAGGTGGCTTTTTGGCGTTTTTGGCGAGTGGGCTGAACTGGCAGAGCCTGACAGCCGATGCAGGGGGTGCTCGGGAGAGGCAGCCATGTCCCACAGCTGCGGCTGCTGCTGCCCTCCGCAACCTGTGTGAGGCTGTGGGCGTAAGGCCGGAGGTGGGAGTTGGTGCTGAGCAGATGCTTTGCGGGTAGAGCCTGAGTAAGATGGTCTGCAGGGTCGCCTGTGGGCGCGAGGTGTAGGAAACTCAGCCCCACTTCTGGAATGAGAGGGAAGGGCACTGGGAGTGATGGCGTGTACAGTCCTGCACAGCCCCTAGAAACCAGTTCTCACGTGTGCGCCCCGCTATAAAATACCATTTCGAAAGGCGGGTGCTTGCGGCTAGTTTTGCATTTGAGAGTCCTGCAGTTACCTATGACAGCTCCTTTCTGTCAGCTCTCGATGCCCAGCTCCATCTCGCGGGAGGAAGACTGCCCTGAGCTGTGAGGGCTGATGGTTTGGAGGCACCGCCTGCCTCGTGCCCCCCCAGTTCTTATTTTGTGTTTCTGCCTAAGGCACAAGTGTGTGTTCGCCTCCTCTCCCGTCGCTCCAAGTGCTTCAGAGCCAGAGCTGTACTGAGCACCCCACAGCGCTCTCCTACCGCTATCTGGGAGCTGCAGTGGCGCCAATAAATTAATGAGTGTCTGGGATTAATTAGCAATGAGTTGCCTCGACTTGCCTCACTCTCACTCCCAGTAAAGCAGGATTTACACCTCTCGCTCCTTCCACCCGCAGAGGAAGGCAAGGAAGCCGCTCGCATTTCCCAAGGGTCCCAGAAGCAGAGGAGCCGCACGCGTGGGATGTCACGATCTGACCTCGAACAGCTGGCCCAAGGGGAAGAGGACATTGTGGAGGACTTGGCTTTCTCCGATGACGACTGAGCACCCTCACCACCACCCCCTCCAAGCTTGTCCCTTACAGAGCCGCTCCGTACTGGATCACACAGCCTTCCGCACCTGTACCTGGTCCTCAAAGAGGTGGTAAGAGCTGGGGAGGACGGAGGGTGGGAGCCCAGCCCCGGGTGCCACCAAGGACTTTCTCAGTGACACAGCAGAGACGCTACTTGGACTTTCAAGCTTTTTCTACCGGTTATGTTTTTGGTAACGGTAAAATTGTGGTCACGTCAAAGCCAGTAAAACTGTTCAGCATAGGTAATAAAAAGCCTTCATTAAAATCTGCTGCTTTAAATAGCGTAGGGTTCGGTTTCAGCTCCTGCTGGAACCCAAGTGAGCTGACCAAGGGGAAGGACAAGTTCTTTTGTCTAAGGGTCCAACTGTCTGTTCAGCCAACCACCTGTGTGGCCCCCTATTTTCCTCTGGGCCCTCACCAAACCCCTCCCCTTTGCCACGAAGTTGTTAAAGATTGCATAGGGTGTTTCAGAGCTGTGTATATTCACTGCAAATGGAAGCCTTTATCAGGAACATCAGAAGCAATTCGATCACTCTGGCTGTAAGTATGCTAAAGTTAACTTTTTAAGTAAGTGCGCGCCTTAGGATATTTTGGGGGCAAGGGGGGAGGTTGTGCAGGCACGAAGGAGTAAGAAGGGGCAAAACTAATAATGTAGGAAACATACTTTCATGTTGTGCTGCTGTTGGATTTGCACGGGATACGTTTGCTTAGCAAAAACAAGGGACGAGCCCGAGCCCGTGCTTTGTATCAGACCTATTGTTATCCACAGCGACATACAATCGCCTCTTTCCAGGGCCAGTCGTAGCTGCTGCTGGTGGTGAACATCGTCGAGTTCTGTGAGTCCTGGGAACAGCAGTGATGATTGAAGGCTGTCTTGGGCTCCCAGCCTGTCTTTATTACACCTCAAAGCCCACCACTGCAGCCCCTGGGCAGCTTCTAGGTGCAGCTCATTATGTGTCCTCTTGTGGGAGGACGCTGTGTAGCTCAAGGTGGGTAAGGGCAACTTGTGATCTCCTGGGAAAATATAAACAGCTTATCTTGTGAGACCACTGTTAGTCTGTGGGACTGGCAGCTAGGAAACGTATTTCTTTGGAAAATAAACTGGAAATGGAGGGTATTTGCCGAGCAAGGTAGGAAAGTTAAGTAGTATTAGGGCGTATGTGACAGAATCACTCCTGAAAATTAACTGGGCCTGTCACGAGTATTGTTATTTGTCAATGCAGATTTTTGGAACAGAAGATAGAGAGCCGGGACTAAATGCGATCTTTAGTCCTCTCTGCCACTGTTCAGCGAGGTCAGTAGTTGTCTGTCAGCGCTAGGGGTGGCCGAGCCACCTGCACACACGTGGTCACCTCTGCCTTCGTGTTGCTCTCCAGGCATCCAACTCCTGCACACCACAAGAGGCCTTTTTGAAAAATGTCTTAAAAGAACAATCTTTTTCCCCCCTCTTTTTTTTTTTTTTAAAAAAAAGAGTTCTGTTTTCATGGAGTCAGAACAATGACGGCTCAGAAACATTGCCTTATTGCAGATAAACACCCAAAGGTGCTGTCGCGGTCTCCCTCTCACCCACGTGTGTAAGTGATAACAACTTGGTGTACGTATGTAAAGATGTAATTATGCTCTTCCTGTCCTACACAGAGGTCTACTCCTTCTTCCTGCTTCCAGACACCCTTACCCCACAGGTAATTACTGCTGTAGTACAGTGCTGTGGGGTGTTTGCTTCATTCAGAGCTTCTGACGTCTTTTTGGAGCTTAGCGGCAGGAACAGGGATACAGAGAGGGTTTCTTTTTCTCAGCTGTGCTTACAGTAATTACTAGATATAATTCTTCCTCGATACGCACCCAGCCACCCTTCCTCCCGTAAGGAGGAGGACATAACCTCAGAAATCAGTAATTTGGGTTTTATTATTAACATCATCATTATTGTAATTAGTGTTATCATTTATAGCCCACTCTGAGGGGGCCAAAGCAGTTCCTGCTTGATCAGGGGTTTGGGAGTGCTCAAGACTGAGGTTCCCCACAGCTGGGGAAGCCTCTTGGCATCAGGTAATCGCATAAGGGAGCCCGGGACTGCACAGGTGAGAACTGTAGTTTTAACTTACCTTTTCTTCCAAAAGAGAAAGGAGTTCCTTTTTCTCCTTTCTCTGACTTCACTGGCAAGGTGCTGTCTGCCTTTTGGCAGCTGTGAACCAACCCTCGGGGTGGGGTTTAGGCCAGAAACGTAGCAGCTCCCATGCAGCGAGAGTGACCGACGCCAGCGGTGAGGACGCCGGCGGTGAGGCGTACGGCACAAGTGTACGCACAGTGAGAGAAAGGAGACTGCTGGGTAAAGCAACCGCTTGCAAGGAGCTCAGGAAGCTAGGTACCATTTGTAAATTAAGTGTTTTTCTTTTTTATTTAAATTGATTGCTGGAAAGCATTTTTATCGTGATGTGATGGATAATGACTTTTTTTTTTCTTTTACAATATAAAGAAGCTAATGTACCACCAAGCTATTTGGTAAGAAAAACGGTAGCACGTGCAACGTTTAAACAAAAAAAAAAAAAAAAAAAGGGAGGGGGAGAGAGAGAAAAGTACCACATGTGATTGTTGTTCACAACTGTACAAGTCACAGGAGGTCACCCCCAGGCGTTACCATCTCATTCACAGTAGTAAAAACCTCTACCCATTGTTTTTAGCCTGAATCCCCCAGCATCCCTCCCCCTCCTCTGGGAACGCACAGGTATCTGTCTCATGGTCCACAGCAGGCCAGAATGTGCAACTACATCCACCTCTGTAACAAGGCTTTAAAAAGAACAAAAAAACCAACCCTACAAACAAAAAACCCCACCCCAAATGTATAAATGAGTCTGTTGTACACGTGAAGGAGGGAGGGGGCCACGCCGGAGTGAGGCCTGTGACCCTTCCTCCCCCCAAAGCACACACTCTCTTCTTCTTCTCTTTTAAAACAAAACAGCTAATAAAAAACCCCAAACAAACACCTCTGCGGGGCTGGAGCACAGGCAGAGTCCGTTCTCTGTGTGTGCCGAAAGGGACAACGTGCCAGGGAAGAGGGCAGCCCCCAGCCCGTGGGACAGCACTCAGCCGCCTGTGCCGTACCATCCACACTGAAGTAAACATGGACCGGAACTTGCCTTTATTATTTTTTTTTTTCCTTTTTGTCTGTCTTTGGTATTGTTTTAAAAGTTGCTAGAGATGCATAGACACCTGAATGAGGAACTGAGTACAGTTTCCAGGGAGGAGGAGATATTTGGGAAGGTGGTTGGTTTCATTTTTGATGGGTTTTTTTGCTCAGGGGTGCTGAGTACCATCGGGAGGAGCGATGCCCGTTCCCCTTCCCTGCTTGGAGTCACACCCAGGAGTTCCTGAAAGCCACGTTTCTTTGAAGGCAAAGAAAAGTGTTCGTTCCCTGTCCACGGCGCTCCGTCTCAGCCTGGTGAGCGAGAAGGGGTGTGAAAGGGAATGGCGATGCTGCTGCCATCCGCCAGAATCATTTTCTTTCTCTTCGCTTGCGTCGTCTCAGTACATCTTTGGATAGTTTTCTTTCCTTCCCTTTTTACAGTTTTTAAAACTTCTGTGTGTGATTGTTGGTTTGTTGGTTGGTTGGTTGGTTGTTGTGGTGTGTTTTTTTTTTTTAAACAAAAAGCAAATGCATCCAAAAAAATTAAAAACCTCCCTTCCTCACTCCTGTGTCTCACACTGCCGAGGGAGGCTCTCCTGGTCTCTCAAAACGCGTTACCTTCAGTTTGTTCAACTGAACCTCAGTTCCAGAAGCAGTCAAGAGCTGTCCCGCAGTTAAGATGGAGGTTTCGTGGTGTCATTGATCCCAGCGATGATGGAGGGGTTTCCGTTTTCCTGCTTTGGTGAGACGCGGCTGGCGGAGGGCAGGCCGCTGCTGAACGGGGAGGCCACGCTGCCCGTGGAGGACGGCCGGAGATCAGCTGGGGGCAGGTCCCGCTCTGGCGGCCGTAAACCGGGAGGTTGCAGGGGGAAAGCCATGGGGAAGCCTGCCATGTACAGAACTCTGCCCACTCTCTTGGCGACCTGTTAAAAAATATAAAAATCAAGAGGAAATAAACGCAGGCAGGCAACAAGGGATGAGAACGTGCCCAAACTGTCTTCAGAAACCCACAGGAGCTGCGTTTTCACGTAGCAAGCCCAAGTTCTGTGCTCTGAAGTGAACTGCAGATAGAAGATTTGTGTTACTCCATTTGAATTAAGAGCTGCCATTCCCAATTCACCAAAAAAACCCCACCTTGGTGACTTACCAGGGAGGAGCAGGGAGGGTTTCCCCCTCTCTCCTTTTTTCTAAAGAACTCTGTCCGGCAGTAGTGCTCCCTACCTCGGCTGTACTGGGAACGTCGGTGCATGGCACCGAAGTACAGCTGGAGCTACAAGGTCCACCCTGGATCACGTCTCAGGCTAAAGGTGCGCTGGGACTCGCAGTGCGGCCCCTTTTCTGTGTTTTATGTCCGTCTGTGTTCTTTGGCCAGAAGGAGACTGAGGGCCATGCTGAGGCGTGGGCTGAAAGGACGCGTGCAACCCAAAGCCGAACCAAGTCCAGCCTCTGATCTGAAATAATCAGGTCTCACTGTTTCACCCGGGGACTATGGAAACTTGCAGCCTGTTACTTCCCTGGCCAGGTAAGGCCACGTGGACAGCTGGGATGGTGTTCTTCACCTGCCGTGGACCCCAGATCCCCTTCGGGAGTGGGACACAGTGGTGGTAAGCAGCAGTTCCTGGGTCATCTCTGCTGCACGCGGCGTTGGGAACGCGCCCGTCTGTAGCTGCTGTCAGAGAACGACCGACTCCTGCCACGTCTGTTAGTTCATTAACAGGCGCCACTGGATGGACAGGTTGTTACAACACTTCTCCTCTCCTTTTGCTCCCCCAGCGCAGGGTACCCTACAGCAGGCCGGTGCTCCATCCGCTTCTGAAGAGCAGCAATGGCTCTTGAGAGGGGGTGAGGGGGGCTGGGACAACGGGGTGAGGGAGGGAAAATAAAAAAATAAAAAAATCTGACTACAGGGTGGCTGCTGTTAACTGCACAGGAAACTGTTAGCCTGCAGCCTCTCCCTTCTTCGGCAGCACCGAAGAAAACTCTCCTGAAGCAGTTCTCGCCTCCCAGCAAGGGCCAAAGGCCCCACAACTTTCCAGCACCTACACAGCTGTTTCACATTTCGGCTTAAACAAAAACACAGGCTTGTGTTCAAACCAGACAACCGCGGCATTATTCAGTTAGCAACATCAGGACTTCGCTCCCCACTTACTCCCCCCGCCCCAACCATGCCTTATTACAGAACTTTAAACACTATTGATTAAATCGAAGCAGGGTTTTTCTAGTTTCAGCCCATATCTCATATTCCCCTCACCAAATCCGATCTACGAATGTCTGTGAGCTATTTGGCGTTCTCTGTTTTTTAAGAAACATAAGAGTTTTATTTCCTACCGAATTGACCCACGGGGAACAATTGCCCACAGAACCTTTTTATTAGACCCCTCATAAACAGGGAGGGCTGTAGGCAAAGTAGTAAAGTTGGTCTTATTGTTTTAACATAATGTAACAAATGTATAGCTTGTGGGTTCGGGAACCGCTGCCAGAACAGCGCCTATCTGTGCAGCCCACGTACGCGCACACGCACGTTGCTGTCATAGCTCTTCGCGTGACATAATCCCCGAGGGAACAGAATAGCACAGCCTGTTCCTGACATGTGTCAGGAGCTGGTTTCTGACCATTAAATGGGAAAAAAAAGAAGCTAACGGAGATGTTCTTCTAGGTTTGAGTCCAACCAAAGGGAATGGGGGCAATGGCAATGGAAGTCCCCGTGCCCGCGGCCACCGGCCGGGGAAGGCAGGAGAGCGGCGAGGCAGCGTTAGGAACGCAGCGGTCTGCAGCGGGGAGAGACTGGGGAGCCACGGCATGGAGGGGGGGGGGGAAGGTTATTTTTCGAAGCCGAAATATTACTGTAAGGGCACACAGCAAACTCGTCTGTTGAGGAGAAAATACTGTCCCCTAAAAGAGGGAACTTGATTAAATCAACAGAGGCAAATATGATTTCTACTTCCAATGTATCAAAATACAAGTGAGTAGCACGCACGGGGGGTGTGGGGGTGCAGTGGGGGGCAGGAGGGGGCACGGCCCATCAGCAAGACCAGTAAGCGATGACTAGCAAGAGAGAAAAACGGTACCCAAGTCTATTACTAGCACAGCAGAGAAGGGAAGGAGCTGGTCCATTACTCACTGGGGAGGGAAAGTAATCAACAGATGATGCTGAGATGTGTTAAATGTGTTTGTGCTTCAAGCCTCGCTAAGGAGAACTGCCAGGAGCCAGCTCGTTACAAGGAAAACGAGCAGCAAAAGGACTTGCATCCAGTCCAGAAAAAGAGACAACTGGTTCCTGAGATGACTTTATCCAGTTCTTTAGGTACTTTGGGATGACTACTTTCAGGTTCAGCTGCGCTGAAACCATCTCCACCTTCCTCACCTGTTTACGGCTTTTCTTCTTTCCTGGCCGGTATTTGGGGGACCAACAGGAGCGGGGCCATTTTAGGAGTTTCCCACTGCATCCCTGTTACTCCCTCCCACCACTTGGCCTGAACCATTTGCTTCTGCCCCTGGGCACTGAATAGCGGCCGTGTTTTCTTCCTGAAAGAGTTACGTGACTGGCTCCAGATGAGGAGCTACATTTTGGTAGACAGATAAAGCTTTCTTGAAACCAGAATTACAAATAAATAAACAAACAATTATCGCTCGATAAATTGTATTGAATAAACCATGTCTCTTGACAGCCGTATTCCAGCAAGGGACAACTTTAAAGTGTGCCTCATCGGAAGTTTTCCTACCTGTGACCTTATCTTCAGTGCAGGTCCGAGTTTCAGCCCCATATTGTTCAGTAAGTGCTCTTCCGTCAGGAGGGGCAGGGTCTCGCCGTCAATCGCCTGCTCTCGGAATACCTGGAAGAAACCGGAACGCAGGTCCAGGCTTAGAAACACCAGTGACATACCTGATGCTCTCGTCTTGCTGCTGCACAGAAGGGCGCCGTAGAAAAGGCAGCCTCCGAGAGCCTCAGTGGTGAAGTAGGCGCAGAGTAATAACACGAGAAGTCTATACAATCCTGTATCCACGGCTGGGAGCCAACACGTAAAAGGAGATACACGGGAATGTCAATTAGGGCTGGTTGGGCCAGTTTAGATACAGCAGTATTTTTATTTTTATTTTATTTTTTTACTTTTTTTTTAATGTTGGGATGGGCCATGAAGTTTTTGCTCTGGGGAACACGCCCAGGTTTAGCGACCACGACTGCTGACCTACTGCAACATCATGAGCAAGCCCAGCTGATAGCGTACGATAGCGGATTCGAGAAAGCAGAGTGCCATGCCCAGGGAGCCCTATCCCAACTTCAAAAAGGGCAGAAGACATAGGAGAAAAGATAAGAATCTAAAATTTGGCAAATCCTAGGTCACTCACACTCGTGTGGATATTGGGAAAAAGTTGACCCAGTAGACTTCAAAAGTATTTGCAGTCTTCAGTGAGGCATATGCCATTGAAAAGGAGGAACTCGCTTGTTCATGCATTTCCTTCTCAAAGCTGCTAATTTCCAAAAGAGTCTCCCGGCAAAATACATAAACAGATCTGTGGAGCACATTCTGCAGGTTAGAGGGATTCGTGTGCAACACTCAGTTTTGCACCTTTTTTTTTTTTTCCTTTTTCTTTTTTTCCCTCCTTTGCCTGCCGTACATTACAGCCATCCCTCGAACACGCCGGCAGCCTGGAGCACACAGCCCCTCCCGCCGTCTGGCAGTGACTCCTCATACCCAGAACACCTACTGGGATCGGGGAGGATGAGCCCTCCTCCCCGGGCTGTTTTAGCACTACGCCCTTTCTTTTTTTCCCCAACGCTTCTAGCAACGTGGACTAACAAATATCACGGTGCCACCGTACTGAGGTGGCCAAGCGGTACCACTGAACATGGCACCATCCGACTGAGTCGCCCACGTTGGCCTCTCAGCCGGTTTCCACTAACACTCCAGCGAGTCTCCAACCCCTCTCCCCGTCAGCTGAGCGAAGCAGAACCGGGGGATGTGCGTACGTATAATCACCGAAATGACAGCAGGGCTAGTACAGTTTTATAAAATGGCAGTTTCATATGAACACATTCTAATACACCCAGCCATGCAAAACGATACCATTTTAACACGTTCTTAAGGACAGAAATAAAATACTTTGTTTTGCCTCCATCTATTTCGAATGACAGGGTCATGCAAGAGTTTTCCACCTAATCTGTACTGTGTTATAAAGGTTAAAGTCTGGATATGCGGTCTTATTGCTCCATTCTTCATATATAGGGCAGGGCTATGCTCACACCAGTCTCCCCAGGGTGTTTATTCTGGACACACGGGCTCAATACTTCAAGAGTAAACTGCCATCGTTCGGTAATTTAGCCAGCAGGTTCCCCTCGGTTCTGGGAGATGTCAGTCAGATGTCTGGTTTGGTGTTTTTTATGAAACCACACCTCCCCTCCATAGCAATTTTTCACACCCCAGCTCATCCTGGAGCTGGCCCAACTGGCCTGCGTGTGGGGCCTGATCCCGCTGTCTCTCCACGCAGTGGCTGATGCGTAGCGTTATTATTACTAAACGCTGTGGCGAGGGAAGGGGGTTCAATTCATTTAACGGCTTCTTTTTCCGCAGCAGACCGTAGCCCAGAGCCATCCCTTCGGAGGGTGGCAGTGGCTGTTAGAGCCACGGCGGCTGAGCTGTTGCAAGCGTTTTTTATTGCTGGACTCCACCAGCAAAGCTGCTCGTGACTGCAGCATGTGTTTCTGCTCTTTGACCTAGCAAAACTTACTATACCGATTTCTTTTCCTTCCTCTGAAGCCAGTGTGGCCGGGAGCCAAAAGCCTCCCTTCGCTCAGCGCTATAAACCCTCCACAAAGCGCCTTAACTTGAGAAAAGCATCCCCCTTGGGTGTCCCGCAGGTCTTGATCCACGGCAGGGACAAAGCTGAATATTGTCGAGGGCTGAGATCAGGCATGGCAACTTTTGGTTTTGCTGAAGTTGTCTTGTTTGTCTGAAACATGTTTCTAAATGCGCAGCGTACCACCAAACCCTCGCTGGGTTTTCCTGGCAGAAGCCCGCAGACCAGTGCCAGACCTCCCCGGCAGCTGTGGTTTTGGAGACGGGAACACAGACAGCTCTGCAGCTTAGGGCCACGGCGCTGGGTCACCCTTGAACACTGGCATTTGCACATAGTAAAGAACCTGTTAAGCACGAAACCATAGTGCATAAAAACGCATCATCCCTTAAGCCACGCACCTCCCCATAACGCAACACAGCAAGGCCACGCCGGGAGGCTGTTTACAGCAGCTCCCATTATCGTAAAACATTTTGTCTGCAAGGCACTGAGAAGATTGCTGAACCTTTGTCTCAGCGAGCTATTGATTTCTTCCCCACTGGTGTACCAGGAGCCGGCACGGAAGGTGTAAATGGATGAGCCTTCCGCAAGGCGGTCGCATTAAAGATTTCTGCACATTTCCTACTGGCCCAATTCAGAAGCTTCCAGGCAACTCTGATCTTCGTTCCCCAATGCAGGAATGTGGACACGCTGAACCACCACCAGTGCAAGAGCACTCCGTTTGGGTTGGGGGGGGTAACACAAAATGCGAGTAGCGGTGTATTTTGGGTTTAGAGCCTTTTGCTTGAGCTCTCTTCAGCACATACTGCAGCCCACACGTACGCTCCTGAACCCACCACCCATCCCCGTACCCTCCTCACTGAACCCAGCTCCTGAGCTCCCCTCTACAGGCACAGACCCGCTGCTTCTCCCTCCCTTAAACACCCATCCATCCACCCTCTTTTTTTCACCAGTGTCCTTTCCCTCCCTCTTTCCATCATCAGAGAGTGACCCCTTCTCTCTTGACACCCGGTCACCCTGATCGACTCCCAAGCACAACCCAAATCTCTGTCATTCCTCTTGGGAAATGTTACATGTACCCATCTCCCTAACAAGCATTCACTTTCCTAAATACACGCACGCACAGCTGTTTGCTCCAAAGCAGCCCTGGTTTTATACGTGGTTTTAACAAAGCACGTTGCCATGGGACGAACATCACGGTTCGGGGCAAGGAAGGTCACACTTTGGATTGAAAGCACATTATCCCATCAAGAAGGGGGACGCATGGGGCAATTCCAGGTTTCTGCTTCCCCGTCCCCTCTGGAGGGATTCCCCCTGGCACACTACCAAACCAGCATCTCCTAGAGCGAATCCCTGCTGTCCTAACAGGCGGCCCCAGCAGGAGCAGGGCCGGGTGCTGAGCTTCACCCTGCTCAGCGCGGCTGGGGGAGGGCACAGGCTCTGGGAGAGGACCATCTGCCCAACGCAACTAACGGGGAGAGACAGCAAGGGCCAAAGAGGAGGCAGATTTTTAGAAATCAGATTTCAGCCAGCCTGGATGTCAAAGCACGGCTTTGCACTCCTTAGCTGTCAGTCAGGGAAGCTCCTCTCTCGAAGCGGCATGTGCGGAAGCTGAACTCCTGCTCTCCTTCCTCCCTTCGGAGACCTGTTCTCAGCCCAGGATGTCTCTCTGCTGAAAGGCCGGATTGTCCCGAACTTTGGCCCTTTGCCTCTCTATCTCTGCTACTTTCAGTCTCTCCCTTCTAAGCTCGCTGCATCCTCTCTGCAAGGCGGTCCCAGACAGCTCAGCAATCTGTGCCTTTGCAGTTGCTGCGTTTTCTCAATGGGGCATTTATAATGGACTCGAGCAGATGCGGAAGCCAAAAACACAGGGTTGTTTTTTGTATTGCACCTCACGACCTCACACTGAGCAGGCTTTACGAAGCCCCCAGTACTGATGGACGTTTCAACTCTGCTATAATGAGCTGAAAAATCCCAGTCACCATCACTCCACAGCGTAAGCGTGGAGGCTACTCTGACCTCTCGCCGCCCCGCGCTGCCCGCACAGTGCTCTGGGTGCAGCAGGAGGACGCAGCACCTTCTGCCAGGCTGGGTGGTACCGCGGGGGCTGCCCCCCCCAACCCAGGGACTACCTGACAGCCCAACCCTCAGCACAGCCGCTCCGCACAAAGCCGTGGCTGTGCTGAGCTCTGCGACAGAGCACAGGGCAGCTTCTGAAAGCAGTGAGAGAGAAGTGCCACTAAGAGCCACTAACCGTGATCAACCCTGCAACTCAGATGCTCCCTCCAAACCTTGGCCCTACTCCCATCCTCTCCCGCTGGACTCCTCATCGCTATCCATGCGCAAGGCCCATCACACCTCGTGGGGTGTTAGCCGGCAGCAAGTACCTATTTAGCAATCCACTAGGGGAAAAAAAAAAACAACCCACCAAAAAGCTTTAAGCCCTGCAGGGCTCTGAGCTATACCTTCTCCTAGGAGGGACGGTGCAAGTAAAACAGGCACAGATGGGAGGGAGGACGTTCCTCCCGTGATGTTCTCGGGGCTGTTAAGAGATTTACCTGAGTGTACTCGGTGCAGCCAGACAAGTTGGACACAAAGCTGCATACATCCTCCACCGTCCATTTGCTGATGTCTTCCAGCGCAGGGCTTTCCTCGCCATCCAGAAAGAGACCTCCCATGGTGCCTGGCTTGTTTGGAGTTTGGGGGGGGGGGGTGTAGGAAGGAGGGGAGGAGAAAGAAACATAAATCATTAAAATCCCACACGGACAACAACTAGCCTGCAATCTGAATATTTTTCTCTAGCCACACATTCATCTTTAATGACCTGTCAATTAAAGCACTGGGCAGGGTCAGTTCATAGGCCTCTTCCTCCTGGAGGTCCCCAGCTTAGAAAGGGGGGCAGGGGAAAGGAAAAAATCCAAGCTAATGCATTTCATGTGTTTAATGTTCTTCAGCTGCGGGGAAGAAATGGGGGGAGGGGAGGGGAGGGGAGAGAAAAGAAAAAAAACCCTGAAGGAGTGTTTCTCCACACGCACCGCAAAGCGGAAAACTCTGACTGCCCTGTGGGTTTCTTTCCCCCAGCCCTTCTCCTGGCTACGTGCTCCGAATGATAACAGGCCCCGGCACCTCTCCCCGGTGGCCCGCTGCCTTGCCGGAGCGTGAATCACTGGAGAACGTCTTGCTCTTTTCAAAGTGTTCATTTTCAATCCACCCCAGCCTGAAATATCCATCGCATCGGTCTGCCCCAACACAGCAGAATACACCGCCCGCCGTCCACCCCGCCGCAGGAGCCGGGCATCTCTCCTGGCCCAGCATCTGACGGGTGACGGGATGACCCCTGCCAGCCCCCGCGACGCTCTGAAGACATCACAGCTCAGTTCAAGCCGATATGTCAATTCTCCGCAACGCAACAGCTGTTCAGGTCCCAGCCCTGTCAGCAGAGACGAAGGTGATGGGTTCCAAAAGGGTGGGAGAGAGCCCCCCCCGCCGCCCTGCGTCGCCAGTGCCTGACAGCACGGGACGTGCACGCGGGGAGAGAACCAGAGTGGAGCCGAGAGAGGAGCTGGAGGAGAGACACAGAGAATAAGAAATGGCGAGAGAGATGCCAGCCAGGTAACTCCTATCTGCTGTAGGGTGTAAAAGGAAAAGTGCAGAAACAAGTAATGAAGAAACCTGGCTCCAGACAACATCGCTTTGGGGGGGGGGGGGGGGAGGAGAAGGCATTATTAACCTGTGGAACTCACTGCTGCATGATATCATTTAGACCAAGATCAAAAGGACAGTTATAGGGATGTTTATAGCGGGTAGAAAAAGACTTTATGAGGGGTATAAACTGTTATGCTTCAGGGCACAAAGCAACAAATTACCAGAAAAAATATTTCTCCCAGGGGTCTATCATGACAAAATTATGTGTTCTGTAGGCTTAAGGTTTTTCCCCGAGGCGTCTGATCAGCACTGTGGATGTAATCCCTCGCTGCGACTCCTTCGCTCCCGTCCGCAGCGGGTCGGCGAGCACTTCTCCGCAACAGTGCCAAGGTAAAGGGATGCAACGCAACCGCGGTGGGGAGCAGAAGCCCAGAGGAGGAGCGGTGGCCGGTTCCCTGCGGGAACGCACCAGGTCAGAGGCAAGTGGCGCAGAAAGAGCAAACAGCCAAGCCACACGCCGAGTCCCCACTGGTGAGCTGGCGAAGCCACCGGCACCGTCCAAGGCAACAGGAAAAGCACAGGATGTACAGAGGAAGTTATCATGCCAATAAGATACTTTTAAAACAACAGCACAAGCAGCAGTCAGACGCTATGTAATCATTTCCGCTACATTTCCGCTCCCAGCTTCCTCCTTCCCTTCCCAGCCTCACCCTCCGCACTGTTCCTGCAGCTCCACCACCACGTGGGGAAGGAGAGAGCGGTGCCCGTCTGCAGCCCACTCCCCGCTGGGCACTGGACGTGCATCTCCCAGCGCAGCAGTGACACGGGGACCACGGGGCGACTGGGGAGGGACAGCCATTGCTCACAAACGGCCCCGTCCGCGTCTCTCCTTACACACACGGGCCGGCGCAAACAGCCGAGTGCCAACTCCAGCGCTGGAGCCATGGGGAGAAACAGAAGCCCTCCAAGTCCTGCTGCCTCTGCCAGCTCTACCTGTCCCTCTGGAGCAGAGACGGGGCTGTCCCGCTCTCTCCACATGCCACGGGGGCTCAGGCATCTCTTCATAGGCCGCTCTGCCAGCACTGTGTACCAGCCCGGGACCCTCAGGGCACCAGACCCTTCCTGGTCTAGTGGAAAGTGTCCCTGCCCAGGGCAGGGGTTGGAACTAGATGATCTTTAAGGTCCCTTCCAACTCAAACCATTCTATGATTCACACCCCCTTCGCATCCTTAGTCTCTACCTTCTGGCGTCCCTTAGTCCTGGCAGTCCCAGCCTTGCTCTTGCTCTGCTTGCGGCTCCCAGGAGAGCTCTGCCCGGCCGTGACGTGCCCAGCACGGAGACCCTCGCCACCCTGCGCCCCGCTGGGGGCCAGGCAGCTCCTCGCTCTCTTTGCGCCCCTTCTTCTCGCAGCTGGAACAAGCTTCAAATACTTTTGTGTGTCTGATAACAGCTGCAGAGAAAACGACCGGCTTTCCAGCAAGCTAGTCGCCCGTCGGCACGGGAGGGGGAGGCAGAGGCCGTTGCCAAAGGGCCAGCGAGCACCTTCCTTCCCCTCGCCACCCCCAGACAGACAGATGGACAAGAGCCCCTCATTCTCATTCCTATCACATTCTGTTTTCCAGGAGACAAACTCACAGCTGCTTACGTTAAAATTCACAAAACACTCAAATGGGCTGAGGGCTTTTTTTTTTTTTTCTTTTTTTTTTTTTTTTTTCTTTTTCACGGGGGGGT
>NW_009649449.1:2126342-2127066 GCF_000708025.1 Charadrius vociferus | reverse complement strand
TCCTCCTTTTCGAAAGAGCGGCTGCAGCTTGGTAAATAGAGGAAAAGAAACTGAACTCAATTATTCCAGGCACAGTCAATGCTCGGGCGAGACACCTCCATCTGCAGCCAGAGCGAACGTCTCGGAGGGGATCTGACTGTAACAGCCAACTGCTTTAAAATTAGGTACTTCCTTATTCCAAAAGCCAGCCAAGGATTGAATTGCAGCATCCCAGTGCTTGGGAATGAATCCTCCAGTCACCAGCCAGCCAGACCCATCCTCAGGGTTTAACCTCAGCCTGCACGGCGAGGCTGGTGAGTCCCCGCCAGTCACGCACACCTCGCCAGGTCCCCGCCAGCGCGGGCAGAGATTTTTGCCCAGATGCTGGGCTCACAGCTGGCAGGGATGAGGGGAGAGGCGTAAGGCTTCCCTCCGGTCCCTCTCCTGCGCCGGAACCGCACTGAACGCGGGATCGTTCGCAGGGTTACTGACATCGCCGGCTGAGCTGGGTTAGCAACCGCTTCTCCTACAGAAGCCCGTCTCCTCTGTGGTTTTCTTTCCTTTGTCTCTTCGTGCCCCCAGAAGAAAGGGAGGGAGAGGTCCAGACGCGCACAGACGCACACACAGTCAGCCTGCTGTGTCCAAGAGCGAGGGCAAGGCAGCCCCGCTGTATGGGAACAAGAAATATTTTCCACGTACCCACACACAGAGAAATATAATACGGCCAAAATATTTATCTCGGAGA
>NW_009649449.1:2123908-2126285 GCF_000708025.1 Charadrius vociferus | reverse complement strand
ATTCTTGGGAGGGGGAAGGTAAATACCAATACTTTGGGTTCTGGCCTATTAGCAATTTCTGTGCCACAAAACTTAAAAGTTAAAGGGTAGAAATCTACTTCCACTGAAGTTAGTGGGAAAACACCCCTGTTCCCTGCAGAAAAGCCCAAAATCTCACGGTGAGCGCAGAAGAGCTCAGCCCTAGTGGCTCCAAAGCCTTAGTCCCCATTCTGCGTACTCAGCACCCCCGAAGTGGGGGCTGTAGAGCCTGGTGTTCAGGTGTCCCCCCTGCCCTTTTGCTCCCACCTCAGCTGTGTCAGCGGACCGAAGTCAGCAGATGCAGGAATGACCCCAGGAAGGACTTCTGCAGGAGGACACGGTAGCTGTAGCTCTCTGGCCTCGGTGCGTACCTCATTTGCAACGAGTACAGGACCAGCCCTCAGCACACCGCATCCAGGCACCGGCCCTTTCTCATTTGAAGATGCCGAGAGCAGAAGGGCTCCTGTCCCTCCTCGGGAAGATACCGCACCGCCTGCTCCATCTCTGCGCATGGCTGCACCCACTCGCCACTGCTCTGGCAGTTTGGAGGATGATAACAAATAGGTGCCAAGTGGCTAGAAGGGACGCACCTTCTATTATAATAATGACATGTCACTGGATCCTGCTGGACTGCGAGGATGCATAAAGGGCAGCATCTATTCCCTGCCAGGCCTCCTCTGTCTTGCTCTGTGATAAATGAGGGTCCGAGAGACTGGTAATGGATTACAGAGCATTTCACCAGATGGGGCCCAGCGTGAAGGGACTGAAAAGAATCCATCGTCCCAGGCCAGTGTCGTGTAGACAGGTGTCCACGTAAAAGCCCTCGCCACCCATGCCGCAATCCATTTATAATCTTCCTCCCTCCTCCTGATATCCAGCTGCTCCAGAAGAGAAGCCAAAGGCTGAACGGGTCAGGGAGAGCAACCCTCTGGCCAGCCCAGCGAGGGAAACCTCTGCTGCGACGCCAGCGGCCGGGCTGCAGCGGGGCTGTCTGCTGCAGGGAGACATGCGAGGTGTTGTTCCTGGCATCACAGGAGCCAATTCAGGTGCCAACCGGGAGACCAGCGCACAAAGCAAACCCACTTGGAAATCAGCCCCTCTACGGGTTTAATCAGTTTTGCTACCACTCTCTAACCCCTCTCCCCTTCCTCCCGGTGCAGACACCCCCTCCTTCCCGCACGCCGGAGAGGGCTCGGGTCACGCAGCGGCACTGGAAGGCTTGCGTTAATTGCTCTCCAGACTACAGATCGATAGAAGGATTTTAGCCTCCTGCACACTCCATCCTTCACCTTTTCCAAAGGACGGGGCTGGAGGAGGGGAGCAAGGCTGCTGAAACCTTGACGAGATGAGGTCATCGAGCAGCCGCCAGATCCCCAGAAGGCAGCTCAGGGAATCGACCCAGCTCTGGCTGCCTCATCGATATTCTTCTTCCCAGTAGGGACAAAAAACAGCTCTCTACCTCCGAAGCTGGAGCCTGCCCTTGCTGGAAGACCAGAGGAGCCACCTGAAACTTGGTGGGCATTTTCTGCCAGCCACTTCCCTCCTCTCCTCCCTTTGGGCCTGCCCCCTTACCTGCCTTGTTCAGGTGGTTAACTTTACAATACCAGCCTCCACGTACAGCACAACATCCTGACCATCCCAGCCAGAAGAGCAGTCCTTGTGCAAAAAAGAAATCATCTGGCACCGGGGGAGAGGTGGGAGCAGTTCTGTCTGTCTATCTTGAGGTGGTTCGTGTTCCCCAAGCGCGAAAAATAACACATTTTTCATTGACACACGTTACCCCAGCACAGCCCATGATCCCCGCAGCATCTGGATCAATACAGCCCTCAATATTTCGGCTGCTGAACTCCCAGCTCTCCTATCGACCCGCTGTGCTGTGCCAAACAAGATGCCCTGTCTTCCCAAGCCTGTTTCAGGTTTGAGCTTTTGCTATGGAGTTGTACGGTGCTCGGCACAACAGGGCCTAAATTCAGTGCTGCGGTCCCGCAAACGGGCAGTATTAACAGCCACGACAACACGTGAAGCTCGCCAAAAGCAAAAGAGCCCTCAGGAAAAGACCTACAGCTCTGGAACGGGCTCCACAAATCAGAAGTGCCTGGAAACCGGGCAGTGAAACACAGCCCTGATCTTTGCCGAGGCCTCAAGACACGACTGTGATATAAATTCGAAGTGATAATAATAAATGGCCTATTACAGTAACTCGCGCATTGCTGGGGGAGGGAGGAAACCCATCTACAATCCAGGCCTCCCTGCAGAGCCTCACACAAGCGATGAGCACCACAGAGCCGCGCGTTTCCCTTTTTAATGGCCGGGAGAAAAAGGCTCCTGCGAGGAAGCCTCAGCAGCCCAAGGCAGCAGG
>NW_009649449.1:2111914-2123701 GCF_000708025.1 Charadrius vociferus | reverse complement strand
TTATCATGTTGGCCACCTGCCTGTCATAGAAAAATCGCTTCCTCCTTCCTGGTCGGGAGGCAGCTCTAATGAGCGATGGGCAGCCACGTTCACAACCGCGGCAGCTCTTTGCATAGAAAACAGGCAGCCTCAGCGACCCACATGCCGTGCCCCCCCCCTTCCTCCCTCCTCCATGTGGCAGGAGGTCCTACCTCCTGCTAATTGCTCAGCCAAGTAATTAGCTGAGGCAGATTTTGGCTCTCGGCTAGGCTAGCGGGGCTGCCACCCTGCTCTGCCCACAGCAGACCCCTGGGCAGACCAGCTATGAGGGTCTGAAACCCCAGTTTGCATCACCTGCACTCACCGCTCCCGCCTGGCTCCAGCTGTGCCTGCCTTTGCTGCTCATCTCCATCGCCCAAGGGACCGCGCCGCTGGGGACCAGAGAGCTGGCAACGACTTCCCTGCCTGCCTGTCCCATCCAACAGGCACCAGTCCAGCCCTACCAGTGCCCCTCAGACCGAGAGATACACCACAGGCAGGGCAAAGAGCCCATCTACCCCTGTCCTGGAAAAGGAGCCCAGCAGTGGTAACTCTGACACCCCCGAGGGCACGGGGCAGCCAGGATGTCTAAGTCACTGCTAGGGAACTCTTTTGACACCCCATCACAAAGATGCTGTCTCACACACTACCCAGGAAACGTCCCAGATACGACACTCGGTAGGGAGGAAAACGCTGCAGCCTTAATCCTTCCTTTCCCTCTCGAAGCACGGCAATGCACGGAGGGAGAACCGAGCACGTGGGAACCAGCCAGCCGCCCCCCAGCCCCGCACGTCCCCAGCGCCATCTGCACCTCTCCCTGCAGAACGGCCTTCCCCTGGCCCCCAGCCCGCGGCCGCTGCCCACGCAGGGCAGGTCGCCCCGGGAAGCTCTCCTTCCTCTCCTTTGGCCTGCTGTATCTTGGTGTTTCTCTCCAACCTGGCCCCTCCAACCCTCGCTGCTTGGAAACCCCGTGAGTGCGGCCCAACGCTCTTTACAGCCTTTCGGATCACCCTTCCAGGTACAATACTTCCGGCCCTTCACTTTGTAGGCCAGCACCTTGCAGCCATTAATAATTTTTGTGGCCTCTTCCTGAAGCCCCCTATAGTTTACTGGCATCTGTCCTGAAACACATGAAGGCCCAACCAACTGCAAGATCCATCACACTGCGATCTCCCGTCTCACGTGCTTGGGACTCCCTTTGTCCCTGCCGGCTCTCTTTATGACCTTTGATTTGCTTCATTGCAAATCAAGTCCTTTATACTAATTAAAAGAAGGCGCTTGGTTCCCTGCACAGAAGAAAAGAAGTACAACCATACTGCAGAAGAGGAAGGGGGAAGAGTCCCACTTTTAGCACTCTGCAAAACATGTTGCTGCTCCAACCAGTAACTCGGCGCCAGGCCCCCACGCACTCACCTGCATGGAAGTACGGGCTCATCGTGTAAGGGAATCCGAAGGGCAGCGGCTGAGGTGGTGGGATGGAGGCTGGCGGGAGGTATTTCACCTCATTTTTGTTGATGCCTGGGCCAAGCAAATGGCTGGGGGACTCGGCGCTCGAGGAGCTGCAGGGGGCATTTTGGCCAGAAGCCGCTTCACCCAGCTCCTTGGCCCCTTCGCAGACTTTCCCCGTCTCTTTGCACTCTTTCAGCTCAGCGGCCGAGCTGCTGCTCTCAGCCTTCAGGCTCTCCGGCTTCTCATCGCTCACATCCGCGTCGCTCTCAGAGTCCTTCATCTCCTCATCGTTACAGTCTGGCACCCCGTCCCGCGCCCGGGGCTCCGCCAGCTCCTTGGCCTCGCTCAGCCCCTGCGGCTCGGCGCGGTGGTGTGCCGATTTCCGACTGCCCCGCCGGGGCTGCTCCTTGGGCGGCGTGGCACTGCTGGGGACGCTGGGGTTGAGGGAGAGCAGCGGAGTGTTGTTGTGCCGCAGCACCAGCATGGCGTTCCTCCGGGAGAGCTCCTCCCGCAGCGGGTGGCCCTCGGGGATGTCGTGCACGTTGCGCAGGGCCGGGTGGTCTGGGGGCAAGCCGGGATGCAGGCTCAGCGGGTCACCAGCCAGTAGCCTTTGCCTGTGGAGATTCTCCAGCTCCTTCTGGCGGATGATCTCAGCCGACATCTCCAACCTAAATTGGGAGAGGCAGAGAGGGAACGTCGAGGCGGGTGCTCTGCGCGTAACTTGCTACCCTCCCAGCCACGCTGAACCAGAGCATGCGGGATCAAGGCGTCACCTCCACACCCACACGTGGATTCCATGGGTCTCACCCGGACACCGCTCTGTTGCCTCTGCACAGCTCACCCAACACAGCACCCCCCATTAGCCTGCTGCCAGGAAAGGGAAGGAAAAACCCAACCCCAGCACAGGCAGGTGAGTCCTCTGCACTCTTTACCTTGCCAGGTTTTGCTTTCGTAGCATCTCTTGCTGCCGTGCAAACATCTCTGCTTGTGCCGGCTGTAGGAACCCGTAACCTGGGGACAGGGAGAACAATATGGGGTTATTAATCTCAGCATTGACTCTTTGTTCACTCAGGGCCGGCTCCCCAGAGGGCTAACTGAGCAGGAAAGGGCAACTGAGAGCTGCCTTTCTGTTCTAGAGCCCATCTACGCCCTCACTCCCGAGGCAGTGCAGCCTGCTGCCGAAACATGGGACCGGGGAGGCCGGCGGGGATTCAAAGAGAGAGCAGCCAAAGCGACCTGCTCCTATCACTGCAAAACGAGGGTGAGGTCAGCACAACAGCAACAGGGAAACACAGAAAATGTGTCTGGGCTGTTTGGCCAAAGGACAAGTTCGTCACAGCCTGCACCTTCCCGCTGACCGCAAGCATTTCTTACGCACTCACCTGGTGTCTGGCACAGAGCCGAAGGCACCCCGAGGAAAGGAGGTCTCAAGTGGGGGCCCAGGGCAATATGGGGCGCATTCTGGGGTGAAAGCAGAGGCGGCGGGTGGGATATCTCCCTGCAGAAATCAGAAAATAAATTCATGTTGAAAACTCGGAGGCTCCATCCACAGCACCCAGAGGGCCCTGGCTCGGGAAGAACATCCTCTCTGCAGATAACCCGTGTTCTGTACCGGCGGCTGTTCTGAGACAGAAAGATTCGCCCATACACAAAACTTTTAAAAGGGAGAGGAAAAAAGAAAAGAAGCAGAACCAGAAGGGCAAGAAAGCAGCCAGGACTCCATAGGTCCCACATACTTCCCAGTTTGATACGTTTGCTTCCGTGGCCTTTCAGCTGGGCTGTTCAAAGGGCTGTTGGCTGCCCAGGGCTAGCAAAGGCAAGGCTGACCACGCTGCATCTGCCTGTCCCCTTAGCAAGCTTGGGCTTCTGTTTCAACTACCTTACAACTGAAAAGGCATTCTGTATTTTGGGAGCTGGAGAGCGGGTCTGGGAAGATCTGAGGGCATCACTGGCATGCCTTGCAAAAATCACTGTCCCAGCTGGGATGAGAGGCGATCTTTAATTCTGGAGAGAAAAGCTCTAAGTGTGGACGAGAAAAGACACAGACAGGAGACTTGGGGGGAGGGACGTGAGCAGGAAGTGCCACGGGGTCAGTGGAAGGGAGTTTGACTGGCAAAGGGGTGGGTGATGCTGGCCAGAATGGGTAGAGCAGACGTAAGGTGACAAGTAAGCTGGAAGAGGCAGGTTTGAGGGGTGGAGAAAGAGGACAATGCCTGGAAGCAAGGCAGGTAGCGCTTGCTTTCTTCTGGGGGGGTGGGAGGGATGGGAAGAAAAAAGAAAAAAAAAAAAGGCAGGAAGGGAATAAAAGCCAAGGTCTCTTCCATTAGTCAAATCCGCCCTGGGAGCCTGCAAGCAAATCTCTGCTTTCCGGCTACACGTCTCTTAATTCCTTTTGATGGCCACTTACAACATTATTACCTTCACCAGGGCATCTAGAGGCAAAGCCAAGCGCTGTGCCGTTCATTTTCATTTTACAGTATCTCCCTATAAAATCTGCTTCAGGAGAGACTGGAGGGCAAGAGAAAGGGAGCAAGAAGGTGCACGTGACTTTGCAACAAACAGACCGTACGCACAACCGTGCTCCCCCTTTCAGTGGGGGGATGACGGGCGAGTGTGGGCTAAGGTGAGAACCCGAGCCATCCACGCCCTCATCCCACACCGCTGGGGACGGCTTACCACCACGGCTCACGAAAAGCCAGACAAGGTCTCTTTGGGGATGAGGTGGGCAAGGAAAGGATTCCTGTCCTTTCCCTAGATTTTCCCAGGGTAGTTTTACCCTTATTCGATGCAACAGCCACTGCAAAACACTGCCACACGCTGATCCACAGCGCAGAACGGGATCTCCCCCCTTCAAAATTCCTCCTTCTCCCTACCCCTCGCCCATCTGCCTGTCCCTGCCTCCCCCCTTCCCGTCTGTCTCTGCTCCCCTTCTCCCCTTCCCCTGGCTGTCTCCGTCTCTCCTTTCCTCCTCCTTCCTCCCCTAGCTCTCCTCTAAACTAATTGCACAGCTCGCTGTGTCTGGAGGAGAGCCACAGATCGATCCGTCGCTGTTGAAATGTTAATGCTAATCGTATAACCGCTCCGCCAGCACCTCGCACTTCAGTGGCAGCTCCAATTAATCTCAGGTAACGCAGCGCGCGACCTTCGGCTCAGAGCCGGGGCAGCAGCCAAGCGATGCTCATGTAATTACACCATGAAGTGTGTAATCACCTGCCCTAATCCCCGAGGCCTCACAATTAGCCGAGGCCTCGGTCGCTGGGCTGCCAAGTGCTTTGCCACCCCGGACAGCCTGCAGATGAATAACGGACAATTAAAGCGGCATGACGGGGGCTAGGAGGTGTCCGTTCGATCGTAATTAGCTGTAATCATGGGGAGACGAGCCTGGCAGACGTGCTGTTCGTTTTATAAGAAGCAATTTAGGAAATCAAGTCGCTTTTAACCATTCCATGGCCAAGCAGGCAGCGGCCATGCCCTCCCTGTCTTTTATAAACACAGAAAAGGGGATCCTGTACGGGAGATAACAACGCACAGAAGCCGCAGGTGCAGGCTGCACGCAGAGAGCTCAGAAGGAAATGTTAAAAACAAAGAGAGCTCCTAGATTTTAGCCAAGACGAGACAAACCGTGCCCAGGAAGCATACTGTTTGATGGGGACTGGAACTGGGCACTGGAAAATAAAAGGTTCTCCCTTTGGTGGCAGCCCAATGTTAATCAGAAGCTATTTTTATGCTTTAATGTTGCACTACAGGGCCTAACTTTGATCCCGAAGGAATTCACATCTGCTCGAGACCCTGAAGTTCATTCCCTCCGTCCTCTCATCAGAGCCGTGCAGCTTCCCTGCCTTTCGGGGCGAGGGATCAGCTCACCCTTTGGGCTGGCCAGGGAGAGGTGGGAAGGGGAAGGGGGGGGTGGCAGGATGAAGGAATTGCTGCGGGACCTGATCACGCTGCCACACACACGGCCGAGCACAGCAGCCTGCGGTGGCTTGGAAGGGGCTGCAAGAAATGCATCAGGAATGACTTCGCACGCGAGAGGTCCGTCGCTGCTTATGTTACACACACAGCACACGCTGAGGATGAGCCCAAAGGTTTAGAAAATTCAGGGAGACACATTTACACACACTGTCACCATGTCTGCCTGACGCAGCAGACGGCACAGAGAGCCCCAGAGTTGTTCTCTCAGCGATGCTGGAGCTCTCCACCAAAGGTGTGTAAGGCAAAGCTGCTGGGTGAAGCCGGATAAACAGGACCAGCCAAGGGTCCCGCGACTGCCCCCCCTGGAGTCTGCGGCCTGAAGTCAGAGAAGGGAGGCTGCGTAAAGCCAAACACGAAGGAGTCATTGCACCTCTCCTGCCATCCCCCTAACCCTCAGCATCAGTAGGCAGCTTAAAAAGAAAGCAGGTAGGATCATAAATATTCAGGGGACAAGGGACTCTCCTCCCTGCAGGCAGGCTGCTACTCCCCAGCTGATGCTGCAGAGCACGAGGGGCAGTGCTTCACACCACCACGAAGGACAGAGGCTTTCTGCCACCCGCAAACCCAGGCTCCCGGCCGTCCAGGCACCGAACCTGTCGGAGCCTGCCACTGCTCCCTTCCAGCCCATCTGCCCGGTCCTTGGCACGGAAACCTGGCACAGGAGGGAGGGAGTACAACCAGTTCACGTCCTGGCACAGAGCTGGGAAGCCCTCCCAGGCTGCCTGGGACAGATACAGCCAATTGCTTCCAAGCAAGCTTGGAAATGAACTGGCAACCCCAGAGTAAAAAGCCCCAGAGACCTTAACAAAGGCTACTGTGCTTTTAGACAGACGTGCACCAAAACACAAACCCTTGCATCTTTTCTCAGGTACGTATCAGCCTTCGTCCCGCCATTAATTTCCTTCCTCCTCTTCTTCCACCTCTCAGAGCAAGGGCTGAATTACAGTCCCATACTCTGACAATGTGAATTTAGCCCCTGGCAATTACATCTGATAAGCCTTGTCCTTACCTTGCAGAGAGCAATTCTGTGTTACTGCATATTCCTCCACCCCCCCCCCTTTTTTTTCCCCCCCCTAACATGCCAGCTGGAGGCTTGTGAGCAGGGTATTAGGGGATTTGCACTGCATGCTGCTAAATTTGATATGTCCTTTAACAGGAGACAAATGGTTCACAAGGCTTAAAAAGTATCGACTTTTCTTTAACAATAAGCACTAATGGCCTTCAAATAATCAATATTTAAAGTCATTATGGGGTTACACATTATACTGTTAAAACCAAGCCTTTCACTTTAACCCCATCATATCCTCCCAAGCCCAGAGCAGCGCTCCCCCCTGACTCACTCCGAGCTCAAAAGGAAGGCTCGGAGCACAGGCTGTGACTGGAGATGTGAGAGGGTCAGGAAATGCAGATTGAAACCGGCAAGGCATGGAAATAAATTTAGAACGGATGGGAGAGGGGGAAAAAAAGAACGCATGAAAGCTCTGCTTTCTTCTGCTTTGCATTTGATAGGAAGAGACACTTTAAACCTGAGGTAATAGGCAAGCAGCACACAGCTCCTTGCTGGTTCGCCATCCGCAGACACTGTCTGTGCCAGGAAGGGAAAATAAATAAAATGAAAGGGCTTTCTAAAAATGGTGTTTGGGATTTCCAGGCAGAAGGAGACACATACTGGCACTGCCCTTCTAGGGCAGCAACCAGGCGTGGACACAGAGAGGGTCTGGTTTATGGCTGCCAGGGGAAATCGCTCTCTCAAAATCCAAACTGCTGCTAAAACCAAATTAGTTAAATCGGGTCAAGCTCTTTGGCCTTTGCTCTGCGTAACATTCAGCCAGCTGGGATCGGGTAAGGAGCCCTCCCAGTGCAAAAAATTGGAGAATGAGCGATACAGCATTCAGAGTAGAGTGGGATGAGAGGCTGGGGAAGGTAAGAGTAGGAGAGAGGAGAATGTGCCCAAGGAGCCCAGGAGAGAAAAGGAAAGCCTGTATGATGCAAGGGGGAGGAAGTAGGTGGCGAAAGAAAAAATGATAGCAACAGCAGATGGAAAGAACCCAATCCAAAAATCCTTACTGGGTATTTCAGGCACATCTTTGCACAGAGAAAGGCCTCTGGCTGATGCACAATGTTTGTCAGCTCTCTGCAACGGAAGGGCAATGCGTGCATCTTTGAGACCCTGCGGCTCCCGCTCCCAGAACATTCTAGCCAAAGGGCTCAGCTTCCCAGGACCCCAGCAGATCAGGATGCTGATGGCATCTCAGGCAGGCAGTATTTCTTGCTCTTTGGCATTCCTCCTGCCTTCACCCCATAATTGTCTATGGTCCGGGAAGATGCACTGTGTCCCTGATGCTTCTTATAGACAGTACCAGACAGTTGGATGCTATTACCAAAGTATCTGCCTCAACACTTGCCCTTTCTCCGACTATAATCCGCCTTCTCCCCCCGCTGCGAGAGGGGCAGGTTCTCGCACACAGACCCCATGCCATATACTGTACCCATGTGAAGAAGCTCCTAGAAACTCGTAACACCAAACTGATGCATCATACTAAGCCCACCACACCAATCACACTGTCAGGCAGCTCATCCAGCCTAGTCTGAGCACCTGCGCAATGCCTTCCATCGGCAGGGTATAAAAGATTTTCCCTAAAGTGGGGTGACGGCATGCGTTCCCTGCGCCTCACACACACCAGCCCGCTCTGTGAGAAGCTGTCTGCTCAGTTCAAAGTCGAGAGTATAGTAAGGAGCAAGTTCTGCAGCACATACCAGGAGATGAGCACCTCAGGTAAGAACACACCAGGCCAAATGACCCCAGTAAAACCAAGTACATTGCCAACAAATTTTGGAGACAGGATCCAAGGAGTAGGATCCAAGCAGCTCTGCATCTCAGCAGGGTGCAGCCACCTGCCAGTTTTGCAGGAGACACAGCACTTTGGAGATGGGAAGTACTCCAGGCTGGAGTAGTTACAGTGACACCTTTTAGTTGTATACCCCTTTCCTCTTCCAAGTCTTTTTATAACACTGAACTCAAAAATCTTTTCAAACAACCCGCCAGGTCCTGACACGCTATAATCCAAGTCTGAATCAATCTAGAGAAGGATCTGGGAAACCAAAACCATGAAACCAAACGGATTCTCAAGCCTACAGCTTGAGTCTGCTTTTGGCAAGGCATACCAGTTCTACTAATCCTTTTTGACAATGATGAGGAAGCTGGAGCAAAGAGATGATGGGACCACCTCTCTGCTAAAAGGACCTTGGAACCTCGTCCAAGAAAATCCGTATTCGGTGTGTCTGCGTGCACACATGTGTGTATCATCCCCTTCAGAGCCAGAACCCAGCTGCCTGCCTTGTGCTTAGTGACACTAAACCTACCAGCCTGTGTTTGACCAGCAAGGATGGATGACATGTCTGGACATACCTGTCTTCCCAAGTGTTCCCTAGCTCAGGCTCATCACCCCCCTCTTCACACCTGGAAACTGGAAAACTACATATATAGTTCCCACTACCAGGCGAAGATCTCCACATTCCTGTCATTGCAAAAATAGCAGCACCGCCCCGATAAATAAAACCGGGTCACCAGTATTGGTTTTTCCCCCCTTGCTTTCCCAGACATAATGGCTGAAGTCTGGAGCGGCTAATTATTCTTGCCCACAAAGCTGCTGCACTTGAGAGCTGACCTGATCCCCACAGATCCCCCGAAAGGAAGCTGAAATGGAATTTTAACACCATGCCAAACAGTTCACATCCCCCTGCATCATACGTTATTACTTCTGCTCCTGGGAAAGGAGATGCTGTAAATCTACCTACAGTTTGCCTACGTACGTGAGCCAGCTCCCTCCATCGCCTTCTCCTCTGTCAGTGCCTACCTGAACCTTTTACAATTTCTATACCTTCATAATAAAGGTGTACAGAGGATGCTTTGATTTACCCTGTTGACAAAGACCATGGCAGCCAAGTACAAAACCCAAGGCTAACAGCAACAGGGAGAATGGAAGGGAGAAATTAACCCATACGGTGTTTTACTGCTGTGCAATACGTGGCCACGGCTCCTCCTGGCATACCTAAAACCACCCATGGTGTTTTGGCAAAACAGCAAGAAACAGTTTGCATGTGACAGCTCCAACCAGGCCACTTCTGAGAGGGAGTACAGTGACAAATGCCGACCCTTAGTGACACTCAGGTGGCTGCAGAGCTCTGGGGAGAAATAACGATGATGCGAACTAACATCAAGCAGACTTACCAAGTCATGACTATGGGGCAGAGCTGTAGCTTTCCGTTTCCCAGCAGGACTTCCTAATGATGCTAACTGAGGATTATCACACCGGAGAGGCTGGCCAAGGAGGCAGCCCACACAGGGCCTTCTCACACCCTCCTTGTGGGAGCAGACAGCTGCAGAAAAAACAGGCAGTCTGGTCTGCCTTGCCTTGGCATGGCGCTAAAAGGAAGCATGGGACATGCCCAGCCCCAGCCAGGCCCACCATGGTGACATTCCACATGGTTTGTCTCAAAGCTCCTTGGAGAACAGCTGGTCAGGTCTGAGGCGGGAGCAGTGTGGGAAAACAAAACCAGGGCTGATAACGTGCTATGAGCCTTGCTTCAGCCTGCAAACTCTCGGGCAGAAAGGAGACTACAGACCACACAGCACAGAGAAAAAGACAGTTTCTTTGTTTCGTTCCCACCAAACACAGCCACAGGCTGGTCTTGCTTATAGGCAAACAACTAGACCTTTACAAGTGGGGGCAAATATCCTTGCTCCACGCAAGATGCCACATTATACTGCTCTTTGAACTGAGGTGCTCAAAGGCCTTCCCAAACATTGAGTACAACCTGCTTTCAAAATGCGAACCACTGTCACCGTGCAGTAAGAGAAACTGAAACAGAGTGACTCCTGCCAACTTAATCCAAGGGTTCCACAGATATTTCTCTCAATGTCAAAGGCAGGTTGTGTTCCTTTCCCCCCTCACCTTGCCAGGATTTCCCTCTCACTTATGCCAATACAACTATTCATAGGGCTACTTGGAGAACCGAATCAAGATGTAAAATAGTGGTCTTTTCTAACTGTCGCTCCTGGCCTTCAGTCTCTGTCTGCTGAGCTGGCGAGTAACTTCTCTCTCCCTCCCATAACTGGGGAGGAACACCGCCCCTAATTCCAGTACTCTGTTTAAACTGCTAGATAACACCCTCTTCCCAAACGATTTAACGCTTCCTGGCCCAGCCCAGCTCCATTAGCTAGAACACCTGTCTGGCAGCGGCAAGTACCTCTGGATATGATACATATCTAATTCATTTTCAGTTTGCTCCTCCTGTGTGCACCACCTCCCCATAACCAACCTCCACCCTTCCGTACATGCCTTTTCAGCCAGGCCTCCGGCTGGCCTGGCGCTTCTCCAGCCCACACATAGCTGAAGAACTTTTCCCGATGACTGGCTGCACTCAAACTCGTCTATCTCTGCATTCCTCACAGGTCTGCCTACGATCCACACGGACTTGGGTTGGATTTTATTTGGTGGGTTAGCCAAAGTACACCCTGCAGGAGAAAGGTTTACCAGCACTGCCCAGCCCCTCCACATTGCAAACCCATCGGTGAGAAAGAAGGAAAAACAGACAGGATCTCCAAGGCTATAAACCTGGGGGGATAACTTTGAACTCAACACATGCGTACACGTGTTATAGAACTAATATTACAGCCTGCTGCCTGCCCCCACCCCAAGATGAAAGCCAAAAAAAGTTGAGATACTGGAGCCTTTCATGGCTTGTCCCGTGATACCCAAAGCCTTTGCATCCCCGTGGCTGCCAGGCCCTCTCCCGCCTCTGCGATCCTTGTCAGAAACGCATGCAGCCCTAATTTAATTTCCTTCTGAAGTTCTTGATTGCAGAGGGAATGGTTTATGGCACAGAGCAAGATAAATGAGCTAGAATTTGGGGGGGGAGAAGGGAAGGGGGGAGAGAGGGAAATTGGCTTTCTAGCACTCCTATCAGTGATAAAGCCATAACTCCTTCTTCCTCAAAAAAGAAAATTTCTTCTCTTTCTATTCCATGCTAGAGAATTCATTCTCTCTCATTATCTTGGGATGCTATAAAATGCAAAACTTAAACACCTTCACTTGCTCCGTGCCGAAGAACAGGTAAGAGCCTGGCATCTGCTCTGGAGGTCCAAGGCAGGACTGGGATGGCTCCCACCTCCCAGCCAGTCACCAACCTGGGTGTGAATGCCTGTGTGCACCAGCACAAACCACCTCTGCGCACAGACACCCCAGCGTGTGGCAGGTACGCCTGCAAAACTGCGCTTCTGCACCTGCGTGACGCCCGAGGGAGAGGTTAGCGCTTCAACGGGGCAAATCACACCTGCCCCCCCCC
>NW_009649449.1:2103687-2110814 GCF_000708025.1 Charadrius vociferus | reverse complement strand
CGGGCAGCGCTCTGCGCCCGGGACCCCCGGCGGGGCAGCATCCCTCCTGTCCCCTCCCTAACACCAGGGCCCAGCATCTCCCACTGTGAAGCTTTCCAGGCCCCAGCATCTCCCGCTGCTGCCAAAGCAGGGGCTGGGGGGCTGTTTCCCTGGGTGGCCCCTACCCTCTCGGCCGGGGGGCACCCACCTTCCCTCACTCACCTAGCTGGGGGGCACCCAGCCCTGTTACCCGCACATCAAGGGCTGTTCTCCTAACCTAAGCATGCTGGAGGCCCCCAGCCAGCCCCCCAGAGCCCAGGGGATGCTCAGCCCTGGTCTGGGCACAGGAAAGTAAAGGGCTGGACCACAAAGCAGACGAGGATGGGGTACAGAAAGGGGCCCCTTGCAGCCTTTGGCACAACACTTTCATCAGACCTTCGGCTGCAGGTCAGAAAGAAATGCACCCCTCGTTAAACCTGCACTGCCATGGTACCACTGCAGAACCCTCTACCCGTTACCCAGGCGGACTGTGCAGTGACAGGTTACACACGTGTGGGTGTCACTGTAGACATGCTGCCCAGGCCAGTGCCGCATGACGGACAACACAGGCATGGCCAGATACACCACAAGCACACGTTAACGGGGATCACAGCGTACTCCAAGGAAGAGCAGGGCATGCAAGTACAGCTGGCTTGTTATCCCACGTGCCTTCTCAGGCAACAACGCAGGTGGAGAGACCCATGAGAAGGTCTAGTGACATGGACACCGCCACCAGTTGGACTGATAGAGGTTTTTTTCCAGAGTGCTGCCCTCTCACAGTTAAGCATCAGTCCCTATACCTGTTTGAAAACACCCTATACACAACTTGCTTCTATCCCACAACAAAACCTCCGCTGCCATTCACATGACACACAGGAAATGCAGACACACAGATGCGCACTTAGAGGAAACCTTCATACACTCACTGTGTACCACTAAAGGAAACCAAAACACAGCTGGGGAGAGGAGGAGAGGAAGATTTATCTTAATGAACACGCCCTGGTCACGATCAACTCACATATTGAGATTTCAAAGCACTCCACATCCAGCAGAATATTAGTCCTCTCCCCAAAACTGATTCATAAAGCCAGGTTAATAAAAGTGCTGCATGAGCCTGGTAACGATACACTTCCCATCTCCTTGCCTTCCTTCATACCACCACACTGTTTGCCTTTGGTTCTGGAAAGCCCAGCCATCCGTACTCCTATAGCCCCAAGATGTGGCCAGCCCAGCTTGAGCTCTACCCACCGCTTCATCCAATATTTTGGTGATGGTCAGGGCTGAAGCCCCGTGATGGGACTGCAAGTTGAGGTGCAAACGCTTACACAGCTGCTATTTCTGCTGGCACTAAGAAGGATGTTAGTACCTGAATGTTTCTAGCCACATGCACGCACGCACAATCCCCGTCCCCACACCCCCAAATGAGGGGACAAACATTAAAACGACGTACAATTTTGAACTGCAAAAGTATGTAAGAAATAGTGAAACAACAAACCCCATCAGATCACATAAAAAGCCTAGAGAATTCTCCGAGCCAGGGACCATGCACCTCCAATGTTTATAAATTAATTATCTGAAAAACCCAGGTCACTCCTTATTGCCACAGCCCCTGAATTTTAGAAGTCTGGCGTGCAGCCAATTCCAGAAGCCGCATTGATCCTGAATGACCGCAACAACCCCCCGCACGCACACCCTCTCCTCTCCTCTTTCTCTCCCTCCTTCCCTCCCCTGCGCCCCTACCCCCTCGCACAGCCCCCCCCGAGGATCTGTTATTTACAATCCTGCACTCTGACAGTTGGGAAATCAGATTGATTGACAGGGGGACGCTGGCGGATGGAGGTTCCAGGCACGGAGACAGACTGAATTCAGAATGTGGGATGAATGCCACTGGGAGAATGGGGGCGGAGGAGGCGGGGGGGGGGTTGAAAAGCAATTAAAAAAAAAAGATTTCTAAATTATTAACATTTTTTAAATTATTAATGTTATTGGTGCCTCCATGTGAGCCCGCAGATAAACTGCGCTTTGTACTGGCACTAATAATTTATAGCCCAACCAGAGCCCTGTGGTGTGGAGACAATCCAAAATACACGAAGTTTTGTCTTGTCAATGTTACACGAGAGAGTCTGTCTGTGCAGACTCCTTTTCTCCCCCTGCCCACCCCAAAACCTCAGTGTGACCCCTCCCCTAACAAACGTTGATGAGACAATTCAATCATAATCCATAAAAAAATACGTCAGGCTTTTAATGTAATGAGCTACTTTGCTCACTACATGGGGGGAGAAGGGGGTGATAGCAGCTGCCCTGCAGCACGCGCTCTGTCTGCATGTACATGTTCCGCACGTCCGGCAGCCGTCCGGTGCCCAGGTTAAGTGGTCTATCATGGCTGTCTGTTACAATCCCGGCACACGTAACACGTTTTGTGCCGAGTACACACTCTGTTGTATTCAACACGGCCTACACAGACCTGCATGTCATGGCTGAATATTCAGCATTTGCACGTCGGCGTGTGTTACCCTTTTGTGCGCGATGCATGTTACATACCATCCTCTCGCTGTGCTCGTGTTCATTGCACGTACGTGTGCGAACTCCAGCCCTACGGTGCGTGGCTCTGCCCCGTACCTATGTGCCATGCTTGCAGGAGCTCTGCATCGCTGTAAATGTCTGGGACAGCCGAACACCACACACAGAAGCATGTGCCATGTTCACTGCGGTGTGCCTCATCACCGGTTTATGTCATGCCTTTGCTGATAAGCAAATCCTTACTCCACAGCGGAAGGAATCGCCTTCTTGCCCCCAGAGAAGCCAATCAAATCAAACAGAGTGGAAAAGAAGACAGCCTCTTCATTAACCTAACAAGGAGCCCTGGGGATTTACACTCTAGACCAGAGATTCTCTTCTAGCTCTCGCTGGATGCTTCACCGACATTGCTTGCGCTCCTTCCCTGGATCACCCAGGCAGGTCCGCATCAGCACGCCTTCGGTAGGAAGCGGCACAGGGGCTACAGACTCTTGCACAGCACTGCTTTTCAGTGCCGCTTCAACCCTCCTCTTCCAAGACTAGAACAGCCTCACCTCTTCCATCTCCCTGCCTTTGCCTGATCCAGACAGCTGAGTTACCTCCCTCGCTCCTGCATCAGAGGACTCGGGTACAATGCGTGGCTTTACTCTGGCCGGAGCCGAGCCAGCGCCAGGGAAGGTGAAGTGTCCCTGCGGGCCGGGGAGCCTTCAGCCTGCGGAGGGATGCTCGTGGCTCCTGTGCTCTGCCACGGGGTTCCTAGGGTGGGACCTGTAACTGCCTGGTGCCCCCTTTAGGCACAGCGCAGGATGCTGCAGCCGAGCTGGATGGATTTAGCCAGCTTCCTCCACAACCCAGGCAAAACCCACCAGCAATCCTGCAATTCCTGCGGGACCCATTAGAGCCTGGTACTGCAGGACCTTTATCCCCTCAGGACACCGCTCCAGCCCCAGGACAAGGCAGCAGCATTGGTATCTGTTAATGAGGAGGCCGCTTCAGGACCAGGTTTTGGGTTTTCCCCTCCTTGCATTAACGTGACTGCACAAGCGCCAGCCTCCTTCTGAAGAGCAGAATGGCAGCATCTTCCCTTCAACACCGATATCGCTGCAGAAATACTCCTGTGCTGCTAAAGCCTAGAAACAGCAGACAGGCAGGTACAGAGGCACAGTCTGCAGTGCCTCAACAGGCCTTAAAGAAGGGCTGGAGGGTCCCTCAGCTATCCCCAGCTCAACCTCAGAGGACCATACCATCCTGGGAAGGTCTGAGGACAATTGCTTAGTGCTGGAAGCTGCGACCTACAAGGTCCTTACGGCAATGCTCTGAGGGAGCCCTCACCGTGTCAGCATACACTGGGTATGGAAGAAGTTCTCTTCCTTTCAGCAACCCTTTCCTTCACTTTTCCACAGCAGATCTGGTTTCGGCTAGTGAAGGACCAGATCATTCCTTGGTGATGTAAGCATAATTGCTTTCAATAGACGATACCATGGATAAACCTGTCCCACGGACTTCAGCATTTGCCTGCGAAGCAGTCTTCGCTGCAACTTAGCTTCATCTGTGTATTTTAATTGTCCATAAAACCGTAAGACATCTAATTCTCATTAAGGTGAAAGGTCTTTAACACCAATTTACACTATGTCTGTATGTAGCAACTATAACACAAACTTTCTAAACCGAGCACTATCAACGCTTATCTAAATCCTGCAATGTCATCTTGCTGTTTCAGATCTCATCACTAAATGGGCAGAGTATCGGCACTGCCGACACCTCACACACCCCCTGCACTATGCCAGCACTCACTCCCCTCGCCCCACAGTATGACCCCAAATAAGACTTACACCACAGATTCTGAACATTCAGATTGACACGATCTCTTGAAACAAACGGAAGAAAAGGACCCCCCTCACCACCACTGCAAAATACACAGTTAGTGATGGTGCAGCTCGTCTATTCCAGTAAACAAATGCATAGCCCCCACAGAGATGGTGGGAGAAACAGTCCGTAAGATACTCTTTAGCACCACCTGTACTCACTGCGTGATAAACATGCAATATCGCAGCCCGTAAATCCCCCTCGCGTGCACACAGGGGTTAGGGACATCTTACAAGACTTATACCGAACGGCAAAGCGAGCCCCTTCTCCTCCCGTACCTCCATGGCTGGGCACTGCCATGCTGTTGGCCAGCTGGTAGAGACGTTGCTGCTGCTGCTCTTCAAACGTGCCGTGTTCATTCAGTGCTGACATCATGCGTCTATAGTGCTCCTCTGGGGTCATCTGAGTCACCGAGTCCTCAAGCAGAGGCGTGTGGGAGTTTTCTGAAGAGCAGAAAGATTTGGTCTTTTTTTCCAGAGAGAAATACAGTGGAAAATCACATAAGTATGGGGATGGCGCAAAAGAAAGAGAAAGGGGGGAGAGAGGGATATTGGCACAATTC
The DNA here is from genome assembly GCF_000708025.1 of Charadrius vociferus. Classification (NCBI taxonomy): domain Eukaryota; kingdom Metazoa; phylum Chordata; class Aves; order Charadriiformes; family Charadriidae; genus Charadrius; species Charadrius vociferus. The sequence continues at coordinate 2,105,851 of NW_009649449.1, read as the reverse complement.
CCCACAACTCTGTAGCGTACCCACTGAACTCGCTGTACTGAGCTGCCAAACGGAGCTGTCCCTGTGCTGTGAGATGGACCATTATAGGCGGTCAAGACACCCCTACAATTTGCTAAACCTCCAAACATGGGCACGTTTATATACAGAAAAGTCTACAGCTTCAATTGCCACAGCACCCAAAAAAGTCATGAACAACTTCCCCTCCTCAAGTCCCCCAAAGCAACGAGCCTGGCATTAGAGTAACGCAAAATTACCAGCAAGCTCTCTACCCGCAAAGGGGCAAAGGGGACAGGCAGGATGAAGGAGTTCACGGAGTTCTCACCCTTTCATCTTGGGTGACAGGAGTTCTCTTTTTCAACTAATACCTGATCAGACACGCAGCTCCTTCCCCCACCTTCTGAACACCCACAAGGACACAACGATGTGAGAGCTGTCCAAGCACCCGCTGTGGGTGATGCTGACAACCGCACAATAGACAGCGATGACAGCCCACCTGCCCAGCTCTTGGAAGCAAGTCACAAAAGCAGGTTGTTTCAGATCTGTACATACGGCTAAGCACCCAGAGGCCATTAAAATTACACCCACCACGTCTACCTCTCCATCTTCCCGGAACGGCTGCGGAGCCCAGGAGGGAGGCGCTCTGAGGAAGGCCCTGCCTGCTCCCTGGGCAGTAGGGATCCCACTCTAACAGTCAGGGAGATAAAACCACAGAGGCTTTGTGTTTACTGTAAGCAGAACTCAAGAGTAATTACCGTTCTCCGCCTTGGCGGTGGCTGCTCTAACACCATTTTATCTCGGATCTTCCCCACAGGCAAAAACCTTTTCATTACTGGGAGAGGAACTCCCAGTAACAATCTGAACGCGCAGAAGGGAAGGGAGGGAGCTGAAGGGCTCCCCCCATGCTGCAGTCACAAGACCACCGCTGCCTTCGGGGAATGAGAAGACCACCCTACCGTGTGCCCCAGATTCGTGCTCCTTCATCCACCTCATTTCGCAGACGGAGTCCCTCAGGGCTCACTGCAGGTGACTCTGCTGCTAGACTGGGACGCGACAGACCAAATTCAAGGTGGTGGCTCTGAGCACAGGCACAGCCTCAGCGCTGGGACGAATATCCAGGCCATCTTGCTGGGAAAAGAGCTGTGGATCTCTCTCAGGTGAGAGAAAGGCTCCTAAGGTAGCTATCAGAAAAGATAGCTTATGGCAAACAAATACAGTCCAAGAGACAGAGCGCCCGTAAAGCGTGGTCCTGCCACAGCGGCTCGGGGACTGCCTCACTGCTGCCTTGGCCAAGTCGAGAGGCCATCGGTGGCAAGTGCTGTCTGCCACCAAACTCATTACACAGCCAAGCAATACAGGGGCTCAGATTTTGGGGACACAACCTTTACATGCAGTAATGAAATAATCTCCTCCAAAAAATACAGGAGGGGCTAATAATAATAATAACAACAACAATAATAATAAAGAGTCTGAGCTGCACAGAGTTTGAGTAAAAAGGGCTGCATCACTGGCTCCCAAGGCACTCTTCCTCTGCAAAAGGGAAATGACTTCAGTCCCCTCCAACCCAGGTCAGCCGTCCAGCTCAGCAAGGATTCTCAATCAGCATAGCAATTTGCGGCTGTATCTGCAACCGCTGATCTCTACCCCAGCGACATGTACCTGCATCTCGGGGACCACAGGCTTCCTGTGCAGCTCACAGGTTCACGGCCTGCTGCGAGCTAGCGAGGCGCTGGTCCCCACCCTGAACTGTGTGCATCACGTTTAGAAACCAGACCCGAAAGAGGGAGGCTGTGCAAGCAGCCAGCCACGCCGTGCCTGCTCCCTCCACTCCCCACCGCCGGTACCCACGCCTGCAAGACACCAGTGGAAGGGAGCAGGAGGGTGGGGGACAGAATTCCCTTCCCGCCAGGTCACTCCGCAGGCCAGATTCCCACATCCTCCTCCGCTCTCTTCCCACCTCCCCCAGGAACGCAGAAGCGCACCAACTGTTTCAGTTCCCTTCTGATGCTCTTAACCAAAGGTCTAAGGAGCAAAGCCACATGCCACAGACCTGATTTAGAAAAACACTGATATTTTTTTTTCCCCCCACAGCTGTGTCATTAGAGAAAAAAGGGAGGGGGGAGGGGATTTAATAACACTTAATTACCATAAAATCTATCCGATCAGC
>NW_009649449.1:2093746-2103660 GCF_000708025.1 Charadrius vociferus | reverse complement strand
GAGGGGAGGGGGGGGAGCAAGGGGGTGGCAAGGGGAGGCTAAGAGGAAGGAGGAGTCCAGGGAAAGGCTGGATTGCCACACTTAAAACTTGGAAGATTTCACATGACTCAGCCAGCGATAATTCCAGCTCTGCTGAAGCTTTGCTGTCTGCTTTTGTCATTACCAGGGGGTAATGCGGGAGACTGATCTCGCCAAATCTCTTCCAGCCGCCAGGTGTGAAATGGACTCTGGCACGGTCACTGGGAAGGCACAGCCGAAGGAGGCATCTGCCGGGCCTTCACGCTCTCCAGCGTGCCTCCCTGTTTCCCAAGCCCAGGGGAGCCCACCTCTCCCACCCGCCACCAACACTGCGGGGAACCGATGGTAGCAGCCGCAGGGAATTCGGGCTCTGGGAAGATGTGGGGTTTCTGCTCAGCCTGAAGGACATGTCATTGCCGCACAAGCTTTTCACCAAGCTTTTGTAAGGCTCGTTCTCCCACGCGATCCCAGACAAAGGAGCACCCAGCCTGTCCGTCTCCTCTCTTTTGCTACAACAAACCTACAACGGGCCGAACCTCCCTTTCCTGAACCCCGGTAAAAGCTCGAGGAGCCTGCTGCCAAAGCATCTCCCCCAGGTTCAAAGCCAGGTCGTAGCAGCGTTAGAGTCTTTGCTGCCTGAGCTGTCACTTGCCAGGGCAGAGAGGACCTGTGCCCACTCCCACCATGTTCAGCAGTATGGGTTTGGGGGGCAGAGAAGTTTGTAGCAAGAACGGGGCCAAACATTGCTTCTTCATTTGGGCTAATTGGACAGCTGCCAAACCAATCAACAGATGGATACCCCCCTTCATCCTCGCCCCCCCCCCAAAAAAGGAGGAACACACTGACAGAGGCTGGATCTGAACTGCTCAGCTGTAGTCCAGTTCCAGTTCTGGTCTGCTTCATTAACCAAAGATGCAATAAGATTTTGTTTTGTTTTAAACGATTTACAATAGCAAAGAAAAGCGAATGGCAGAAGGAGCAGCACATGAGGTCATCAGCCCACCCCAGGAGGCAAGTGCAATATTGTTCCCTACGTGTGTTTTCCAGCACTTAGTCCAGCCTAGTTTCAAATCTTCCCAACTGATGAGGCTTCTACCAGATTTATTTTTCAGCAGTTCCAACAGGAACCAAAACGCTGCTACTGATTTTCTCTTTTTGCAAACGTTCAGTTCTATTTCACGTCTCAAGGTATCAGAGAAGCAGATCTCCAGACGTGCTGTTGCCGCAGGAGTGAGGGTTTTACTTGGGGAATTGTCTCCCGGGGAGAAAGCTTCCTCCGTGACCTGCCAGCGCAGCCCTCGCTCCGAGCCTCTGATATGCTCGCATTTCCATATTAGACGCGAGAACGTTCTGCTCTGTTTGACAGCAGTGCTGGCGCGGCCCTGTTTCCACTGAGATAGGGCTCTCTTTTGATCTCCGGTGCGCACACTGCGAGCACTGGGGATGGGGGAAGGGAAGGTTACTGCTTCCCCGCTGGAAGGGTTTCCAGCCCTACAGGTGTTTTTTCACTCAGTCAGAGAGAAGGAGTGATTTACTTGGCTGCCTCTGTTCTCCTTGCCTTGTCAGGCGCAGCCGCAGCGGCACGAGATGTGCCGCGGGCGTGGGGTCACTTCTCCTCTTCAAAAGGCTGTTTCGGAGACAATGCAGCTGTGCCCCGAGCAAGAGCTGCATCCAGGGCCAACGTGCCACGGAGAGGGGGAGAGTCCCCACCTTGAGCCGTCCACAGCAGAGTGCAGAAGGTGAAGGACCAGCACCCACACAAGGCATGCCACCGCGCCGGAGAAAAAGGACGGGAGCATCCCACTGCAGACCTGGCTGCTACCGGAGGACAGCGTGGGGCCGCACGGGCTACAAAACTCCAGTCAGTGGTCCTCCTTTCCCTTCCCACTCCTAAATCACAAACTGCACTCGCAGCACCTGGGTCCCAGCCAAGCCCGGGGCTCTAGCGCAATCTCACACTTCACAGCACTGCTCTACAGCAGTACTTCCCAAATTCCAGGTAACTAGCCACTAGGGTCCCTCCTGTTTGAAAATGGCTTGTCACATAATGCAGATCCTTCTGTTTCCAACCAGCTCCTTAGCACAGGGCTGGGAACACAGGGGTTGGTTTCCCTCTCGGCCCTCTGCGGTACCCATGCCGCCGGAGCGCTGCCTGACTGCCAGCAGGATGGGAAGTCTCCCGGGAGTTCTCAGCTGCAAGGTGTTCTCTCTAGGGCTTCAGACACAGAAACACTGGCTGTAGCCCCTCCTCTGACCCTCTTCTCATCGCAGGCAGTGGGCGGACAAAGGCCCCAAAAGCACCAAAGTCTCTGCCCCTCTTTGGCCCCTCACCGTTCTGATGGTGTTCCAGCATCAGCACAGCCTGGGCTTAAAATGCCTGCCGCAGTGTTGGAGAGAGCAGGGGCGCCCCAGTGATCTACCGTAATAAAAACCAGGTAACATGGGGGATTAGTAAAAGGCGCCACTCAGAATTTCCATTCTGTCTCACGCTCTTTCAAAGGACAGGGAAGGCCTTCTGAGGAAAAAGTGGGAGTAGAAAATGGAAGTTTGCCTTTATTCAGGGCTTCCTAGGAACGCCTCTCGTAATGGGTTGGGGGAATCCCCGAGGTTACTCAGAGTTAAGGAGCAGGATTTCGATCCCAAGCGCGTACTGCAAAGCCAAGGGCTGCTTCTCTGCCTCACGCTGCACTCACCCCACTCAAGTAAAGAAAAATGGTGGGAAGGCCAGAGGAAAGAAACGGAATGGGATCATTTGACCCTGCTGCTCCCATGGCAAAAACATCAATTTGTGCAAGTTCAGCCACTTTATTAGGGCAAATCCAAACGCAACCGTTTCGTTTCAGACGGCTTGGTTAAAGTTTAGCCCATTCTCAGCCAGGCCACACAGGTTGCTGTTACCTGGATTCAGCTCCTAAGCATGCACTGTCTTGGAATTACAATGGATACGGACTCAGCAGAACCAGCAGAGATGACAGCAGGTGTATCAAGAGTGTTACAGGAGTCTCACACCCGTATATAACAAATGCATTTCAGAATCTATAGAAGCATCCTGCTGGAACTTACCTGCACATCTACTAGAAACATTTCAGGGATAACAGGAATAGGGCAGATGAAACAATCGAGGAAAACAGGCAAAGAGTAGTGGTTTATAGGTTTCCTCTTTACACCCTTCAGAAAAGCCCAGTAAAAAGCTAAGGCGCTTTTACTTGTATTAAAGAGTTAACAGGCAGGAGAGGGTTACGCGAAACAGAAGATTTAGTATGTTTTAGGTAGTGTTAGCAATATTACGTTGACACTAGCATTCAACATCCTCTCAGAGTATGCTGCCTTTCAGATCATAATTTGGGGACAAGGAGTCAAGAAAAGACAATATACAGGAACATCATGTGAAATTAGGATGCAGTACAGGTCCCTACAATATATCTTTATATAGCGTAATATAAGGTATGTAGTTTAAGAAGGCTTCAGGACAAACTGCTGTAAAAAGTCCCCTTTGAGACTCCCTGGATTGGTTATTGAGAATATACACCTTGAAGAGTCTCAGCTGCTGGACTCCAAACCCATGAAACGGGATCTACCTTCGACAGCTAGTCTGCTTTTATTTATTTTAAGTTTGGTTTTTTTTTAGTAGCCAAAGAGTGCAGGTTAAGCACAGTGATCGAGATGGGTATTACTGACAGCTAATTAGTTTGAACTAAACAACAACGCCTTTAAGTGAAGGGCCTGCAAAACCTCATTTACACAACCTGGAGACAAACTCATTAAATGCAGGCTCCATTACCCACTCCACTTTGCTAGTTGTAAAGAAAGTTTAAAAATCATGTTTAAAGGAAAGAATCGTAAGACAAATCAGCAGATTAAAAAAAAAAAAAATCCCCTAAAAGAGAAACCCTCTGCAGATTCCATCTCTATAGGAACAGTGTCATAAATGCATAAGAAAGAACTAGGCAGCCCTATTCTCCCTGCTAGGCTTCTTTTTTTTCCCTTTAAAGGAACAGATGCCAACACGATAAGCCTGTGTGTATCTTTTATATTAAACACGTAATCAAGATATTCTGCCTGAAAAGTAGAAACACCCCAAAAATCCAACTCAAAAGCTGCAGCTTGCTTTCTTAATCGTAAAACAATTATTCTAATTAAGCGGCAATCCCTTTCTCGCGCTGCAAGCTTCCCTCCGATGAGATAAAGAAAGCACAGTGCACTGGTAGCCTCCTGCATGCACCCTCAGTGCCGGATACTTACAGCTCCCACACCGCAGCCTCTTTGCAACCCTCCCTTCCCTCCCTCCTTAATTTCAATTAAGTTCCACTCTTAAGAAAGGAGAAGAAAGGGGAAGGGGATGGGGGAGGGAGAAGCAGCACTTACCCTTTGGGGACTCACTTCTGGCTTTCTTGCTTTCTAAAGGACACTCACTGCTGCTGTTGGGAGAACATACTCTTCTCTTGCCTAAAATTTCATCTAGAAGAGAGATGAGAAACCTGAGTATCAGATAAGGTTGTACTTTCCTCTTTGCAGAAGCAACCAGAGAGACTTTGGTATTTTGCTTCTCTCTCTCTCTCACACACACACACATATATTACAAGCAGAGGAAAAAAAATGAAAGTAAGAAAAATCATCATCTTGAGAGCCTTGATCTGCTTTCCTAATCACGCAGTCCAAAAGCACATAATGACTATTCACACACTGATCAATGCAACGTTTTAAAGCTATAAATTCTGAATCCAGTTGATTTCCTTACTGAGTTTCATCATTTGTTCTGTTGCCTTTTGTCCCCCAGGTGTTTCCACTCCTTTCATGCCCTGATGCAAAGCAACTGGGGGAGAGAAAGGGGAGGAAAAAAACAACACAAAAAAAAAAAAAAGCACAACAGATCTCTGAATCTTCCTACCACAGTATCTCTCTCCCTCTCTCTCTCTCAATCTCTCTCTCTCTCTCAATCTCTCTCTCCCCCCCCTCTCCCCCCTCCTCCTTCAAAACCTCAAGGTCCTTAGCAATCTTCCCCCTCTAGATTGTACGGAAACACTCAAGCCTTTTGCATTACTGCAGCCCTACAAACCAACACAAAATATCTAATATACAATTACAGCGTCCCCGAACAGATTTAAAATCAATATCCTCCCATAATAATGCTGGGGAAACTGAAAGCATGATGTTGCATATGGGCAGGAAGGAAGAGACTGTTTGTCACTGCAAGCATCAAATTCTCATCTATCAAGGGCTTGTTAAAGATGCAGCATCTTAAAATAATAATAATTAAAAAAAAAAAATCTCACAAACAAGCACCATATTCAAGCGAGTATACGTTGCATCTGCCTGTGAGTCAACACGCAGGCAAAGCTTCTGCAATTTGCCCAAGCGCGTTGGTTAAGAAAGGTTACAAACCCCCTTGGTGCTATTTACAAGAACAACAAAATCATTTACGTTCCAGGGGAGGTTTTAAGCCAAGGAACTGTCCCTCGTACTCAGAATCACCCCCCGTTACTCTGAATTCAGCTAAGCGAGCCCAGGTTCCTGCCTTGGCACTGTATTTATCGAGAGATGCAGGGCACAGATCGGCGGCGTGCCAGTCACCGCGCCGAGGGCAGAGCCTGCCAGGCAATGCCTTTATCCAAAGAGCAATTCTGGAACTCTGCAAAGTTACAAGCGGCGTTTGAAGGTTTTAAAGAGCACAAGCTGCCTCCGATCTTATCTTGCCATGACCCTGTCACCCAGCCTGTTAACACAACTGGCACTCACAGACGGCCGCGGAGGCTTGCAACCATCCAGAACCAAAAGCAAAGTAAATACAACAAAACGGCGGCAATCGGAAAGCAGATGGGAAAGGACAGAGTCAGCCAATGACAGCGCTTCCGTTTTCTCAGCGCTTTGCATCCCAGGTGTCGAGTCGGCCTTTCAGTACAATTTGAATTTATCAATCCTCCTGCCTCAGTTTACCCTTCAAATAACTTCTCCCAAGCCCCAGAGGGTATCAGCTTGCCAAGCCAGCACCAAAGCTAGGAAGTACCTGGCCACACAGCACAAACAGAGTCACAAGCTCCCTCCCCACGGAACTCTTCATTCTTCATGTTGATTTTCCTGGAAACGTTAGTCTGATGCTGCAAACCCTCAGCGCCGGAGGCCAAGATCATATATCCTCCTCAGAAGTGTTCTCATCCGGGATTTGTGGCTTTGAAACAACAAAGTCCCGTTGCTCCGCTCGCCCCTCCCAGCCCGGGCAGGAGGCGGCAAAACCCAACGGGGTTTGTTCTTACGTACTTCGGGCAGAAGAGACTCCATGGAAGAACTGGTGACAGAAGCACCAGTTACATGTGACAGCAGTTAGAATATGAGCAGTAAAGATTCCTTGATTTCACAACTCTGCCAAGGCACCTCATTACCCTCCCATCACTCCTTCTCTCTTGCTATTCCACTCCCACCCCCAGCGCCCATCTGCCAGCAGACGTTGGCTCCGACTAGCGCCATGCCCCGCTCTGCCCAGACACGTCAGCAGGACAGGTTGCAGGTCCCATCTCACTCCCACTTGTGCAGGGGAAGACCAAGACAGTGCAGTAACCCCAAAGCGGCACCAACTCCATCAGACCATGGCCCACCGGTCCCCAAAACACCCACTTCTCAGCACACACGAAGTGAGCCGGCAGCCGCCATCACTGCCGTGCCATCGGTAAAGATCCCACATGTCCTTCAGTTGAGATTTGAACTCGGCCCTCCAGAGAGATCCCACATTAGCGTATTAATCTCTAGGATGATCTGCAGCATTTTCCTTCCAGCATCTCAGGTTCACATTGCACCAAAGCACCAAATCCCCCACACCGAGTTTGTATTTGGGTTGCCCCCCAGCAGTTTTTATCACAGTCAGATCACAGAATGAAAGTTTTCCACTTTTTTTCCCCACCTTTGTTTAAGGCAAAGTCCTGGGATGTGTCAGAGACTGCCTCCGCCCCCAGAAGTGTGGGGACTAAATCAACAAGATATAGAGTAAGCTAGGAAAAGGGAATAATTTTCATCAGTAGCCAGTACGGAGGCACAAAGATTTAACAATCCGCCCCAAATTTACGAAGTCAGTAGGAGAGCACAAGACTGAATACTAATCTTTTGGATTCCAGTCCAGTGTTACATGAAGTCATACCCACCTCTCAGCTTTCGGAGCTGCAAAGCAGGGAAGAGGCAAGTCATGTTTCCGTTAGTTACCTAATGACCTCACAGATTTTGGGGTACAACCGAAATGGCAATGTCTTTGTATTACAGCGCCAATCCTTTCCTCTCTACAACTTAAACCACCCACACAGCTTTGGCATACCACTTACCCCTGGTAAACACGTGCCCTTTTACAGGACCCTATACTCTAAATTCAACCCTTTACGTCCACGTGCCGCTCATCCAACCGTTCTTTGCGCTCGCACACAGAGAACCAGGACAGCGGTTGAAGGCACGGGGACGGGAGCATCCACAGTCCCTCTCCCCCTGACTTTGCAGCAGCAGCAAAACCAAATATGTTTTGCAAATGAGCTGGCAGTGCAGCTTCTGGATGTCTTACCACCCTCGCAGAGACGGGTTGTGCATTTAGAGTACATTGCTACTTATCGACCAGAACGCCAAAAGATAGCTGTTTGCTCAGGCCACGCACCTGCAAAAGGCAACACTCCACCCTAGGGCAGAGGATGGGGAGGGATAGTCGTGGGGGCTTTTTATTCCCCCTTCCCCCAAATCCCTGCTTTTCCCTGCCTTCTACAAAGCATTTCAGCTGAAAGGAAGCCAAATCAGGGCAGGTTTTTTTAATATTAAAGCTGAAAATGAAAGACATTATCAGTAGAACTGTGATGTTATGAAGCTAGGCCAGGCAATAATACAAGGAAGGAGTGCTAGAGGAAGCCCCAAGCATACTGATCGCTTACTGCCACCAATGCAACACAGCCCCGACCACACACACCCCCCACACACACAGGTCACCCATGCAGGTCCCCAGATCCTGGGTTACATTCAAGGCTCCTGCTAGCCTGACAAAGCAGGACAGAAAGTGATCCAGAGAGGTTTTTGGAAACAAAGTCAACTATTTTCCCCCAAGATCTAGAAATCAAAGTGGATTTCCCCCCCCCCCTCTTTCACGGGAAGAGAAATTCCAGCACTCACCTGCTACACTTCCACAGGGAATGAATAGAGACAGCCCAGGAAAGTAGGTCAGCTGGAAGAGGACAGCACTTCTGCCCCCATGCAGAAGCACCACCCAATGGCTTTGCAACCATAAGGAGAAAGGATGTGAGTATGACACCATAAAATGAGTTTGCGTAGAAGCCAGGGCAACGTGGGCTTAATCTAATCACGGCCCTCTTTGGACTAGACACACACTGATTAGAGGCCATGGGTGGAAATGTCACCTGGAAGTAACAGCGCTTTGTACTCCTGCGCTGCCTCTAATCCTCAGCCTCCCAGCACTCAGCAGAGCTGGGGGACTTAACAGTCATGTTCACCAACACATCTAAGAATCCCAAGCCTCATTATCAGCTTTGAAGAGAGGACTTGGGAGCCTAAGTCAGCTGGGAAGATTAGAAAACCTATCTCTAGGTTTCTCCAAAGAGAGAGGGACTTATCTCCACTCTTTACAAGGGAACCCGCAGCAGAGAAGATGCACCAAGGACACACGCTGCGTCAACGGCAGGGTGAGAACTGAGCCCGTGTCTCCATGACTGAGCACAGGGTTTCACCTGGAGAAGGGAAATGAACAAATATGAGATGGTCACAAAATTTTTGCCCTCCCAACGTCGTTAAGTGAGTGGACTACAGCGTGAGTCCCCATTACAGCCAAGGAACTGCACCAAGTTTTTCTGTACTGTGTTGTGCTACAGACACAACGGGAAGAGATCAAGACCTATCTCACGCTCCCTATCCATATCACGGGTTTTGCTCTGAAAGCTTCTTGGACCCAGAAGTCCTGAGTAAACAGAGAACTGAGCCAACTTACAAGGGAAATCACCGAGACTCGGATAGCCAACATCTAATGAGAAGCGAGTCCTTTTTTCACCTCCTTTCACATTATTTTAAGAGGAGGAAAATATCTTCCCTTGCTCTTAACTCCCCCATCAAACTTAAACCCTGGAGATGACAATTCCCACTGACCAGTCTGAAATGTCTTGGCAGCATCTCAGGTTATTCAGCTCTTTCCTCTCCTTTGGCACACACAGCCTGCCACCGGAGGAGCTGCTCTGCTCAAACAACTCCGGTGCTCCAGCTCCACCGCTCAAGCCTGTTCCAGTGCCCAACGTGACAGGTTTGCAGGGACCCCGGAGACTGACTTCCCCAGCGATGGGCTCGTGCCTTTGTAAGAAGCAGCACCAGCTTGCCGAGTCCCAGCAGGCCCAGAGCTGCTCCCAACAAAGGCTGGCGGACGAGGGGCCACGCAGTAGGCTGCGCGCAGCAGCGTGGAATCTGGCTGCACATTCAGTGGAACAAAGGGAGAGTGAAGCACAAGGTCATGGGAATAACGGGCCATAATTTAACTAAGGGCAACGAGAATGGAAAAAAAAAAAATTATTGGGGAAGCTGGGGGAAGGGAAGCAGTGGGCTTCTGGACTTGGGATCCTACACAATGCAAGTGCATGCCAGCTCATGGGGCAGGGTTAGTTCTAGCAAGGGAGGGGGAAATACTGCTGTATCTCAGCAAAGGGGATGTCGAAACAGCTGCAAAATAAAGGTAGCATCCTCCTCCCAGCACGTCAGCTTAATGGCTTTAGGGACGCGGCAGGCAGCAGGTTTCAAACCTTAGGTATTGCACTGGGTTATCTCGTTGTTCCTTTATGCCGCCACATCTATATCTATTTGTTGGTTGTCATTTAGATTTAGATTGCAAGCTCTCCAGGGCAGGAAGCATCCTTTTGCTAGCTGCTCTACCAGTCTTAGTAGTA